>NC_135846.1:14307211-14692211 GCF_029677425.1 Wolffia australiana
AAGTTTTATTAGCTTTTGCTTAACACGGTCGGTCGGATAAATCTCCTTTGAATTTTTAGTTTAATGAACATCTCATTTCTTGTAATTCATACATCATTTCATCATTGCATTTCATTTAGCATCTGTAGTGAAAGTTAGTGTGGGACTCCTGACCATACAATGTTTCAAATGAGGGCTCAAGCTCATAGTATAGTGGATGAAGAGTACGTCGGGCCGGATCCAATATACGATCCTGATGTCGTGGACCTTCCATCTGAAGGCCCACGCCCTGAGTATTACCAAGACGTGAGTCCTGTGGACGTGGAGGGTGAATTACCTCCACTAGTAGTTAGGGATATCGTAGCTTGGATCCCTACCCCTCCTAGTGGGTCACCTCGACCTGTAGTATCGACATGGCCTGAAGACCGTCTTTTGTTCGATATGGCACCTATGACAAAGACGCCAACTAGTGAGAATGTAGTATTCTCGCTGGCGGAAGAATTTCATCGCCGCCGGGCAAAGCTTAGATGAGGAGCAGCCCCATGCCACTACCAACCAGGGAGCTGCACCACCTCGTTGTGCGATCGAACGGACAGCCGCGTGTCATTATCGCCCACAATGCCATCAGCATTGGGAGAGTCACCACCGATGATCGCCACCACCAGACCGGTATCGACCCTCGATACCACGACATTTATCAGAGTTACCTCAGACAGAAATTTCTGCCCTGCAGAAATCTACTATCCACCGTCATCAATCGGTCTCAGATGCCCTGAACGCCCTAGGAACAATGTTCCTCACATCTCTATGGTGCTACCCCACCGCCAGTTGTGGGGCCGACACATATGCTGCGCTGAGTGAAAGGCTACCCAACAGGTCCAAATAGACCTATGTATCAGAATGGAATGTCTGTCTTGCCCGGACTCTATGGTCCGATGCAGAATTTGACCCCAAATCAAGGTCCTAATGTCACCCCAGCGCCCCAACCATACAGTGCACCGCCGATCAACCCGCCACATGTTTCCCCCTATGCACCAGTGCCCACTTATGCTCCACATGACGTGTATCATGCATCGGGACCACATCCAGTGCCGCATATGGCATATCACGTGGAGTCCACTATGAGACCTCCACTTCTGGCTACCTACATGTCACCACCAACTTACAGGCCGACTGCACCGGTGGTCAACCAAGCGGTTCCACATAATTATGTGCAAACGACACAACATGGATATGGTGACTATGCTCCACCGCCAGCTCCCTATGCGACCCCTACACATGACCCCACTGACTACCAAGCCGCAAGATGCGCGACATTCGCCACAACATCAACATCAGGATGACAAAAAGATCGTCGTCGGGAAGCTACAGGGGTATGATACAAAAGAGCATTAGGATGGAAGCTCCACTATACGAGGCATCAAGGAACCCTAAAGATTACATGGACTAGGAGTCCGACCTAGAAAGCTACTTCCAGTGGTATGACATGGACGATGACCTATGAGTGTCATATGCGGAAGCAAGATTTGGCGGACAAGCCAAGATCTTTTGGAAAAATGAGAAGGAAGCGGCACGACGCCGAGGAGAGCCTTCTCTGACTTGAGAACAAATGTCCAGGAAGCTAAGAGATAAATATGTTCTCAAGCTTTACATGACCCGCTTACTCCTAAAATGGATGGATCTTAAACAGGGTAAGCGTAAAGTTAGTGAGTATTAGAGGAGTTCGAAGAATTTAGAATGCGATGTAAATTTGTGGAAAGCCCACAAGTCCAAATCACATTCTTCATTCATGGCTTTCGTAGCGACTTAGGAGTTAGAGTGCTGGAGCAAAATCCAGTTACGGCCACTGCCTATAGCTTGGTCAAGAGTAATGAGTACTCAATTGACGACATTACTCCTACAATTGCGGTTGCCACACGAGCAACAACTGCCAACAACAACAGCGCAGCCACATCTGCCAAGATGACTAGTAACTCTAGGTGTACTAGAACTACCACGACCACCTCTAGAGTTACTCCATTGCCAGCTAAAACAGTGACTACAGCCCAGACTGCATCATCCATTGTATCCACGGTCTGAGCCCTGGCCGTCAACCGAGAGCCCATGCAATGCTTTAAATGCAAGGGCTTCGGACACCGTAGGACCGAATGTCCATCACTCCTACATATGAACATTCATGGAAACCCTGTAGAACCCATACTAGAGGATGACTTAGAAGTAGATGAATTTCTGAAAGAATTTAGCGAGGAAGAGGGGTACGAAGAACCCCAAGGATATATTCAGATTACCCCTATCACATCTGTAGCGAAGCCCTAGAAGTAAATATGTGGATTCATCGTAGCAGCATGGAAGCTCGCAGCTCAAGCTCTTCCCGACCCGCTCCTAGACTAGCCCCAGCCCTAAGCCCCACAAAGGGTATTGACGACCGGATCAGGTCTAGTGAGACGCAGACCGTTGACCAACCCTACTAGAGCAAATCAAGGTCAACCAACTCCTACCCCCACAGTAATCTTGCCGCTCGATGAACTGGATAGGATCAACGTGACATTGACTTAGCTCAACGCCAATGTACGCCAAAATTGGAGGATGTACATTTAAATTGATAGTTGATAGTGGCAGCTGTATCAATGCAGCTCGAAGAAACCGCCACTAAACTGGGATTAACTCATACCACATCCCAATCCTTACTATGTCTCGTGGATAGATGCATCAACCTTACCGGTCAGAAATCAATGTTACGTCAAGACTAAAGATGAGTACTTACAGCAAGAAAGTGCTATGCGCACTGTTGATGAAACTCAGAAGCATTATCTTAGGACGCCCATGGCTATTCGACCATGACGCCCAAAACTCTGGGCAAACGAATACTTGCACTTTCATTTATGGTGGTCGCATTTACTAATATGGTTTTCCTCCACCCCAACTCCTATCCGCCACCACAAAATACACTTATTATGAATGGATGCATATTTCATCGGCAACTGGAGGAAGACAGAGCACATACGCATGTCTGTTTAGCACTTATAGTCACCGCTCCTACTAAGGAACTAGAGCCAGATATCACAACCCCGGAGGTCGCTCAACAAGTTGATGAACTCAAGGAGGTATTCCCGAGAACTACCCGATGAATTACTGCCATTGTGTGACATACAGAACGCAATTGACTTAGTACCGGAGCATCCTTTCCAAATTTTTCAAACTATTGGATGGATCCAGTCAAGTACAAAAGCTTCACCGACAGGTCAAAGATCTTCTCTAAAGGACTGATTCGAGAAAGTCTTAGCCCTTGAGCTGTACCAGCACTTCTCGCCAAAGAAAATGGAACTTGGCGAATGTGCTGTGACTCGAGAGCAATCAACAAGATCACCGTGAAATGCCGGTTCCTGATCCTCTAGTTCAAGACCTTCGACGAGATGGCAGAGGCAACAATTTTCTCAAAGATTGGCCTAAAACAGTGGTTATCATCAAGTAAGGATCCGTCCTGGTGATGAATGGAAAACCACTTTCAAGATAAAAGACGATCTATTTGTGTGGAATGTCATGCCTTTTGGGCTATCTAACGCCCTAGCACCTTTCAGAGGTTGATGAATGAGGTACTTTGCCCATTCATAAGGAAATTCATTATCATTTATGATGGGGACCATCCAGTTGACGCCTAGACGGGACAAGTGCATCCACACCGGCTGCTCGCAGACGCCGCCATCTGGGGTTCAAGCACTTCTCATGAGTATCTTTTCATTTTGGCGCTATTTTCGCCTTATTTGGTTGTATTTTTGTTCATGGATCTTATGGACTGGGCCGGTGTTTGGGCCTTGTCCATGTTGTTTTTTCCTTTCTCTTGTAATCATGAGTAGAGGTCAACCCACGCCTCGCAATGGTTCGCCCTCTATACGACGTCACTTGGCACCTATCCTCACTATATAAGGATAGTATGCCCAAGTTGAAGAAGGCTTTGATTGAATTTGAAAGTTGGGTTTCCTTCAGAGTGTTTAGCAAGATAGAAGTAGATAGGATTTAGAGAGTAGAGGGAATGTGCCTGTTCCCGCCCTCACAATGAAATTACTTTGTGGGTTACCGCCACACGCCTTCACGCCGAGACCAGTCCATGAGGCGTTATCCTTCGCCTGCCGAGATCACTCCGGACGAATCCAACAGAATCAAGATTCACCATTCTGGGAGGCTGCCATTGCCAACATTTCTCATCGAGATCACCCAAGGACCTGTTGTCGCCTACCGCCGCCTTATCGACACCCTCCCGAGTCCATCGCTTGAGCTAACAAGATCTCTCAAGATTCAAGAACCAGAGGCCTTCTGGACTTCTTGAGCAGTTAATCCTCAAGAAATCCAAGATTTCTTGATCCATCGCCATCGCCGCTCACGCCGACATCCCTGTTGCATTCGCCGACGACCAAGCTCCATACTATCTCACGCCTAAGTGCTACACGCCAGCGACCTATGCCTCACATCACCACTGAGCGCATCACCCGCCCACGCTGGGGTCACTCCGCGCACCGCCCATCGGGTGTGACACCGCCACGGTGCCGCCTCGCGCGCATACCCACGTGCCGCCCGCTGCGGCTAGACGCCCGCACGCCGCGCTGCCTGCGGGCCGCGACGCCGCGCCGCCGCCATGGCCGCATGCCCACGCCGCCGCATCCGCTGCCGCATGCTCACGCGCTGGCCATCAGCACGCCGCACGCGAGCGCGCCACGCGCTAGCGCCCAGGCCAGGGCGCCCTCGTTAGCACCCACGCGCTCGCGTGGCTCTGCAGGCGCTCGCCCTGTGCGCACGCGCCGAGCCCCGCGAGCCGTGTCCCACCCGCCAGGCACCGCCGCCTCGCCACACCAACCCCGTGTGCGGTTCTCATCACCGACGCCACGCCTCTCGGCACTCGTCGTCATCCTTGCCCACGCCGTGTGTGAACCTCTTGCCGTGGACGTCCTCAACCAGATATCTCCTCTTCTTTCCAACCCACATTTCATTTCTTTATTATTACCTGTTGCAGTGCCATCTTCCGCTATCACCTCCTCTGTCTAAGATTTCGACCAACATGGCTATAGGATAGCCACTTCGAGGGATAGGATTTCTTTGGGGTATAATGATTAGTCGCTGATCCTTAGGTTGGAACAATTCAGGGCCGTTAAAACGCCTCTTAGCGCAGTCATCGTGAAATGGTCTTAAGGGTTATTGGGAGTCTGAGATTGATCAATATCTTTGTCATAGAAATTCTTTGATCATTCACTCTAATCGTAGACATCCTATATTGCTCATCCAGGGTTTTTCTCACGACATTCATTCCACTAAAAACGGACCAATTAAACTCACTCATCATCGTGTTGAGACATAATACGAACCGTCAATGCCGGTGGGATCGTATTACATTAGTTTATTTTGACGATGTCTTAGTCTATAGCACTAGCCGGGAAGAACACATGCAGCACCTATGAGATGTCTGGTCAGCACTATGGTAGCAAAGCATTACGCTCACCCGAAGAAGTCTACTTTCTTCACCACGGAAGTATCTTTCTTAGGTTCATCCTCTCTGCAGGTGGAGTATCTGCCAATCCGGCTAAGATAGAGGCCATCACTAATCCAAAGTTAAAGGACGGCACGACATCCATAGCTTTATGTGATTAGCTACATTCTATCGTAGATTCATGCCAGGTTTATAGGGTCACTGCCCCTATTACAGACTTACTGCATAAGGAAAAGTTCGAATCGACTCCTTGCAGCTGATAAGGCCTTTGAAAATGTCAAGAGGCTTAAGACCAAAGCACCAGTCTTAAAACTTCCGACTTCAGCGAGGTATTCAAAGTTGCATGTGATGCCTCAGAGTAGGCATAAGAGGAGTCCTCTCTCAGGAAGGACACCCAATAGAGTGCTTTAGTGAAAATCTTAACGACACAAGCCAAAAGTATGACAATTATGACCAAGAATTTTACGCGCTGGTCCAAGCGCATAGACATTGGAGACATTACCTTCTGCCTCGAGAATTTGTTCTATACTCAGACCATAGTGCCCTTCGACACCTACATGATCAGCGGAAGGTTAGTGACCAACACGCCCGCTGGATTGCGATCTCCAAGACTATACCTTCACCATCCGGCACAAAAGGGTAAGGCTAACGCCGGGGTCGATGCCCTAAGTAGGCGGCGACTAATACTGAACATGATGCGAACCCAGATAGTCAGTTGTGGAAAAATGAAGAACAACTGCGAGGACTGCCCAGATTTTGGCCCAATTCAGCGTGCTCTAAAGGATAAAATGAGCACTGAATTACGTGATTATTATTTAGTTGATGGTTACCCCTTCTTTGGAAGAAGGTGTGCATCCCGAGGGCATCATTGAGAGACTATCTCATTTGGGAGACTCACGCTGGAGGCCTTAGGGGTCATTTTGGCGTCAACAATTCCATAGTGGCCATAGAATACCAATTCTACTAGCCCTCTTTCAAACGAGACGTCAGCAAAGTCGTAGCACGATGCCTTGCATGCTCATGCACCAAAATGACAAAACAGAATTCGTGCCTGTACACTCCACTCCCAGTGCCTACAAGACCCATGGATGATATTAGCATAGATTTTGTCTTACGACTCCCTAAGACTGCACAACGACAAGGTTCAGTCATGGTCATCGAGATAGGTTTTCCAAAATGGCACACTTCGTGTCGTGATCTAAGACTCAGACGATTCGTCGCGAGACTCTTCTTTGACAACATTGTTAAATTGCACGGAGTTCCTAACACCATAGTCTCGAATCGCGATGTGTGATTCACGAGCTATTTCTTGAAAACACTTTGGGTCCTCATGGTAATCCAAATGAAATTTTCCACAGCTTACCATCCTCACACAGATGGCCAAACCAAAGTTGTCAATCGCAGCATTGGCAACTTACTACAGTCAATAGTTGGCAATAATACTAGCTTGTGGGATCTAGTGCTGCCCCGAGCAGAATTTGCATATAACTCTTCTGTCAACCGTACCATCGGCAAGGTTCCGTTTGAGATCATATACGGTCAATTACCCCGCCGATCCTTAGACCTCATGCCTCTAGATGATCATACTAGAATTTCAGAGGAAGGGCTAGACTTTGCATTGCATATTAAGAACATGCATCATAGCATACATTCTCGCATTACATCACAAAATGAAAAGTATAAGGAACTAGCCGATAAAGGACGATGGTTAGTTTAGTTTGCGGAGAGAGATCGAGTCATGATTCAATTACGCCCAGAGATATACTTTCATGGGGTCGCTACGAAGTTACACCCTCATAGCACCGGGCCTTTCTTGATTGCCTGGGTGATCAATGAAAACACCTATGAGGTAAGCACTCTTTTAACGTAGTTTACTTAGTGCGCTACCAACCTCTTCACCTAACGATAAGACTCACAACCCTTTGAACCTAACTAGAAGTGAGAAGTGTACACACTTGCCCCTTCATTCCATTCAAAACCCATCAGGCGGATAATATTGAGACAATACTGCGCCAAGTAATTGATACTACAAGGAGCGGTTAGACCGCAAGTTCCTTGTTCATTGGCAAGGTCGACCGACATCAAATGACACTTGGATCACGGAAACCGAAAGGTGCAAAAGGTTCGATCAGAGCTAGTTCAAGCACTCGAAGACATTGTCAGCATCAACTCGTTAGAGCCGAGTTCCTCCAACCCCGCGAGGATGATGGGGTACCATCTCGCCATCAAGACGGAATGACGACAGCAACCTCATCGAGCCACACGAGCCAACACCCGCGATGCATCGTTCAAGTACTGCGCATGAAGATGAAGGCGTATCATTTTTCGATATCTCTCTTTTTATTATTCTTTTAATTTCTTATCCGATTCTGCACTCGGCCTGTCGTGTTTGGCCGCATCCATTTCGAACCTTTATTTTTGTCATTTTGAGAGAACCACTCGTCTTGAGACGGTTCCCTTTAGTTACGCCCAATTGGGCATGCCTTGGCCCTATATAAGGATGGCGTGCCCAACAGGACAAAACTGACTGAATTTGAGAATAAAGTTGAATTGTCTTTTCTTCTTTCCTTTGTTCCTTAGAGTCACACGGTCAAATCCCGAGCTAGGTCTCTCACTCAAATCTGGTGTGTGTCAGCCTCAATGTTCGGAGCAAAACATTGAGCAGCCTTGATCTCTTATAGCGGAAGCCTTTGCAAATGCATAAGATCCCATAAAAAGGGTCAACAGAGATGGTGGGGGCGCAGCCCCATCGGGGAATAGGGTAATTGCATTAATACCATAAAAGAGTACATCATCGTTGGGACCATTACATGGGGAAGACAAGGGTGATACAACGAACAAGACGAGGCACCTTGCGCCAGGTAGTGTCGCCACACCGCCTCGAGGCCGCTGCTCTGCGCGCATGCCGCCTCTCGCTACACAAGTGCCCCGGGTCGGGTGCCAGGAGCCCGGGAGCGTAGCAATCACACACCCCACCCTTGCCTTCGCAATCACACACGCCACCAGCAACCGTGTCAATACTATCGCGTGCAGTCTACGCGATGCCGCTGCATCTGACGCCCCCCAGCTGGGCGCTGTGCGCCGAGCACTACCCGCAAGAGCGCTACGCGCCCTTTGTGCTATCTCGGCGCTCTCAGTGCGCCACATGCCTTAGTCTCCTGGCAGGATGTCTCTCAGCCCCACACCCCGCACACACAATGCGCGTGTTGCCCATACAGCCGCTGCAAGGCACCCCGCACAACTTTGCGCGCTGCACCCACGGCACGCTGCCCAACATGCGCGCCCCGTGATAAATCCAAAATGATAGTAATATATATGTGCAATTTCATCTAATTTATCTACTTCTTTATCTTTATCTGGATATATTATCAACATTTATGTTAAGTTGTGAAACATCATGAAACAAAATCATCTTTTTCTAATTTGGAGTTAATTATTATCATTTGTGGGACTAACCCCACTTAACTCAATGAGTTAAGTGGAATGAATCTGACTCTCTTCTTAGTTTATGTGGAAGATGCAGGAATTAGGAGAAACTTTCATGAATAAAGGGGATAATTAAATGAAGAGGAAGCTATTTGGACCAGAGGAGCAGGCTCAGCCATAACCCTGGGCCAAGAAAGAAGGCCCAAAGCAAGAAGGCCCAAAGAAGACAGTTGGCTCTAGTCTAAAGACCCACTAAGGAAGCTCCACTAAGCCCACTATGAGAGGCATGTTGGGCCAAAGAAAGGAGGGCAAGGGGAAGTTCCAGTCATGATTATTTATGAATATTTCAGGGGCTTAAATGATGATTGGAGGACAACCTTGGACGTGGATCCCAGCCAGAGAAGAAGATCCAGCCATTCAATCCACAAAACATCCAAGGGTGGGACTTAAAGATAGCACCTTTAATGCTAATTAAGGAAAGAAGCCTTGAACGTCCACGGGGTATTTCAAAGGTCTCAATGCTGATTGGAGGACCATAATGGACGTGGATCATGACCCTGAAAAGAAGATCTGGCCACCCATTGTATTAAAAATCCGATGGCTCTCCTTTGCTCTCTCTCCCTATATAAACCCCTTCACCCTATTGTAAAATTCATCTTGTGATTCAATCCAAAGTAATGTTTGGTGGCCTAAGTGCAATTGAGTCATAGATCCATTCACCTTAGTGAGTGACAGGCTGAGCAGGAAGCATCCAGAGCTGAAGAAGCTGGTGGAAAGGAGAAGAAGAAGTCCCTTGGACCTTAGCGGGTGTGACAAAGAGGTTACCTTCTTATTTCACCTTTTTCATTATTTTCTGTTTGTCTTATGTCTTTTGGTTAGTCTTGGATCAGCTAGCCAATATCCAGACGGTTCCATTTCATCCAACCGCGCTCTAAAATTCATTCTAGAACTCATTCTAGAGTGATTTTAGTACAGTCCATTTTTCTCTCTCCTCCACTAAGGCACCTTCCCATTTGGCATCCGGACTTAGCCAAATCTAGACTAAGTCCAGAGCGCCTCACTGTTTCATTTCCTATTTTGTTTTCGCTTACAAATACTCCTACAAAATACCAAAAAATTATTTTATGCCTATTAATATTATTATAATATTATAATAATATTTTATTTTTCTTTGTTATATATTTTTATTATTATAAACATACCCTTGCTCCCTGTGGATCGACCCTTACTCTCCCTACGCTAGTAAGGTGATTATAAATTTTTGTTATTTTAATTCGGATAAACCAACTACACTACTTAGTGAAGGTAGCTCATCACTAATTATCCCAATATCTGCATTATCACCACGCACCCACGCGCAGCACTTCTCGCCTCAAGACGACGCTTGGCGCCATGCGTCCGCCAGTTAGGCCTAACGCTTAGCCATATCTTGTTCTGCAATAGCTTTATGATCACCATTTTAGATCGTGGAAACGTGACTCTTTCCCATGTCCAGGTTCGTAGTTCCTCTCCTCGTATTGTCTACGTTAAGTGCTAGATTATTGCGCCATAAAGAATCATCTGTTCTTGAAGCGTCATCATCCTCAAGGGTCATTCAAGAACCTCCCTAGAAAGACAGTTTTGATTGACCTAGACCTACTTTACCCTCGTGGGTTGCAGAACGTCATTGCCATTCTTGAAGGACTCTGTTTCTCGCCCAAGAAAGCCAGCGCTTTGACTCGAGGATTTTCTTGCACCTGCACGATCAAGACCCTCTCCGTTGATGAAGTTTGCCATCAAGAAAGCCCAAGAAGTGGATTCTTGGAATCTCAGTTTGCACTCCGGTGTCCCTACGTGAAAACCTGTCGTCGGTGCCGCTTAGCGCGTGCTATCGACGCTGCCTCATCTGTCGGTGGGCACGCTGCCTTGCGTGCACAATTGTGCGTGTGTGCTACCTTGTGTGCGTGTGCGTTGTTGCGCCGTGCACCGACCGCAGCCTTCGCGCTGGCGCAGCACACTTGCGCACCATATGTATCCCGTGCGCGCTGCCGCGATAGCCCACACTCAGTCGGGCATGTTCCTCAGCACGCCTTAGCAGACAGCCAACTCTCCTGTCCCTCTCAATCTAAAGGCTGCAGCGCATCTCAGCCCGCTGGTGTGCCTATCATCGCACTGAATGACATCTAGATCCTACAATGACTATTAAGGGCACTTACCCGCAGGTTCCGCCGTTCTCATTCGCCCACAGAATTCTTTACTATCCTTATAGTATTTGTCGATATATTCTTCCGCGCCTTGAGAGATAGGTCCCTAATACGTCAATTGAATCTGTTTACCTTTAGTGAGCGTTAATGGTTTTCTCTTTGGTGGTACAACAATAGTTGTTTACCTAAACTTCGATGCAGACGGGTAATGCGATTACCTCTCATCATACGCACCTAGTAGGTCCAAAGGGACGTTGGGAAGTCGATTATGTCCAATCTAACTTCGCCAATTTAGCTAGATCCTCGAACTCTGTTAGATAATTCTTCATACTTTTTGTTAAATTTTCTAACGTTTACATCATCCCGTCAAGGCACATCATTACGCTAATCATCATCTGTGGTGTAATACACGCCGATCGATCGCGGCTGATAACTTATTACATCATATTGGTATCGCAGCCAGGTTTTGTTTGCTCTTGCTTAACACGGTCAGTCGGATAAATGTCCTTTGAATTTTTAGTTTAACAAAATACCCAAGAAAACCCTTCTTGAGTAGATGCTCAAGCCAATAAATATTCAAGAAAGATTCCTATTTGCATCACGTCGGTAACAGATTCATTGCTCTAGCTATCGCCGAGCTCGATCGCCAACCTCAAGATCTACGATCCTCGTTGCGCCCTCCTCCAAGAAAATTTGATCAGGTGCACGCCATCGCGCGTCTTGCACGCCCTTTGCCACTGTATGCCATTCACAAACGGTGCCAACCGTGTACCAACCGCGGCGCCAACTGCACGTTGCATGCTAGATGACGCACGCCACCCCCAGGCCACAAGTGACGCACACAGCCTTGCCCGCCACACACACGCCGCAGGCACCCCACACCGCCACACGCACCACACGCAACCATGCACGCACATCGCAGTCCGTGATCATTGCCACAGCGGCCGCCCACGCACAGCGCACGCCGCATGCAATCGTGGTGACTCCACATGCCATTGTTTGCGACTCCTTGTCGTGTTCTCTCGAGTGTTGTGCCTGGTACGCATATGACACGCATCTAATCGTGGAGCAAGACTCTACCCATCCCAGCATTCAACATCGATCTCACGACACGGCCATTCTCCCTATGCCAGGTTCAATTGCTTTCCTCCTCATCAGTATTATTACCTTTTATAGTGTCGCCTTCCACTATCAGTCTGCTTGCCGAGTTTAGCATTAATATTCATAGGATAGCCAGCGACGCTGAGTGATAGTACATTTTCTTGTGGTAGAAGATTGGTTTGATAATGAGAGTTGTGGACGCTACCAGGCTGTCAAGCACCTCGTGTCATAGTTGTCTAGATAATTTCATGGTTCATTGAGAGTTTAACTGTGGCAATTTTCTTCTCGAAGATTTAGTAAAGAGTGTTTTATGGATTGTCTGTTGCCTTATTCATTTGATAAGACTCATTTGACAAAATGTATCCATATCCTTTGTGATTATTTTTTTTCATAAATCCTGTGTTTTAACACCTGCCGACCGATCCTGAAGACGACGTGTTACATCACCCACTTAGGTGCAAAGAACTTCTAGGCGATTATAGTCACAGATGGGCGCCTGATGGCAGAACTAGATTCGGATGGTTGTCCGTTACGGTGCGACCTTTAACAGATGATTTAGAAGGGGCTTTCACGCGTGATTCCGCCTTGGATGGAGGACCGATGGAGTAGGCCAACCAAGGTGGAAAGGACAGCCATCGTGCGGTGCAACTCTGGAAAGGGAAGAAGATAGGCAACATCCTGACTAAGCTACGAGCCTCCTACTGATGTAAGGTCCTCGGAGGGCCAGAAGGGTAGTGGCTTGGTGATCGGGACTCCTCTTCTTCAAAACAAATCTACAAATACCGAGCTAACTCTACTCAAGAGAGAAGGAATGCGCGATCCGCCCCTTGTGCAACACCCCTAGGAATTCTTCTTCAAAACAAACATTCATTTTTTTCAAAATAACACCAAGTCCATTCAAGTTCCATGACCCTACCCCATATAGAGTGGAGGGACAGGGATGCCCTAATGGCCACCTTAGTTGGGTGTCCAAAGGAACCCCCAACTAAGGATAAAACCAAAACAAACCAGTCAAAACACAAATGAGATTTGTGAGGAGGCCTGTACACACGCAAGGGAGCCTCCTATGGGTAGAGGAAATAAAACTGGATATCGCACGAGATCATCATGTGGTATAACGCAACGAAAGGAAAAACCCTATGTCAAACCTGATATCAGAAGTTTGGGTCCTTTGCATCGGGTCGGGCTCCACGACGCAGTTTGTGATGAGTCTGAACGCGCTATGGCGAATGGACCTCCATCACTTAACCTCTTTGCGAAATTCTTCACTTTCCACATGAAATGAAAAAAAATAAAATGAAACATAATGATGTAATACGCAACGGCCGGGATCGTCGGCACGTATTACGTCACAGTTATGCACGATAGATGTTTTACATGATGCTTATGAATGCGATTTTAAGAACTCCCACGAGCTATAGGGACGGTCCGAAGGAGGGCAACGATGCAGTAACTTCGGGTAGAGGAACAGGTCAGGGTAGACTCCGTGTGACCCACCGAATCGACACGACCGAGCACGACGAGAGGGGCATTCTACGGCCCGGGGAGTTCATCCCACAAGACGGCGATCGGTTCGTCGATCAATAGAAAATCCTATCTCTCGACAGTGGTGGCTAACCTATCCGACTTTAACGTTACTAAGCGACAACAGAATACGATTCGGAACGACAGCACTGCAGAAAATAATGATACTGGTAATTTAAGGGGAAGGGTCGAATCGGAACCTAGATTAAGCGCTCTGAAACTCAGGACTGAACGGCACCCGGAGAGCGACGAGCAGTGGTACTGTGAGGCTAGGACGGGCGGAAGGCAACCGAGAACAGCGCGCCCCACGGACAGGAGCTTGATCGGGCGCAAGGAGACAGAGCGGTCACAGCACAGTTGTAAGCGCGCGCGCCACACGGTTGTGGGATACGCGTGGAAGGGCACGACACGCTGGCCGGGCGCTACACCGTGATGATGCGAGGTGTAGGGTGGTGAGGGCTCCCTGAATTCGAGCGGTGGCGCTGTCGGCAGCGGGATGCGCGGAGGGCAGCTGACGGCCGCCGCGCGCGGGCGAGGGGGGCTACGCGGAGGCCGCATAGTGCGCAGACGCGCTGAAGTGTTGGCATCCGCCGCGGCGCCGCTGGCGGCGATCACAGGCCCAGCGCGGCGAAGACCGCTGCGGGCGTTGCGGGCGGCGCCAGTGGCCTGACGACGATGGCGACTGGTTGCGGCGCCGTTAACGGACGACCAAGGGCCTGGTGGCAAAGGCGATCTATCGTGGATGCTGTTGGCGGCGGTCAATTGCCTGGCGGCAATGGCGACCGGTCACGGAGTCGCTGACGGGCAGTCAAAGGCCTGGCGCGAAGGCGACCTGTCGCCGGCGGGCGTTGATAGACGGAAGGCAGCTACAGCTCGAGCTCGCAGAGGAAGCTGAAGGTCACCTGAAGTTGGACGGTGGAGCTAGAGGAAGAAGAAGATACTTTTCTATTTTGAGAACTAACATCAAAATAAACAAGACAAAGTTCTCTATCTCAACAAGGGTTCTCTCCTAGCCCTTGGGCATACCTTCCACTTATAGGGAGGAAGGGTGCCAAGAGGCCAGCTGTAGAGGAGGGTCCGTCGCGTGATGTGGCCCTCCTCGCTACACGTAATTCATAAGGAAACAAAACGCGAAAGAACGGATGAGGCCCAACCCACGGCGCGGTCCAATTACAATTGAGTAAATAATAAGGAAAACTTACGTCGAATACATGAACTCGGGTCGCGACGCCGGCTCGAGCAGCTCAAGAGGTCGAGCGTGTCCAGTGGCGGTGTCGGCGCTCACGCCGATGGTCCCCCATCATCCTCCCGGGGTGGGAGAAGCTCGGCTCCGACAAGCAAGACTCCACGATGTCGTCGATGGGCTGGATCAAGTCTGGCCGTTGTCGTCGTAGGTCTTCTTCGGTGATCCACGTGTCATCCGATGTTGGTCGGCCCTGCTAGTGTACCAGGAATGTGCGTTCCACTCGATCTGCTACAGTGTTAATTTCTTCCTGCAGTACTGTTTCTATCTTTTCTTGCCGCATAAGTGTAGGTAGTGGAAGGGTGATGTGTGTACTCTCACTCTCTTTACTATCAATCTTCGAGTGGCTGTGAGGTTCTTCGATGGATGGCATGGGAAGATATCGGATCAGATCGCTGACGTTGAAGGTTGAACTAATTCCCTAACTAGGAGGAATACTCGCGACATATGCATTGTCGTTGATTCTGGGCTACTCAAAAGGCCCGCACTAGGAGCATGTAGCCAGAGCGACCCCCTGGAGAGTGTCTCTCAGTCCTCAATCTAACCATCACTAGATCGCCCTCCGAGAAAATACTGGACCTTCGTCCCTGATCGGCGGCAGCCTTATATTGCTTGTTGAGAGATCAAATGCGTGAATGGATATGCTCATGCATGCTCCTAAGTTCATTCGCAAAATCATATGCTTCATCAGAAATCTTACTATGTGCATCTAGTGGAATGAGGTCTATGGGTTTCCTCGGAAGCTGACCATAAACTACTAATGGAGCCTTTCCAATCGTATGCGGTTCACCGAGTGATTGAAAGCGACCGGCGCTGGGTAAAAGTTGATCCCACGCCTTGAGGTTCTCGCCACTACCGATCTAAGTAGGTTACCCAGGCTATAGTTGGTAACCTCTGTTTGACCATCCGCCTGAGGATGGTACGCGTGGAGAATTTTAGTTGGGTTCCTGAGAACCCAAAGCGCCTTCCAGAAGTAGCTAGTGAACGAATGTCTTGGTCGGAGACGATGGTCTTGGGTACCCTGCAACTTAACTATGTTATCAAAGAAGAGTCGGGCGACTCAGGAGGCGCCGGATATTTTCGAGCATGGCACAAAATGTGCCATTTTTGAGAAACGATCAACTACAACCATGACGGAATCTTGGTTCCTAAGGGCCTTAGGTAGTCCTAAGAGGAAGTCAATGCTAATGTCCTCCCACGGCTTGTCAGGAATGGGTAGTGGCGTATAGAGTCCCGTGTTTTTCTTGGTCAGCTTGGCCCTCGTGCATGTTGAACATTGAGAAACTATCTTCCCCATATCTCGCTTATGGACGGTTAAAAGAGCTGATGCTCCATTTCATGAATCATCTTGTTGACTCCAAAGTGTCCACTCAACCCGCCGCGCATGCTTCCCATACCAAGAAATCGCAGAGGGATGTCCAGGGTATACAAAGTTGCTTGTCGTGGAATAGGTATCCGCTGCCGATGTAGTAATCCCGTGATTTTGGGATTATACCGCCGCGGACCTGTGGGAAGATTTTCCTGAAGTCGGGACAGTCAACGATCCGCCACGTAGCTGCTCAAATCTGAGGACTTGAGACTTCATCACGCTCAAGATCAGAGGTCGCCTACTTAGGCATCGGCTACTATGTTATCCTTGCCCTTCTAATGACGCAACGCAAAGTAAAGTCTTGTAAATATGTTATCCAACACGCGTGGCGATCACCGACCTTACGCTGATCATGAAGGTGACGCAACGCCGCTATGGTCAGAAAAGAGGACGAACTCCTTTGGGAGGAGGTAGTGACGCCAATGGCGAGACTGCACTAAGGCGTAGAACTCCCTGTCGTAGTTGTCGCACTCCCGCGCAGATCGCTTAGTTTCTCACTAAAGTACTGGATGGGGTGCCCTTCTTGACTAAGGACTCCCCTATCCCGACAATCGAAGGCATCGCATGAGACCTCAAGACCTTGGAAAAGTTGGGTAACCTCAGCACCGGTGCCTCCGCCATGAGCTTCTTCACTAGCTCGAACGCTGATCCGCTGTCGGCGCCCATTCGACTGCTCCTTCTGAGGAGGTCCGTGAGGGTGCCGCCACACCACTAAAGCCTGGTACGAACCTCCTATAAAAGGTAGCAAAACCAATAAAGCTGCGAACGCCGTGGCACGCTCTTCAATTTCGCCAAGTGGTGATCGCCTCTACTTTGGCAGGTCGTGCGACTCCTCTAGAAGATAGTGTGAACCCCAAAAAGGAGACCTCAGATGCGAAGAAACTGCATTTCTTCGGGTGAGCGTACAACTTCTCCTGACGTCGGGTAGTGCATACTTGTCGCAAATGCTGGAGGTGCTCGTCCCTCGTGGCGCTATAGACCAGGATGTCATCGAAATACACTACAACAAACTTCCTATAAACGGGCGGAGTACTTCATTCATTAGTAGTTGAAAAGTACTCGGGCATTCAAAGCCCGAATGGCATGACGCTCCATTCATACAATCCGCCCTGATCTTGAATGCCGCCTTTCCATTCATCTCCTCGCCGGATCCTGACCTGATGATAGCCACTCCGTAAATCTAGCTTTGAATCGATGGTGGCTCCGACCAGCTCGTCAAACAGATCCTGCACTCTAGGGATCGGGAAATGATACTTCACTGTGATTTTGTCAATGGCTCTAGAATCACAGCACATGCGCCAAGTCCCGTCTTTCTTGGGCGCGAGTAAGGCTGGCACGGCGCGACGGACTAATGCTCTCCTGATCAACCCTTGGAGAGTAGGTCCTTCACCTGTCTGCAGCCTCATACTTGACCGGTCCATCTGGTAGTGAGGTAGGTTCGGAGGATGCTATAAATAAGCGAATAAGTCTTTCATTCTTTCAGTTGAGCATTAACCTGGGAGCATTAGCCGATCTGGTACATCAATACATGTTCCTATGCTCATTCCAATCTTGTCTTTCATTCCTAGATCTGTGGCATGCTGGATATTCCTCGGAGGAAGTCGCAAGGGAGCTCAGCGCGAAAAACGTCCGCGAATTCTTCTACTAGCTGAGAAACCTCTGGGTCCTTCGGCTCCGTCTCTTCCAATGCCGAGGATGGTGATATGGCGAGCGCGAAACAAAGGGGTAGGGGATCTTGTCCAGGCTCTAAGTCTCACCTAAAGATACACCCGTTGGTGATAACCGGTGTGGGCTGCTATTGGTCTTGTCCAGATGTGGGTGCTGAAAGTGGGGCGGTGCGGGTCGAGGGGTACAAAATTAGGCGCCGTGCCCCACACACGAACGAACAGGTGTTCACTCGCCCTGCTAACTGGACGTCGTGATCAAACAGCCATGGTCGCCCGAGGATGGTACTACCAATCTTCATTCGCAGTACGTCACAAAGCACCTGCTCATCGTATGTGCTCATCTTCAGGGGAACATAGCATTGCATCCTCACGGGAAGGGTGGATGCGTCGATCCAAGACACGTTGTACGGCGTCGGGTGCGGTATCAACGTGAGTCCGAAGCTTGCGAGCTGTGTCTCGGAGATGGCATTGACACAGCTCGCTATCCACAATAAGTTTGTACGCGTCCGACAATCTTGACGTAAATAGAAGATGGATGTGCGCTAGGTAGTATCGGCGTCTCCCGGAGCGGGTGGCTTCGCGCCGAGGTAGGGGCGCGTGGGGACGCTGCCATAGTGGGTCCGTGGGACGTGCCTTCATCTTTGGGATAGCGATGGCCATAGGGCCGATCCCGATGGTGTGATGGTGGTCGAATGCACACGGTACCAGGATCACTAGACCGGTGCCCTGCCGTATGCGAGGGTCGAACGGGCTGGGTCGGGTCGGGGTACCAGGGTTATCTGGATGTAACCGAGGGTTTCCTCAGAGTCCTCCCTTCGGACATTCTCCGGTACTCATCCACTTCCAAATCATCCTCTGGTGGTGCATCTATGGGGTTCCCATGGATGTCCATATGGAGGGGGGAGGGGCAATCAGTGCGGCGATGCCCGAACCCTTTGCACTTGAAGTACTGCATGGGCTCACGGGCAACCATCGGGGCCCCAGCGATCGACACTATGAAGGGTGTCGACGGTGTCGGAGCGACGCCGGGTGGGTGCAGGTGTTGCCGGGCGTGGCGTGGGTTCCTCGTGTCCATCCGGACGCCGCCTAGATGCCGAGCTCGTGGACGAAGCTAGTGCTACTCGCCGTGCGCGACGGTGGTCATCGGGACGGTGTCGTCATGATAGTACTCATTATTCTCTACTAAGCTGTAGGCTACATCTAATGTGCTAGGGTTCTGCTCTAGGACCCTAACCCCTAGGTCTAACCGAAGCCCGTGAACGCCCAAGGCGATCTGAATTTGAGGGCTGTCTCCGAATTTGCATCTCATGCGGTACTCCTCAAATTCTCGATATACTCACTGACCCTTCGTCGGCCTTGGTTTAGATCCATCCACTTGAGCAAAAGCGGGTCATATAAAGCTTAGGAATGTATTTCTCCTTAAGCTTTCGACATCTCGTCCTAAGTATAGGGTGGATCACGGCGCCGAGCAGCTTCTTTCTCATTCTTCCAGAAGATCTTGGCTTGCCCTCCGAGACGAAGTCTCCCGCGTAAGACACGCATAGGTCATCGCCCATCTCATACCACCGAAGTAGCTCTCCAGGTCAGACTCAATCGGGTGTATTCTTAGGATTCGAGATCCTCAAATATCGGTACTCTATGCGCACGCTTTTCTGAATCATAGCGCGATGCACCTCACGGCGTCTCTCTCGTTCATCATCCGGATGACGAGCTGGTGGGGGTCGGGGAACATCCCGAGGGCCTACATGCCCTAAATAGTCCGGGATGGGCGCAATCGGTGGGACCGACTGAGGATAGTACGCGGCGTCCTGAGCGTATCCCGGGGTTGGGTAGGTCGCTATCGATGCTTGTGGCATGGTAGGGGTGACTTGTCCCGATACGGGGTTGGAGCAAAAGTGGAGCTAAGGTCGGTTGGCTATGAGCGCCTACCGGGTACACCGGTTGGGACGCCGTGGGTACCCCGCAGGTATCGTGGGGCACCGTAGGGGTGCGTGTGGGGCGCCGTGGGATTGGGGCACGGGTGAGTGCGTTGTACTATAATAGGTTGGCAAAACCCATAGGTAGTAGGAGGGACCGGAGGGGCGGCGACGTAGGCTAACCCATTCGGCCCCATGGGGTAGGTTGGCGCGTATGGCACCGGCGCATGGGTCTGAACGTGGGCAACTCCGTGGTGCTGACCTGGTTGCTCATAACTCCTATCGCGCTGATAGGCCGCCCTCGGGTAACGCTGGTTGTGGTACCCGCCGGGTGGTGGCGATCTCCGCCGGGATTTTCCCAGCCCGCTGCTTGTAGTGACGAGGTTGATACGCCTGCTGGTCATGGTGACGTGATGCCGCCAGTCTTGGAGGAACGACACCGAACCAGAGCGCGCTGCTCTCGGCATAGGAGCCTTGCCCGGCGTTGGGGAACGCCGCCCGACGAGCCAGAGGTCGGGTGACCACCAGGCGGAGCTCTAGGGCTGGCCGCGGTGGAAGCTCGATCGTCGGTCCTAGCTAGTTGGTGGGGTGATGCTACCCCACCGTTTGGAGTAGGGACCCGAGGAATGGGTTCCGTGACCGTAGGGGGAGGAGGTATCGGTACCTCCTTGTTCACTATCGGACCCTAATGATATGTCAAGTCTAACAGATCTTGGGGAGGAGGATCCTCTAAATTGGGATCAAATTCATGGTCCACGCCGAGGTCTTCCGCTACGGCATTCTGCAGCTGGGCTCGTGGTTCGAACCATCCTACGGTCAACTTCTCTGAGTTAACTACGGGTTCTATCTAGATGATGATATGAGATGATAATGGATGCGATGACGTGCTCCTTTTTTTTGTGTGCGTATGCAGATGAATTTAAGATATGAAATGCGTAAAAGAAAATGATAGAAAAAGGAGTACGAGATGAAGATGATATATGATCGACCGTGTTAAGCAAACGCTTAACACGACCAGCTCTGATACCAATATGATGTAATACGCCAATGGCCGATCGCACGATTACGTCACAGTTATGCACGATAGATGTTTTACATGATGCTTATGAATGCGATTTTAAGAACTCCCACGAGCTATAGGACGGTCCGAAGGAGGGCAACGATGCAAGAACTTCGGTAGAGGAACAGGTCAGGGTAGCCTCCGTGTGACCCACCAAATCGACACGATCGAGCACGACAAGAGGGGCGTTCTACGGCCCGGGGAATTCATCCCACAAGACGGCGATCAGTTTGTCAATCAATAGAAAATCCTATCTCTCGACAGTGGTGGCTAACCTATCTGACTTTAACGATACTAAGCGACTGCCGAATACGATAGGGAAACGACAGCACCGCAGAAAATAATGATACTGGTAATTTAAGGAAGGGTCGAATCGGAACCTGGATTAAGCGCCCAAACTCAGGACTGAACGGCACCGAGAGCGGCGAGCAGTAGTAGTGTGAGGCTAGACAGGCGGAAGGCAACCGGAGAACAGCGCGCCCGCGGGCGGAGCTTGATCGGGGCGCAAGGAGATGGTAGCGGTCACAGCACGGTTGCAAGTGCGCGTGCGGCCACACGGTCGTGGGATATGCGGTGGAAGGGCACGATACGCGCGGCTGGCGCGCGTCACCGGTGATGATGCGAGGTGTAGCGGTGGTGAGGGCACCGATCTGAACGGCACCGCCGGCAGCGGGATGCGGAGGGCAGCTGACGCATTACACGCGCGGGCGAGGGGGCTATGCGGAGGCCGCGCATTGCGCGACGTGCTGAAGCGCTGGCGCCTGCGGTTGCAGGCGTCGCTGGTGGGCTTATCACAAGCCTGGTGGCTATGACGATCGCTCACGGCATTGCGGGCGGTCGGCCAGGCCTGGCGGTGATGGCGACTGGTTGCAGGCGTTGCTGATGGGCGAACAAGGTCCTGGTGGCGGCGTCAGTCGTGATGCTGTTGGCAGGCGGCCAATCGCCTGGCGGCAATGGCGACCGGTCGCGGCGCCACCGATAGGCGGTCAAAGGCCTGGCGGCGAAGGCGACCTGTCGTCGTCGGCGGGCGGTGATAGACGGGAAGGCAGCTACAGCTCAGAGCTCGCACAGCTACAGCTCAGAGCTCGCACAGCTACAGCTACAGCTACAGCTACAGGACGGGAAGGAAGCTGGAAGGTCACCTGGAAGTTGGACGGGTGGAGCTAGAGGAAGAAGAAGATACTTTTCTATTTTGATAACTAACATGAAAATAAACAAGACAAAGTTCTCTATCTCAACAAGGGTTCTCTCCTAGCCCTTGGGCATATGTTCCCCTTATATAGGGAGGAAGGGTGCCAAGAGGCCAGCTGTAGAGGAGGGTCCGTCGCGTGATGTGGCCCTCCTTGCTACACGTAATTCAAAAGGAAACAAAACGCGAAAGAACGGACAAGGCCCAACACACGGCGCGGTCCGATTACAATTGAGTAAATGATAAGGAAAACTTACGTCAAATACTTGAACTCGGGGTCGCGCACGTCGGCTCGAGCAGCTCGAAGAGGTCGAGCGTGTCCAGTGGCGGTGTCGGCGTCTACGCGATGGTCCCCCATCACATAATCAGATGAAATGTGGTATCATTTGACAAAAATCTTGTTATGTCACCATGCCTCCCTGGCATCGGTGCCAACTAATAAGCCTAAAGTTGGTTTCTAATTCAGGTTATTTAATTATGTGGCTAGATTATACACATGAAATAATATTTATAAATTTCCCTCTATTACAGTTTGAGAAGTACGGGATGAGAGATGGATCAATCCACATGGAGATAGCAATTCATCAAACCTGATTTCATATCAAAACAAGAATGTTGGAAGAAGATAGACATTAATAATTACTTATATGGTTCCTCTTTAATAATTTTCAGCATACTATAAGCATTTTATGAGCTTTGAATTTTGAGATTAAAGACTTTCAGAACTACAAGTTGAGATAAAATATTTCAAAAAACACCAAAATCAATTTTCACCTATCAAAGACACTAGACGTAATTCTCATTTTTTATATTTTTCATATAATTTAAAGAACAAAATTCAAAATTCCATTTCTTTTGTTGAGGATTAAGATCAAAAAATTACTTTATAATTTTTTAATAACACTTGTCCAAACAAATGTTTTAATTCTAGGGGAATATCATTCTGAGTCTATAGACAGAAAGCATAGAGAGTGATTCAGAGAGATAAATAGAGAGAAAGTGGAGAAAATTTTGAGATAAATGGAGTAAATGTAATTTCAGGATGGTTTGGTGTATTTCTTTCGACCTAAGAATCTAAGATAGTAAATTAAATGATAAATATGATATATCATATATTGTTATGTTCGTTTTAACCTTGGACTGAACCAAATCCAATACTCGTCATCATTCAAACTCAAAAGGCATGTATACTTTCCCCATACCTTAGAGTTTTATAAAATTTCAATTAGTAATTCAGAGATTAAGAAGACAGGTACAAGATCATTCTAGGAAGCAAGGGAGTTTTGGCTTGTAGAACCTATGTGTCCTTCCGGGTCAACAAGGGTTGGGGTGAGCTTCCATTGCAATCTTCTCTATCCTCCCATCATAAAAATTTTAACCCAACTGTATGGATGTATCAAGGGGAAAATGAAGAAACCAACTAATGCAGAACTATGAGTTGGGATCGAACGACCGTTCTAGTCTCAATTGTGCGGGTGTAATGCAAGTGGATAATTATGTTGATGTGCATGCAAAGATGAACGAGAATTATAGACTCGGCATGCAAAGACACCAGCTACCAATAAATCACTCTAAGAGGGCCCTCGAATGCCACTAGGCTTCTAGGTCTTTATCGCAAAACGTTAACCCTATCTCTACCTACCCTAACTGGGCCGGTGGAGAGGAGCCTGAGAGGTATTGAAAGAAGTAATGAACGTGTGAATCGAAAGAGGTGGGAGTGTACCATATTAATTATGATCCTATCGCTCTCGGCCAAGAATAATGGAAGCCCGCGAGAGATCCTTCTGTGATGTGGATGGCATGCAGCAACAACGTGGGCAACACATGCAGAGTTCATGTCGATGACGCAGACGATGGCATGGGGTTTTGAGCTTAGTTGTATGGCGCACCGTGGAGGTAGCAATGCAGCATGGGCAACATATGCAAGATGTGGCAGTGCCGCCGTGGTGGCATGACGAGGTGGTGGTGTTGTGCGCTAGTGTCATAGGATGGTGGAGGTGCGGCAGGGGTGCAGTGATGTGGTGTCGTTGCATGGCGCGGTGGTGGTTTGTGCGATCGATAGTGGAGCAGCACATGCGGCATAGTAGCGGTGCAGTCGATGGCAATGTCATGTAACGTTAAGAGCACCAGGATCAATTGGCTCGTGTTACGGCACGTTGAGATGGATTATAACTAGTACGATGAATGCAGAACCAATGAAAATTAATGAGAAATACATAGTAACTGCTGGCTAAGATGACGACAAATGAAAGGATTGGAAGTGGACTAGTCCACATTCAAAGTTCCAATGACCCAAATCAGACCAACTAGATGACCTACGAGGTTATTGGACAACGAGATGTCTAATGATGTCCACAACCTCCACGACTAGTGACCCTAGTCAGTATCTCAAGAAATTCCTACCCCTCGACAAGTAGGTGGTTAATCCTATAATGTGATGTATTCTTTGGAAGAGGATCAAGATACAATGTCGGCACTATAAGAAATAAGTGAACTGCAAATGTGAGGGGAAGTGATAGAACCTGATGGGTCGAAACCCAGAAGTCTACAACGAGGGTCCAAAGTAGTACATGGGGTATTTATAGTCATCACAAAGTTAAAGGTGGCGGTGTAGGACTCATGCGACATTCTAATACGCGAACAGGGCGCGGTGAGGACACCGACACGGGGGTGGGGTCAGTCACGCGTGGTGCGGACAGCTATGCATGGCAGGCAAAACCGACGTGCTAAGAGCAGGTTGCATGGTGTGGGCACTCGGGCAAACGGTGTGTGGGGCGAGGGCGTTATGCGAAGGGGTAGTGTGCATGAACATTAGGAAACTTGGGTGCAAGGCGCGCCAAGGTGGGTGCTTGGCGCACTGGTAATGCGTGCAGGCACTAGGGCACTCGTGCATAGGGGCATGCGAGGGCAGATAATGGTTGCAAGGAACGCATTTAATGGGGTAGGGCCTGCGATGGCAGGACGCGGGGCACGCATGGAAGCGCATGTGAGAACCTGGCGTTTAGGCGTAGGGTGCTGAGGCGCTGGGCGTTCAACGTGCACGAGCACTCAACATTGGGCGTAGGGTGCTAGGCGAGTGCTGAGCGGTAGCAGTTCCATGAAATGGGTTCTTGGGGGTGCAGAGACTCGGGCAGTCAATACAGCTCCAAGGACGGCAATGCAAAGTGGTGAAGCAGGGTTCCAAGCATCCAAGAACATGTTCTTCTTAGAGAGTGACTCTAGAAAACACAAGAATGCTCCAAGAACAGACTTTTCTTGAATGAGAACAGGATTTTCTTGAACGAGGCTTCAAGAAAAATTCCAGGACAAATCAAGGCAATATAGTAGTGTGTGTAGGCAGAGATGTGGATCTTCCTCAAAGGCGTGGCTTGAGGAGGTAAAGCTGAAGATGCACTGACATGCAATCCCACAATCTAACTCTAGAAAAAATTTGTAAAAGAACTACCAAAGGGAGGAGTGCGGGAGCCTAGATGAAGAGACTTTTTTCAAGCTCCAAATGAACTCCAAAGGGCTCTTTGGGCATGCCTCCCTTTATATATAGTAGGGAGGAAGCCCAAATGGGCAGAAATAGGGGAAACTATCTCATGATGAGAGATTTCCCTTTAAACATACAACGAATTTTAATGTAAAATAACGAACGAGGCTGAAAACACAATGGCCCATCTGACCGTTCAGAAATCCAAATACATGAAAAAAAACAACGATCACGATTCACTGCTAGGCTGTGTACTTGTAGTGTGGGTTGCGGCTGTCGACTCGAGTTTCTCGGCGAGGTTGTTTGTGACCCATGGCTTGGCTAGTGAGATGGTCCCCATCACAACATTATTGCAGCCAACGCAGGTGAAACTTCATGGCACAACAGCAGCGTATTCGCTGTGTGGCGCCGTGAGAGGGCTCCAAGGGTGGGGTGGGGGCAGCCTTGCAGGCACCTATGTAAATGGTTGAGTGAGCAAGCCAGCAGAGCAGGCATGCGGCAAGGCAGCATGGGTGGTCAGCCAAGTGATGCAGGGCAACCGGGCAGTGCATGCAGGTGGCCGGGCGAGCAACCGCGTGGTGGTGCGGCGGTTGTAGCGTCGTTGTCAGCAGTTGGGTGTGGCGGTGGTGGCAGGGTCATCATTGTCGTCGGCGGGGGTGTCCTTAGGGCTTTTCTACTTATGCCATATTCATAGTGGCAATCTTTACAATTAGTCAAAATATAAAAAAACACTAAAAATTAAACAAAGTAATCTCTTTTTATTTCATTTTTAGCAAGTGAGGGGCACCGTCCCTCACAGAGGTGTGAATGGGCCTTTCGAAGGTCGATACTTGGGATCTACCTTCCCAAGTCTAAACAGAAGGCTTTGGCGAAAATGTAGGCCCACAATATGAGAAGACCTGCTAAAAATATGAATGAGGATAAAGTCAATCTGTGGGGTCTGTTGACTAGGCCAAATTCTTGAAGGTCAGGTCTTTCACCTTAGCGCTGGCTTCGCACGCTGGTCGAGATCAGGTGTTTGGTGAAAGAGTGTTGCGTCACCTCCCTCCAAATTTAAGCTCGATGTGATCCTTCGATCTCAAGATTTTATCATTTGAATTTCATTTAATATCAACCATTGGAACTTTCTTGTTGATCATTCATGCAGAATCAGGACCCATGATGTGATTACATAATAAGTATTTTCTTATTCTCTTGAGTGTGTAATGGTTGGGGGACATGTCCTGACCACTAACAGAAAAATCGATGGAAGAAAGAGAGAGTAAAAAACAGAAAATTAAAAAATCTTAAACATCCCAAGCACATAGTGTGGGCACAAAATGGTGCCAATCGGCAGGCTGAGATTAAATCTAAAAATGAATTAAATGCCTTTCATAAAGAGAAAATTTATTTCTGGCTTCTAAGACTCATTTTACAATAATTTAGTCATCCAAAATTCTGAAAATGCAAAAACATCCAGAAAAACGTTATTAATGCCGTTACTAGTCAAATGTTTTTCTAGACTAAAATAAAATAAATTTATAAGGAAATCAATGTTAGAAAGATGAAAAATACCAACAAATCTATGAAAAACATAAATTTACACAAAACACTTTTTTAATTGGTTTAGTTGATTATAACATGTAAAATTAGACATTGTAATCCAAATATTCATGTATTATGTGTGACATTTAATTGGCAATATTCATATTATCAAGCACTTGCCTGCCGCAAGAAGATTGAGTAGGGTGTCATATTGGTGGTAATTGGTGGTTTGTTCAAACACACGATAGTCATCCTAACACAGTCAGTGGTGAAAGATGAAGGGGTTGGTCAACTCTTCATAACTTATGTTGTGGAGTACTATGGGCTGCCACTTTACGTTGTCAATTGTGATGTCATGTTTTTATTCAAGTAAATGGGCTCCAAGCTCAAGCCCTAGAAAAGTTTCCACCCCAAAGCCAGATAGGAATATAGAGCGGGTGAATAGGATGCTGAAAGAATACCTAAGGCACTAGGGAACAACAAACTTTATCTGGCATGTCATTCATCATGGTGATAGATCCGTGACGTGTGGCATCACAAAAGGCGTGATGGTGTCACATGACATTTTTAGCCCTATAACACTGGGGGATGACAAATGCCCATGATGGGTGAGATTAAGGTGAGCTAAGGTCTCGCACATGAGATGTGAATGGACGGACGTCATAGATGAAGGAATTTCAAATGATGAAAAAATAGCAAAAGCATAAAGTAAAATAAAATTGTGTTCTATTTGAAATTAAACCATAGATAGTGAGAGAGAGATTTACCAAGAGAGAAGGTGAGAGGCAGAAGAAAAGAGGGAAGTGGGAGTAAAAAAGAGAGAGACTTGAAGATGGGGCAGAGAGAGAGAGGGAGATCGAAAGAGCAGAAAATCTATTTTGATTCTGATTTTGCTGGATGCGTTGATAGCAGAAAATCTACTTTAGGCTATATTTTTCTTTTAGCAAGAGGAGCTGTATCGTGGAGAAGTGCAAAGCAAGCATTCATAGCATCTTCTACTATGACGGTAGAATATATATCAGGGTATGAAGCATCAAATCAAGGCAATTCGCTGCAGAATTTTGTCACAAGCTTAAGAATCGTTGATGGCATTGAAAGACCGTTGAAGCTTTATTGTGATAATCAGTAAGCCGTTATGTTTGCCAATAACAACAGGAGCTTAACGAAGTCAAAGCACATTGATATCAAGTTCCTAGTTGTGAAAGAAAAAGTTCAGACATGGCAGTTGTCTATTGAGCATATTGGGACAAACTCCATGGTAGCAGATCCACTCACGGAAGGACTGCCGCCAAAGGTCTTTCATGAGCACACTGCTCATGAGGGTTTCATACCTCACGAGGATGTGTAATTCAGTAAGAGTTTGTATTTTGATGCTCGTTCAGTAATAGACACATTATGGAGTTCTTTTCATGCATGAGTAATCTGCTAGATTTAAGCACGTCTAGACAAACTTCAGTTGATCTCCATTCACAATCCGGATGACTAAGTTGGAAATGTACCCAATTCAATCACGTGTTGTGTAATTTCCATGCTACACATCCATCCTTGATCTATGTCATTCATTGAATTGGTGTATGTGATTATTGTTTGGGTTTAGTCACAATTATTGTGACAAAAGTCCCATGGTTCTATGCCATTTTGTGATGGACGAGATTGGTTGAAATGTCTTAATAATGATATCTTAATAATATACATATACATGCAATATTTTATTAACATATGTATATATATATATATTGTCCAAATGGGAGGTTTTTAGATTAATTTCGTAATCTATGGACAATTATATATGTGTATGTATATAATTGCATATTGTTAAGCTATCAATTATAAATTCCAATTTGTATATGATTCGCTTAATGACAGGATTAAGACATTTATAACAATAAGTATGGTAATTAATTGTGTAGAGGCTAAGCCTGTCTTTAATTATAATGATGGGATTCATTAAGATAGGCTAAAGAGGCTTAAGTATCTACTTTTCCTGTAAATAGGAGCCAGGTCCTTGGGTCATAAGGCGATTGACTTTTCTCCTGAGCATCCCATTACTCAGAGAGACTTAACTAAGTCATCCCGTATTGATCCAAAAGGCCTCCCCTCAAGCTTGTTCGACTTGGCTAAGAGAAGAGTAAGAGAAGATGCGATGGATCGAGGTATGTTTTACATTGATTTACATTCACGTACGATCTTCATCATACTTTAGAATCGATGCAAGCCTCCTGCGGATCTAACACGACTCTGTATCTCTAACCGTACCAAATCAATAGGTCTTTCTGTATACTTTAAAGTTGTAGGTGTAAGTATTGTGTTGGGGTCTAGTGTGATGCCTCCATGGTTTCTAGCGTACGTGTTTCTACAATGTAGTTGTCGCATTAATTTCCTGGCTCAAAGATAAGGAGTCTCTTTTTTATGACGCCTGATCAGTGCCCCCCTCTGTATCTCTTATCGTTCCAAATCAATAGGAAGGGATGAGGAAGCTGGGACACCCTTTCACCGTGCACTACGCTCACCGTCCGCTACTATCTATAGCCAAGTAGAGTTTTCTGGGCGTGTCTTCGCTGCATTAATGAGGTTTTGGATATTTATGTGACAGTGAGAAGGTCGGCCGTTTAGGTATCAATAGAAGATTATCTCATGGAGAATACGAGAAGACAACCCTTCTTTTTCCTTGATCTAGAATTAAGTAGGGTTTCAACGGAGGGCGGATGAGGGAGATCCCAACCGTGACTCTTACCCAGACAAATCTTAATAAATCCGGTGGAGAATTATTCTCTTTTCTCAGAAAAAAAAAAAAAAAACAAACTTAACTCTGTTATAAGAACGATGGCAGAGAATATTATCAGTTCAATAATATGACAATTAAAATTCCTTTTTTATTTTAAAATGACATAGATTTGCCGGTACTATTTTATATGACCATATCATTTAAATTTGATTATCCAGATATGCATGAGTTATTCTGTTAATCTTGCTATGCTCTTTTGCGATATAGATAACTTATTTCCTCGAAAAAACCCATGATATGAACTATTATCCGTCAATAACGGAAATCAATGAAACGACCAAGGATTACTTTTCTACGGCGACAGATTACGTGGGAAACTACCAGAAGGTAACAAAACTGGAGGGATTTACCGACTGAATATAAGGTACCATTTGTGATACTGCTTTACAATAATATAATGAAGCAACAATTGATTACAAAACTGAAAGATTCTTGGAAAAACTACTATCCGAAAATCGAGATCCTCTTTATCTACTGCTACGACCCCCCAATGGAATGACCGATTGTTTCCGGTTTCGGTCATCTCCAGATGCATGGCCCTCCTAACACCGCAACGTTCTCATTTCGTTGGGTAACTTCTTCGATATCCTACTTGGAGATTTTAAGCGGACTTCGTATTAAACTTCCAATCTGAGGAACTACTGAACTGAATTTCTATTTCTACAGTGAGTTTAAGTAAACAAGCTGAGAAAAAATTTGCTGGCCATTTCTTCAGTAAGTTGGATTTTGGAAAAAGAAACATCTTTTAGTAATCCGACGTTTTCCCATTTCTTTAACACACCTTCATTCGATGTGTTGGTTACGAGGAGGTTTGGAGGAGCAGGTGAACTCCTCCCTTTCCAGTTCCCCTAACGTCCAGAGCGAGTTTAAATCGGACCAGACCCGTTTGCCTTAAAAGCCGTCGACTTCAAAGGGAGGGAGTTACTCCTCAATGCCGGCAAGTACATACAATGAGGAATCATGATGGGCGGCGATAAAAGAAAATCCTAATTTTCCAAATTGAAAAGTTTGATTATAATCCCGTATCATGATGGGCGGCGATAAAATCTGACTGTCATCGCACCGTCAACTAAAACAAATATTAATAGTGGATAACCACGCTCTTATTGGCCAGTATTATTCATTAGAATATGTACGCTGTTAAAAGTAAAATGGGGACCGGTAAGATGGTATTTTGCTTTACACGGCGGGTCTGCATTTGCTTTCACTTTTTGGGGTCCCGCGTGGACTTCAAGACTTGAGCATATTTTTCGTCGACTCATATTTTACAAGGTCTCACGACTGGGCGTCACTTGGTAGAGCATTTTACTATGTAATTACCAAGATGGCGGCGTATATTATATTTGTGTTCTGTGCAAACTAACAAAAGGATCCGATAAAAAGTATGTCTTTACTGATAAACGATGTGGCCGAAGAAAAGCTAAAAGGATAATCAGTACGTTCTGTAGAAAAAACGTTTTCACGGTGATGTAACGAGGTATATGTTTTCTCCTCAACCAATAAATCGTTTATGACTTCTTCCTGAACTTGCCCACAATCTCGACCGCCGCATCAAAACCTGAGATGATATACGACCGCCCACAATCTTGACAGGCGCAAGCCGCCAGCATGATCTGGGCAAGTCGTCATGTTTAGCCGACATTAGAACGATAGATAAAGCGTTAACCTGGTCCTCTTCTTTGCCGAATACGTCGACAGTCTGTCCGATGCCGTGTAATTATGGGCTTTGCTCCACCACATTTAAACTCGATACTGGCTTATTTAATAGGAGATAAACCAGCGTTCGCGGGCCCTACTCCCATGCGAAATAATTGGCAGCTGGCAGCTGGTGACCTGGTAGTCTGGTACTTGTTGACAACTTACTGGCCACAGAGCTCTTAATAAAATCCTTGATATTTATAGCAAAGGCACATCGTCACTCTGTAGACTATGACGTCTTATATCGGAGCCTGGTCCGACGACCATAATACACTGTCCCGTTTTCCTTGCAGCTTCCGTGGACAATAAACTGACAACAGCGATATCAAAAATACATAAAAATATCAGATATAGACGGGGTCGCTAAAGCGCACCAGTGCGGAGGGAGGAGGGTTTACTGTCTCTCCATCAACGCGGTCCACGTGATTATTTTATAAGCAAATACAAATTCCGCGAGTGAGCCGGACGCGTTCCCGTTCCTGTATTGTTCGAAACTCCTATATAATTGAAGCCCCTTTGCCTTCAGCTCACAAGTCACAACAAATCTGCTTAAGCGGAGAAGGCTCGAAGAGACTCGAGCATCAACTCCTTTAGACCCATTCAGCGTCTCCTAGTTACACGTTGTTGGGAAAGAGAGAAGTAGGCAGTGCTGAGGAACATGGAAGCTGCGCTCTCCTCCTATCCCTGGGAGAACCTCGGATCCTACAAGGTACATCTCTCTTTTACTATCCCTCATTCGACGTCTCCCAAAGTCTATCCGCCCATCTATTTCTCATTTTTCCCCCTCGCTGAACTAACGTTGTTTTTCCTGCTCTGCTTTTGCTTTGTCAGTACATTCTTTACGGACCACTGTTGGCAAAGGCCCTCAATACAAGGCCTTGGGAGGGTGCCACGCCCAGCTGGTGGGTGCACATCCTCCTCCTCTGCGCTCTACGTGGCCTCATCCACACCTTATGGTGTTCCTTTGGCAACATGCTCTTCCTCACGCGCAACCGCCGCATCGTTAAGGATGGCGTTGACTTCAAGCAAATCGACAAGGAATGGCACTGGTACAGCTCGCTCTCTCTTTTCCTGTGTTTATTGGGAAATCCTCTGCTTCCTTCCATCTATGCCTTCTGTTTACCTATGATTATTATCTAACTGAGATTGTCGATATTATGAAAATCGCAGGGACAACTTCTTAATCCTGCAAGCGTTTATCGGTGCGGGTGCATACTACCTCTTCCCCGCGGCGGACAGCCTTCCTCTTTGGAACGCCAAGGGGCTCCTCTACGCGCTTCTGGTCCACATGACGGTCTCCGAGACGCTGTTTTATTTCTCCCACAGACTATTCCACACCGGCTTTCTATACCGTCGCTATCACTCCCTCCACCACTCCGTCCCCGTTCCCCAGTCTCACACAGGTGAGTAATTCTCTCCTATAATTGTTATTTTCACCCTCTTTATTCAACCATGTTCCACTTTTACTACCTGATTGCCTCTGAAGCGTAGTGATGTATCGCTTGATCTCTCTTTTTAATGTTCTCCATCCAATCGTGCAGCTGGACTGGCGACCCCGATGGAGCACCTGGTGCTGAGCGCAGTCCAGGGGATGCCCCTTCTGTGTAGCTTCTCGATGGGGCATGGCTCCATAGCCCTAGTTTACGGGTACGTCCTGGGCTTCGACTTTCTCAGAGCCATGCTTCACAGCAACGTGGAGGTCCTCCCCAGCGGGCTCTTCCAGCGCATCCCCTTCCTCAGATACCTTCTCGCGACCCCTACGTAAGTGTTATCCTCAAATCCCCAAAAGAGTCTTATTGATTATGATGATGATTCTGACGACAATAACGAATGGGTTCAGATACCACACGCTTCATCACAAGGAGCACGACAGTAACTTCTGCCTCTTCATGCCGATATTCGACTTGCTGGGCAGCACCCTCAACCCCAAGTCCTGGGAAGAACACGAGAGGATCTGCAAAGGTACGCGATATTTCATCAATTATCTATACGATCATTATCCTTGTAAAACTTGCAAGAATCTCAAGCAGTGAAATCCCTGTTGTGACCACAGTAAAGAACGAGGATGTGCCCGGATTCGTGTTTCTGCTCCACGCCGTGGACGTGGTTTCGTCGATGCACTCGCCCTTCGTCTTCCGGAGCTACGCATCCCACGCCTATGTCACGAACCTGCTCGTGCTTCCCCTGTGGCCCGTCGCGTTTGCCGTCATGATCTGCATGTGGGCCTTTTCCAAGACCTTCCTCGTCTCCTTCTACAACCTTCGCGGCCGCCTGCACCAGATCTGGCTTGTTCCGCGCTTCGGCTTCCAGGTACAGATCTGGGTTCTACTTCTAGCCGCCCATCTGCGACTTAACATATTTCTTCTACAAAAAACCTTTCTGGAAACATTTCAGTACTTCCTTATTGAAACCTCTTTTTCTGCAGTACTTCCTTCCGTGGGCCAAAGATGGGATCAACGCGCAGATTGAGCACGCCATTTTGAGGGCAGATCGGCTGGGCGTCAAGGTCCTCAGCCTCGCCGCATTGAATAAGGTAGGTTCCATCTCTCCTTTTGGCTCCATCGAGAATCCAGATTTTCCTAGTCAAGGTTGAATGGGGTATAAGGCGCGAGGGCTGATAAGATTTTGACAACTGTGCAGAATGAGTCTTTAAATGGAGGAGGGACTCTTTACGTGAAGAAGCACCCGGAGCTGCGAGTCAGAGTTGTGCACGGCAACACGCTTACCGCCGCCGTCATCATCAACGAGATACCGAATGATGTTAGCGAAGTCTTCCTCACTGGCGCTACCTCCAAACTTGGACGCGCCATTGCACTCTACCTCTGCCGCCGGAGAATCCGCGTCTTGGTAAACACTCTCTCTTTCTCTCTGTCTCAAAACATATGGACACAATATATACGTTATCTACATCCGTTGTGCGCCTCGACTATTTCTTTATCCATGGGCATAACATGAGTCTCTTTACGCACTTTTCAGATGTTGACGGCCTCGGTGGAGAGGTTCCAGAGAATCCAGAGGGAAGCACCTCCGGAGTTGCAGCACTATTTGGTGCAAGTCACCAAGTATCAGGCAGCACAAATCTGCAAGGTAGTTCCCCGTCCCCTTTGAAATCATCTAAAGTAAATGTCTTCTCTATTTATGCAAGACGAGGCGCTAATTCGTGTTTGGTTTGGAACAGACGTGGATCGTGGGCAAGTGGTTGAGCTACAAGGAGCAACAGTGGGCGCCGGCTGGCACCCACTTCCACCAGTTTGTTGTGCCTCCTGTCTTCGAGTTCCGCAGGGATTGCACCTACGGCAAGCTTGCTGCCGTGAGGCTGCCCAAAGACGTGCAGGGTCTGGGCATGTGTGAGGTAACTTTGCGGCCTCTTACATTTTGTGAGAAATGACAAATCTATTGAGGGTGGAAAAGTGACAAACTCGCGAACAATTTTTTCTCACAGTACAAGCTGGATAGAGGAGTCATTCACGCTTGCCACGCGGGAGGCGTCGTCCACTTTCTTGAGGGATGGACACACCACGAAGTCGGAGCCATCGACGTCGACAAGATTGATGTTGTCTGGGAAGCGGCGCTGAGGCATGGACTCCGACCTTCGTAGAAATTTACCATCAACTACGGGGGACGAGGCTCGCTAAAATAGCTCACTAGCCTCAGTCGAGAAGAATATTCTTTATATTATCTTCACGTTCATTATACTTAAATACAAAAATACAAATTCGTTCATTCGTTTCTGATGGCTCGATTGATATTTTTGGCCTTATGGATTGTATCATTTACGATGCAATGGATGTTATTGTCTCTTACAACAATTCTTATATTCAGCTGTAGTTTTTAAGATGTTATTAAGGGGCACTGGAGGTCTGTGCTGAAAAGTGTGCTGAGTTTTTGGAGCTGAAAAATTGAAGTTTGAGGCTGAGTCCCTGAGGGCAGCTCTTTCTTTACATATATCCAACCATACCCTCTCATATAAAAATAAACTAGCCAGGCTATAATAAACCTTATCCAGGAATTACTCTTACATTGTAGGGAGAGTGAAAGAGGCGATTTATGATTCAGCAAGGTTTATTTGTGTTTCGTTGTTGAGTGAAGAATGAAGTCAACCAATAACTACATTAGTTCACATTGAAGGAGAAAATTACCCGCTTCTGGTTGTAGATAAGGGTCCAAGGTGAGTCATTTGACTCCACATGGTCATCATCCTTTACAGCACCCCCCTACTTAGATGACAGCATTCCCCTCATTCAAACAATTTATAACAACATCATCTGTTCTTTCCGTCAATCCACCTGTCATCATTTCTCTATTACTAAGCCACCAATACCTTCATATAAATACCATGCAATCTTCTGTTTCCCTAACTTACAGGGATTTTATAAGTAATTAATAATATTAAAACAACCTTACTTGTCTTCCGTGAACTCAAGTATTGAATTTCACACCTTTTTTTTTTAATTTTGAGTGAATTTAAGGGTATTGGCTGGTTTTAAAACAGTCTGAGGGGCTACATTGAAGGAGAAGAAGTCAAGAAAAATAGAAAGGATACACCTGCAAAAAGGAGGGGTCCTAAGCTACGATTGGAGGACATCCATATTTCAATCCGGACACGCCCTCATGAAATATGATGGAGAGCATGACGGTCTATCATTCATTCAACAAGCCTACTACTTATGGATGTGCTACCTGCATCGCCTGCATCATCACCAGAAAAAAACCAACTCCCTTAATGTGACTTGTTGCAAATTCAGGGTTTTTTATTGGATGTGACTTACGAGACGGTGATATATCCCCTTCTTTTCCTGCATTCTCCATCTCTTATCCTCGCCCGAGATGATTATTCCTGTGCTGGTATCTATTTCATAAATAACTCATTCTGCCTGATATATGTCTCATTTTATTATCTTCTACAAATGGACTTTGACAACCATGACTCATACTTTTTTATGATGATATATCCTTACATATATCCCACTACATTTGGCAACTTTTTCCTCATTTAACAACCATGGATTGGGGTCGCTTCTACAAGTGGACTTCCCTCCAAGAGGTGAGATGTTCCGTCATAGGTTGGTGGCTTCCTGGGCCACGAGAAGATATAAGATATCTTTGTATGTGGCAAATGATGGTTGGGTGCTGATACTTGGTGCTAATTTTGTTCAAACATTTCAGATTTCTTTTATTGCATTTTATCAAAGTGTGTTGAGATATATTGAAGCCACCTAAAATTCTCAGCTCCATAAAAGTAATGATTTAATACTACTTCATTAATAAAAAACTTCTAAGTGAACTCCCACAATCATTCATTATTTTACTCCAAATACACGACTCGTAAAAATTATGAGATAACTTAATTAGCCAGCCAAGTATAGGTTAGTCTTTAAGTAAGTGTCACGCGGTCAAATCCCAAGCTAGGAATTATGCTTGAATCTGACGGGTGTCGGCCTTAGTGCTTGGAGTAGAACACTGAGCAGCCTTGCTTTGTTGCAATGGAAGTCTTCGCAATAGCTAAAGGTTGCATACAAGTGGTTAAAGGATAAGGTGGGGATGTGGCCCAATAGATGAATAGGCGCATTGCATTCATATCGCATAGAGGTTACATTGTAATCATGGATATTACATGGGGAAAGAGAAGGAAAGATGCCGAAGTAACAAGATGAGGCGATGTGTGCCTTAGTAATGTCACTCGTGCACCTTGAGGCCCGCAGCTCCATGCGCCCGCTGGCCCTGCCGCTACACGCGTGCCCCAGGGCCGGGCACTACGCACCCATGGGCATGGCACCCGGTCATCTACTGCCCATCCTAGCCTTGACACTCTACGCGCCATAAGCACCCATGCTGACATCTATCATGCGCGGTCCACTCAGGTGTCGCCTCAAAATGGCGTTGTGCGCCTAACACTACCCGGTAGGGTGCCACACGCATACACCTCTCGGTACTCACTATGTACCAATGGCATAGTATCTTGGCGGAATGTCTCCCCACCCGTGCCCCGCACATGCAACATGCGCAGTGGGCGCACAGCCGCTTGGTACGCCCACACGATCCCACGCACAACCGAGGCACCCGCCCAGCCTGCACGTCCTATGTAGATAATTGGTGCTAATTTAGGATAGAATGCATGAACATCCAAGAATGAATGAACCTTTGATGGAAGTCTCTTTCTGGCTAAGGAATCATCCTTCTTCAATTTACTCTAAACCTGATGATCTAAGTCCCTTCTTCACTCAATCTAACACTCAAATGGAGTGTATTCACAAGCAAACGACAAAACCCAAGGCTGTACTCAAGGCTGCTACAACAGGTTTTGGCATATATACTCAAGGATAATTATCATGTGGGAGAAAAGGGGTACAAATAAGGAACCTAGATTCTCAAGTTGAGAAATCTAGAATGTGTGGCATGTATTCCATCGTTCCATACTTTCCTTACCCAAGTGTTGCTTGTCTTTGGGTTTATCACGGCTCATCGATCTCATCGATGCCTTGAAGAGTAGCTTTATTGTTGGTCCTTCCACCACTATAAAGCGCTCTCAGATAATCTAGCACCATACCTGCTACTCACGAGAATGCCTCCCGTTCGACTATCTTGGATGCCCTATCTTTCTAAGACCCGCTAGGCATCATTACTTTGATGCCTTGTTGGGTAAACTTAGAAAGAAACTAGAGGGATGGAAACTTCGTTTCCTTTCCCCTGGAGGGCATATCCAACTCATTCGACATGTCCTCATGAGTGTCTCGCTGCATACCCTTGCGGTCCACCCACTATCTCTTACAGTTCTTCGCTCAGTGGAACGACTATGCGCACGTTTCTTATGGTCCGGACACCTCAAGGGAGAGAGTCGCCATCATTGGGTTTCTTGGGAGAAAGCATGTCGGCCGATGGCCGAGGGGGGGTCTAGGGATCAGACGCCTCATGGATGTCTAGGACATGCTTCAAAAGAAGCTAGTATGGGGTATGCACACCACACACTCCCCATTGGGAAGTTTTATCTCAGCCAAGAATGGCGAGTGGGCCCGTCGAGAGATAGATATCCAAGGACATCGGAGATGGCAGACGTGGCAGTGCCACTTGCTTGAGACCGTTCAGGTCACACGTTGGCATATTGGCCGAGGAGAGATTAGTGCCTGGTTTGATACCTCGCACACTGATGGGCCGTTCGCTCTCCATCCACATTTTGTACCCCATCAAGTGCGACTTACAGTGGCCCATCTGCTTATGGGCAACACGCAACACCTATGGGAGCAGTATGGCCTCCCTTCAGCCACATTACCCGAGGCCCAAAGTACTCCAATCAGGTCTAGTCCAAACCGTGGAGTCCCATCCTTCAGCATGGCCATTTGGACACTCACACTTAGAGGAGCCTACTTGTGGAGCTCTTCTTGGGAGCATTTCTATGAGAAATCCCCCATCCAGTACTGGGATCGCCGCATTTGGCATCCGACGATCCTTACTCGCGTCTCCTTTTTCCTTTGGAGGCTCTTACATTGCGACCTTCCTACTGATGATCGAGTGATCTGTATAGGTCACTCTCTCAATTACCGTTGCCACTATTGTCCCATATCCCCACAGACTAAGACCATGGACCATCTTTTCTTCCATAGTGAGATAGCCCTCGAATGTTGGCGCCAAATCACACACCATTGGCGTCCACTACTTCACACTCCACTAATCCCATTCGAGTGTTTTGGCAAGATGTTTCTCTTGCCAACATGCTCTAAGCGGAGCCCCATCCTACACATCACCATAGCCTATTTACTATGGGAGATATGGAAAGGGCAAAACTCTTCTCATTTTGCAGGTTCGCCCATGCGCGCCGTGGATATCATGCATGGAGTCAAGCTGTGGATACGACACATCCACCATCTCATCCCGTCTCAAGCCTGTAGCTCAGCACTAGCATGCGACCTCCTCTGCTCCTGGGGCATTCTGGTGACCCTCACCCCTATCCGCATTCAATTACAGGTCATTTATTGGCTCCCACCGCCAATCGGCATCCTCAAATTGAATGTGGATGGTGCGGCCAAGGGGAACCCAGGGCCCGTAGGGGGAGGTGGTATCCTCCGAGACCATACAGGGAGTATCCTCTTTGCTTTCTCATCTTTCTATGGCATACAAACTAATACAGTAGCCGAAGCTATGGCGATACGTGATGGTTTACTCCTCTACGAGGAATGAAACATTCATTATATCATCGTAGAGTCGGACTCACAGGTGTTAGTTGACATGCTTCGTGTAGGTACATGCTCCCAGTGGCGACTACACCCAGTGTGGTAGGATATCATGCGGTGCCGCCCTTGCACAACTAGCGTTCGACACCCGCTGCGAGAAGGCAACTAGAAAACAAATGCCCTCGCCAACCACGTGGTACACACACGACTCCCTTCATCTCTTTTTCTTTCTTGGCAGGCGCTCCCTACGACAGCTAGGGGATGCTATTGTGTCGATCATCTCGGCTTGCCGACCCTCCGCACACATCAGACACTCACGACGGCGGCCCTGCGAGAATGGCAGATCGCGTGCAGCACTCGAGGTGGGAGTGCTCACCCTCCCGCCTAGCCGACGACGTCTCAAGCCAGAGGGGTGGACTGCGCCCCCCTCGAAGGAGGTCCTCGCCACGCACTTCATTGATGCCATATGATGGCGGCGAGGACAGCTCCAATACCGCTCCATCATCTTCATCGTGGGGGCTCTGGTGGGACGTCGACGTGCGCACTTCATCGAGCACCTGCAAGGTATCATTTATGTATCTTTTCATTTTCTGAACATGGGCGTGGACGAGTGGGATTCGAGTGTAATTGGGATATTTATACGCGTTCCACGCCTATAAACACTTATAAACACTCGACATATCTATAAAATCCCCCTTGGTGTCTACTAGGGCACGGCTGGATCGGTCTACGACCACAACCGCAAGGTTGGCCGTACCCGGCACCGTGTTTTTTGCCCCAAAAAATTGGAGGAGAGAGAATGCGGTAAGGGCATATACACGAATATTTTAGGGCGGCGTTCGTTTACAATTGCTTGTTTTATTAAGGGCTTTCTTGAAAAAAATGCAAAGAGCCTCCCGCCTTGTCGACGTGGCGCAACTTTAGCCGTTGGATAAAAATCTAACGGCGATCGCACATGTGTATGTGGCAGGAGGTAAGTTCACCGCCCGTGCGGCACATACAATGTGCGTGCATGGGCGGTGACGTGGCGACACACAAGTAGGCAAAGGAACGAAAAAATGCACGTGTGCGTGCGTATCAAAACGTACGCAGAATGCGCACTAACGAAAATTTAATTGTTTTTTTTTCTCTCTCGTCAAGGGTACGTTTTCCATATAACCTAAGTATAAAAGCTAAATTTTGAGAGGGGGAGCTCATTCTTGATGGTTCTCTATCACACCTGCAAGAGAGAGAGGAGTCCCACCCTGGATCAAGTTATGTGGTACTTTTTCCTTGATTGTATTTGGATTTGTGCATTTTGAATGAGATTAGTTCAATTTCTTGTTTCTTCTTCTTGGTTTTGATCTGAAATTCTAAATCGCTTGGCTTGAGCGGCATGTACAAGCCCTGATTAGGATTGAGAGGAGAATTTGAGGGATTCAACTAAGCATTCAACTGCATTCCAAAGAAAAACTCTAAAAAAATTAGTTTTAATTCTTAGGAGATTAAATTATCCCCATTTCAGTTCTGAATTATCAAAGTTGCAAAAACAAACCAAACTCAAATTAAACATTCCCTTTTAGCCTCTCTAATTGACCTCTTGGATCCTTTTATTAGGATCAAAGAAGCCAATTAGAGCTCCATATTTCTTCTATTCATCTCAACTCTTCTACCCCCCTTTCTAAATTATCATCTAATTAGGGTGACTTGATCCTCATTGAAGATCAAATTCTGTTTAATCAGAGTGAAACGACCAATACAATCACCAAATCGAATTCCTTACTAGCTTCCATTGGACGACACTCGTACTTATCACTATACGTCTTAAGTGGAGTTCTTATAAATTTTATTGCATAAGCCAAAATCCACAACGACAAGGGCTTAAAATTGCATAGTTTTTACCCCTATTTTCGCTTATCACTAAGCTAAGTATTCTACCTATGACAAAGAGTTTTATGCGATTGTCCAATCCTTACGTCATTGGCGTCACTATTTGCTCTCCAAGGAATTCGTCCTCTACTCTGACCACAAAGCTTTAAAGTATCTCCACTCCTAGCAGAAATTAAACTCTAGGCACATTAAGTGGGTCGAATTCATTCAGTCTCATACCTTTGTCCTTAAACATAAGAAAGGCATTGAGGACCGAGTAGCAGATGCCTTGAGTAGACGAGTCCACTTGTTGAATGTCATGAAGATCGAGGTTATTGGCTTTGATCACACGAAGGACCTATATCCTGATTGCCCAGATTTTGCTCCCATTTTACAGAATTTAGGCAATAACCCGAACCCTGATAACCGAGATTATATCTTAGAAAATGGATTCTTACTTTATGATCGTCGCCTATGCATCCTACAGTCATCTCTTAGGGTTTTTCTTGTGTGGGAGAAGCATGCCGGAGGCCTTAGTGGCCATTTTGGGAGAGATAAAATGATTGCCATGGTCGAGCACAGGTTCTATTGGCCATCCCTTAAGCAAGACTGTAGCTAACGTAGTCTCCCAATGTCGTGTATGTTCCCTTCCCAAGCAGATTAAACAAAACACTGGCCTTTACACCCCTCTTCCGGTCCCCGATAAACCCTGGGACAATGTGAGCATCGACTTTGTGTTAGGGCTTCCAAGGACGAACAAACGCTATGATTCCGTCATGGTTGTTGTGGATCGTTTCTCGAAGATGGCTCATTTCATCCCTTGCTTTAAAACTTCTGATGCTTCTCATTTCGCTCAATTATATTTCAATGAAGTTGTGCGTCTCCATGGGCTTCCAAAAAGCATAGTATCGGACAGAGATGTCCAATTCACTACCTAGTTTTGGAAGATTCTTTGGCATCTTTTGGGGACGAAGCTCAAATTTTCCACGGCTTTTCACTCCCAAACTGATGGACAGACCGAGGTCGTTAATAGGAGCCTCGGCAACCTATTACGATTGCTGGTGGGAGACAACCTTAGGTCTTGGGATTCTGTCATTCCGCGTGCCAAATTTGGCCACAATGCGTCAGTCAACCGTACAACTGGTTTGAGTCCATTTGAGATAGTGCATGGTCATCGACCTCGTACCCCTACCGACCCCATACCTATGTTACCGCATGCTAGAGTCTCAGATGACGGTCATGAGTTCGCTGATCATATTTGAAGTCTGCATGAGGAAATCCATACATGTATCATAAATAGTAATGCCTCATATAAACAGGCTGCAGATTTTCACCGTCGTTTTTGCGAATTTAAAGAAGGTGAAATGGTGATGGTGAGGGTTAGGCCGGAGAGATTTTCCTCCAAACGGGCTGCTAAGCTTCGTGCTCATAGTGCCGGGTCGTTTCCGATCCTCAAACGAGTTGGGGAAAATGCATATGCCGTCGACATACCCTCCTCGTGGGGAATAAGCACCACTTTCAATATCTCGGATTTAGTCGCGTTTAAAGCCCCACCTCCTTCATCTAAAGGCCCTGTTCTACCCCTCGGACATTCTGGTGACCGAGTTTGACTTGTCCACTCCCCCATCACTACCTTTTGACTAGCATGAGATCATCGAGGAAATACTGGACGAGGTAATCACCTTCACCAAAGGTGGGACGATGCGGAAGTTTCTTGTTCGTTGGTAGGGCAAAGCATCAACGGACGACACGTGGATCATGGAGGAGGATCTAGCTCGCCTGTGACTGGATTTAAGGACCCCGCTGGAGCTTTCTGCCGCTTACTCGGCTGAGTCGAGTTCTTTGCACCCCGGGGGAATTGATGGCAAGGATGCCAACACACCACCATCGGACGTGTCGCCACGGTCAACCGGCGTCAACTTCTCCGCCACAGATACACCGCCACAATCAACCAACGTCATCACTCCCGCTACGGGCATGCCACAACCATCTCCGCTACGCACGTCTCCACGCTTGCACGTCAACACTCCTGCTAAGGACACGCCGCAACCGTCTCCACTACACACGTCTCCACGTACGCATGTTCCTTCGCGCATCATGACACGTCACCAATGGCAGATCAACAACTACCCCGTGGAATGACATGAAGCACGTCTCGTCTTTAATTTCTCATTTTTAAATTGTATTTTCTCTTTCCTCCAAGGCCTATATGTATAGGCCATTGTTTCAAGAAACAATTAGGCAGTCATATTTCAAGAATTGAGATTTGTTTAACTCTTCTTGGAGGACTGCCCAAGCCTCCCTATCTCTCCATCCCTAGCGCCGCCGCTGCGCTGCCGCCTCCTGCCGTTGGCCTTCCACCCCTCGTTCTTCCTCTCTCTCTCTTGATGACTCTCAAATATGTCATCAAATAATTAAACTTTTTAGTTTTCATTCATCAAAATTATAATGTTAATTCATGCTAATATCATGCATATGCATCATTTTATGAAATCACTAACCCCACTTGATCCTTTGAATCAAGTGGAATATATTTAACATTTTATGGTTAGTAAACATTCAGAGACAGGTTAAGAAGATCAAGGAAAGAGACGAGGATCAAGAGGAGCGGGCGAAAATTCAAAGAAGCAAAAATTACGAAAATGCCCCTGGGCATGACTTAAGAGAAACCTATAAATACTCTCTTGAGAGTTGATTTTAGGTTGTTCAGAATTCCTCTCAAGGAGCTAAGGCTTGGAGAGGAAGGATTTCTGCACCCTCCAAGAGCTGCTGAGCATTGGAGTTGGGAGGAGAAGGAGCCTGAGGTTTAGCCGAAGCAAGGAGATCTCTACCTCGCCGTGAGGGACGTGACACCGGGTGGAGAGATTGTTGAGGTTTCAGAATTCTCTCTTCTCCCTTCTGAAGACAATCTGTATTGGATTGAAGATCACACCTTGTGTTTTCAGCAGTTCCAATAACAATTGTTGGTAGATTACTCTTAGAATTCTATTCAGTATTGTTTTCATTGATTTTCTTCAGTTATCCATCTCCAATCTTGTTCACAAGTCTGTTCATCCAAATTCCAGCAAACCCGCAGGTTCAGCGAGAAGAATCGCAAGCACAGACCCTCTGTGCAAGCGATTTAGCGCGCTGAACCGGGCACCCGACCACCTGCGCGCGAAGCCTGTGACAGGCAGGTCGCACGCGCGCAGGTACAGCCTCGCGCTACGAGGAGCACCGCACGGCCGTAGCGCGCGAGCGGCTACGGCGTGCGAGAGTCGCTCGCACGCAGGCACCTTTGCGCGCAGGCATCGCATGCCCCGCGCGCAAGCGCTCTTGCGCACAGCGACCATCGCAAGCAGCTCGCGCTAGCTTGCAGCGATCGCTGTGCTCTGTGCGCAGAGGCACAAGCACACCAGGTGCTTGTGTTTTTGTCTTCTTCACAAGCGTGAGCTTGTGAGCAGGAGAACCTATAGAATTTTTATAATAAGTATATTTACAATTAAAACGGGGGTCATTCTGCAACAAGAGAACTTACTATACTGACCTAAGGTGATTAATTAAATTTCTCTGAAGATAGTTAAGTTGATTAAAAGAACTGAATTATATATTCCCTGAGATAAACTAACTCAAAAGCGAGAATCAGTACTGTCTTACTTGCTCCCTGTGGATCGACCCTCACTTGCCCTAAGCCGTGAGGTTTACAAATTCGTTGTATAAGCTCAAATCCTCACACCACACATCAGTTAAATAACCAGTAAAAAACACTTAAAATTTGAGTTTATCAACTGGCGCCGCTGTCGGGGAGCACGGTATTATAGTAAGAATTTTTGTTTTTCTGAATCTCTGATCGTTCTTTATTATCCTCTTAAGCTGAAGGACTTTAAAATCCTCAGCTCATCGTCTGCTAACATTTTGCTGAAGATTTATGGTAGTTACACGCTCAGGAGCTGGTGAGAAGTCTGCAGAAAAAATTATTAGAGACGCCACTCCAGATTCTACAGTTACAGAACCAGAAATTCAGCAGAGAACTATGGCTGAAGATATTCATCAGCAGCATGAGAGGAGGACCATGCTGGACAGGTCGACACCGTCGGGAAGCCTACGACAAACCGATGTAAATCTGAACATCGGCGACGGTATTTTATTTCGATATGACAATGCATTAATTAATTCCTTACCTGAATTTAATGGATTGCCTGCCCAAAACCCATTAGAATTCCTTGATGATTTCCATATTAGGTGTTCATCTCAAAACGTTCTAGGGATATCTACAGAAATTTTAAAAATAAAATATTTTCCTCTAACTTTAAAAGATAAAGCATTTTCCTGGTATCACAATTTAGGAATTACTTTTAACTCGTGGGAAGAGATGCAGGGAAAATTTCTGCAGAAATTTTACCCTCTCTCCAAAACCAACTTTTATAGAAGAGAAATTCACAACTTCCATCCTCACGATGGTGAGGCATTTAGTGAGTCATGGGAGAGGTTCAATGATCTGCTGAGGAAGTGCCCTCACCATGGCATTGAGCAATGTCAATTAGCCCAAATTTTTTATGAATCGCTCTCTGATTTCATGAAAAATAAAGTGAATCTCGCCACCGGTGGCACGTTTTACACCGCTTATGAGGATGAAGTTTTTGATATTTTGGAGAGAGTTGCAGAAACTGACTTGCAGGAGATTGGAGCCAACCAAAACGGGAGAAACTTGCAACCAAAAAGGGCAGGGGTTCTGCAGGTCAATGCAAAGGAGGGAGAGATGCAGGCGAACTTAAGGGAGACCAATCAGAAATTGGAGGAGCTCACCTCCACCTTGAAGAACGTCTTCCTATGTAACTCGCCTATCGTGAAAGCTAAGATTTGCTCTCTCTGTTTTAGCAGAGAGCATGAAGATGGAGCCTGCCAAGCCATGGAAGAGGAGGTGAAGGCATTCAACCAGTCGCAACAACCATGGGCAGGTCAAAAGCGGCCAAATTTCCAAAACAGAGAGACCTTCCACCAAGGGAACAAGCCGGCAACTCAACCTCCGTTCCAGTAGGGGCAACCATTCCAGCACAGGCCTCCACAGCAGTATCAGGTTCCATCTCAGAACCAACCTGATTTTTCTTCACTTACCCCCGTCCTTTCAGATATGATAGAGAAGCAAAACCAAAAGTTGCGGGCGGAGATGGAGATGAAGATGCAAATGATGATGGAATTTCAAACAAAGCAAATGCTGGAGTCTCAAGAGCAAATGAGGAAGATGCTAGAAAGCTTCAGGCCTGCACAATCTGAACACCAAGGTATATCTCTAGACCTACCTTGCACATCTTATAAACTTCCCACGAAACCATTAATAAATCCATGCAACTTGCATCATGTTCAGCACTCCATTCCTGATGAGACGAATGGAGACGATCCTGAAGTTCTAGCAATCTCAAAATTGAGAAATGGAAAAGAACTTCAAATCCCTATCAGAACTCTAGAGAGAATTCTAAGAAGGGGAATGAACCACGAGAGGAAGAAGGAGAGGATTCTCCCTACGTGGAGGAACCTCTACCTTCTAGGAGTGGGCAACATGTTCCTTACCCTTCCGCTTTAAATAGAAAAAAAACCGATCCTTGATTATGAAAACCGATTGCTGGAGAATTTTAAAAGCCACCATGACTGTAACTGTAAAAGACATGCTTAGGTGCGCACCCTCCCTAAAGAAGTACCTTAAGGACTCTTGCACCATTAGGAAGCCTAGGGAAGTAGTTAAATTATCTGAGAACGCCTCTAGCATTCTTAATGCCATCCCTATCAAAATGAGAGACCCCGGAGCCCCTTTCATCACATGTGAAATTGGAGGAAACACATTTTCTAAAGTTTTATTAGATACGGGAGCAAGCATAAGCATCATCCCAACGGCATTATATGAGGAGTGTGGGTTTGGAGAATTGGAGGAAATACACATGGATTTACTCCTAGCCGATGGAACCGTGAGGCAACCCAAAGGAAGGTTAACCGACGTCATGATCACTGTAGAGAATTGTGAAATACCTGTAGATTTTATAGTGACTGATGTGAAGATATCGGGAAACATTAGCTTAGCTCCTATTATCTTAGGAAGACCATTTCTAGTTACGGCAAAAACGATAATGGATTGGGAAAAGGGGACGGTGGAGTTTAAAATTGGAAAGGAGAGAGTTCAACTTGATATATCAAAAATGATGAAGTGTCCCTTAGGAAGCAATGAGGAGTTAAAATTGTGTGCAGGGGGTGACGGAGAGGATGTGATTAAGGAATACTTGTCACAAGTAGAGGGCAGAGAGCTAGAGGAAGAAATCATAGACTCCCCTTCGGTAGAGGTAGGACCAGAATTGAAACCCTTACCCTCATCCCTCAAATATGCATATCTAGATGAGAAGAAAATCTTACCGGTAATCATTTCCTCATCACTCACTCCTGAACAAGAAAGTGACTTGCTCGATGTACTTAGGGAGCACAAAAATACCATAGGTTGGACATTTGATGATATTAGAGGAATTCCATCTTCGATCTGTGAACATAGGATATTTTTAGAAGAGGAAGCAAGACCTTGTAGAGAGCATCAAAGGAGACTCAACCCTTACATGAGAGAAGTTCTTGAGAAAGAAATTATAAAGTGGTTGAATGCAGGAATTATTTATGTCATATCCGATAGTAGATGGGTGAGTCCCGTACACATGGTACCAAAGAAATCTGGAATTACAGTAGAAGTGAATGAAAAAGGGGAAGAGGTGCAGAAGAGATTGACCACTGGATGGAGGGTGTGCATTGATTATAAGAAATTAAACAAGGCGACAAAGAAAGATCACTACCCACTGCCCTGCATAGATCAAATACTAGAAAAACTGTCAGGGCAGCAATATTTTTGTTTTCTTGATGGTTGTTCAGGATACAACCAAGTAAACATCCATCCTGATGATCAAGAGAAGACAACATTTACGAGTCCCGTAGGGACATATGCCTTTAGGCGTATGCCTTTCGGGCTATGCAATGCCCCCGCCACATTTCAGCGATGTATGAATGCCCTCTTTTCTGATTTAGTAGGAGAATGTCTAGAAATCTTTATGGATGATTTTTCAGTATTTGGATCTACCTTTGAAAACTGCCTCCTAAGCCTCACCAAAGTATTGAAGAGGTGCATTGAGTCCAACCTTGTCCTAAGCTGGGAAAAATCTCATTTCATGGTGCAGGAGGGAGTAGTGCTGGGACACACGGTCAGTAACCGTGGATTGGAAGTGGACAAGGCCAAAATCGAGATCATCTAGGGCCTTCCACCTCCAACCAACCTAAAAACCCTTAGGGGTTTCCTCGGCCATGCGGGTTTCTATAGACGTTTTATCCTTGCTTTTGCTAAAATTTCTAAACCTCTTTCAAATCTTTTATCGTCTAAAAATAATGATTTTGAACTAACATTAGAGGCTAAGAACGCATTTGATAAATTGAAAGAAGCTTTAGTTAACGCACCTATCTTGCAAGGGCCCGATTGGACCCTTCCTTTTGAACTAATGTGTGATGCTTCTGATTTTGCAGTAGGTGTAGTGTTAGGTCACCAAATTGACAAGAAACCCGTGGTCATTTACTACGCCAGCAGAACTTTAGTGGATGTGCAGCTGAATTACACTACTACCGAAAAAGAGCTGCTGGCAATTATTTTTACTTTAGAAAAGTTTAGGTATTATTTACTAGGTAGTAAAATAACTGTTTTTTCGGATCATGCAGCTATTAGATACTTGTTAACGAAGAAGGAGGCTAAACCGAGGTTGATTTAGATGGGTACTTTTATTACAGGAATTTGATTTAGAGATTAAAGATAAGAAAGGGTGTGAAAATGTAGTAGCCGACCACCTCTCCCGAATCATAGGCGCCCCAACTGAACAAATTAATGATGCATTTCCTGATGAATTTTTCCTAACTGCACAAGGAACATTGGTTCCTTGGTATGCGCATATCGTCAATTTTTTAGTTTCAGGACAAATTCCTACAGGTTGGACGTCCCACGAGAGGAAAAAGCTACTAAAGGATGCGCGATTTTATTTTTGGGAAGATCCGGAGCTGTTTCACCAAGGGCAAGATCAAGTTTTGCGACGATGCGTCCCCGAGAGCGAGCAGCAAAGCATCCTAGCATTCTGCCACGCGAAACCAGGAGGGGGACACTACTCGGCCAAGGTAATAGCTCATAAAGTTGTTGAATCGGGTTTCTTTTGGCCTACATTATTTCATGACGCCCAGAAATTTTATAATACTTGTTTAGCACGAAAAGAATACATCAACATAAATAGGAAAGAGGGAATGCCACTAAAAACCATCCTAGAAGTAGAAATATTTGATTTATGGGGAATCGATTTTATGGGACCCTTCCCTAGTTCTAATGGTTATGAATATATTTTGATGGCTGTCGATTATGTCTCCAAATGGGTAGAAGCCATTCCCTCCAAAACCAATGACAGTAAGGTAGTGACTAATTTTATTGAGAAAAACATCTTTTATAGATATGGATGCCCACGAGCTATCATTAGTGATGGAGGTTCCCACTTTACAAACTACAACTTTAGGAACCTCCTCAAGAAGTTTGGTGTCCATCATCAGTCACTACTCCTTATCACCCTCAAGCCAATGGCCAAGTTGAATTGTGCAATCGGGAGGTTAAGAAAATTTTGAGGAAAATAGTGCGTCCGGATGGGAAAGATTGGTCTAGGAAGCTAGACGAGGCATTATGGGCCTATAGGACCGCTTACAAAACTCCTCTTGGCATGTCTCCCTTTCGACTTATCTTTGGGAAGGCTTGTCACCTACCACTTGAGTTAGAACACAAGGCCCTTTGGGCTATTAGGAAACTCAACCTAGATTTGGATAGAGCCGGCAAGCATAGACTTCTTCAATTGAATGAGTTGGAAGAGTTAAGAAATGAGGCTTATGAGAATTCGAAGATTTATAAAGCCAAGATGAAGATGTTTCATGATAAGAGCTTGAGGAGAAGAATTTTTGTAGAGAATCAAAAAGTATGGCTTTACAACTCTAGATTAAAACTCTTTCCAGGAAAATTGAAAACGCGATGGGATGGCCCCTTGTTCAGCAGGTTTTTGAGAATGGAGCGGTTACCATTTTTGATCCTACATCTCAAAGACAATTCACTGTGAATGGGCAACGGCTCAAACCCTACTTAGAAGAAGAAGATCTTAATAGCCCCATGAATATTACTTTAGAAAAGCCACCGCACGAGAGCTCATGATCTGATTAGTTTTTGCTTCCATTTTCTATTTTCTCTATTTTGTTATTTTGCCGTGTTTTGTTTTTGTTTTCTTCGTTTTTGTTTCTGTCTTCGTGTGCAGCTACTCCTATCCAAGCTAGGTACACCGTCACTGGACAACACGAATGCTGATCGCCGCCTTTCCTTCCATGGTTTGATCTCTCTTTCTCCTTTCTCTTAATTATGATTTGTCATGTAGGAACATGCCTTTTTATTGGGGGGGGGAGCGGAGTACAGTTGCATGCATCATCCATTAAAAATTTTTTCGTTTTGCATTCACAAACCATGGATATTTGATGATCCTAGGAGATTCTTGTCCAATGATATGCATGATAATTCGACTCTTTTCAAAAGGGTAGAAGTGCAAGAGTGGCCAGCAAGGAAATCCTAGGTGAAGTAAGCCTAGCTAGGTGCACTATGATCCATACTATTACAGCCATATATCTGACCATTATACGTATCTCACCTCACCATCCACCTCGGGTTGAGTTAGCACTTACATGCACGAAAATTTTTAGCTTTAGTGGAGAGTAGGGTTAGTGTTAGCTCATTGGCAATATTATTATGACGTGAGTGAAGCTCCCTGAACCAAGAAGGATACAAAACTTCGTCGGGGGAATAAGCTGCCAGTCTACTAAGGACGGCACATGGGTAGTGGATAAGCGTCACCAAACTATAAAGTGAAAGCTGCACTGCGCATAAACAAGCAAAAGCTTGCATCATAGTACTAAAGTTGATTGTCATCAAAAATGACCAACAAGCAGCAAATGCCAAAGAAAATAAAGGTGGAAAAGCTGTCTCCCATGTGTTTGAGCCGATGCTACTATAGCCATAGTATTGAGCTAGCCTTAGCACCACTCTCTACGCCTCGTTCAGTAGTGCGCTTGGGGTGTTAACTCGATCTTACTCCATATACTATGTACTTACTACATGTAAGCCGTAGATCAAGTGCACTTAGTTGAGGTAGAAGGCTGAGATAGATCCTAAATTTCTCCTATGCTGGTCAAGTTCAATTGCTGAAAATACTCCTTGAAAAGAGCATGAATCAAAGCTATCGGAAGTCGAAAGTCAACTTGAGATCATCTTTTATTCTCACCTGCATTTCATTACTAAGGGACTAGTAATGATCTAAGTTGGGGGGTGTTTGATGACTCTCAAATATGTCATCAAATAATTAAACTTTTTAGTTTTCATTCATCAAAATTATAATGTTAATTCATGCTAATATCATGCATATGCATCATTTTATGAAATCACTAACCCCACTTGATCCTTTGAATCAAGTGGAATATATTTAACATTTTATGGTTAGTAAACATTCAGAGACAGGTTAAGAAGATCAAGGAAAGAGACGAGGATCAAGAGGAGCGGGCGAAAATTCAAAGAAGCAAAAATTACGAAAATGCCCCTGGGCATGACTTAAGAGAAACCTATAAATACTCTCTTGAGAGTTGATTTTAGGTTGTTCAGAATTCCTCTCAAGGAGCTAAGGCTTGGAGAGGAAGGATTTCTGCACCCTCCAAGAGCTGCTGAGCATTGGAGTTGGGAGGAGAAGGAGCCTGAGGTTTAGCCGAAGCAAGGAGATCTCTACCTCGCCGTGAGGGACGTGACACCGGGTGGAGAGATTGTTGAGGTTTCAGAATTCTCTCTTCTCCCTTCTGAAGACAATCTGTATTGGATTGAAGATCACACCTTGTGTTTTCAGCAGTTCCAATAACAATTGTTGGTAGATTACTCTTAGAATTCTATTCAGTATTGTTTTCATTGATTTTCTTCAGTTATCCATCTCCAATCTTGTTCACAAGTCTGTTCATCCAAATTCCAGCAAACCCGCAGGTTCAGCGAGAAGAATCGCAAGCACAGACCCTCTGTGCAAGCGATTTAGCGCGCTGAACCGGGCACCCGACCACCTGCGCGCGAAGCCTGTGGAGGCAGGTCGCGCGCTGCCGCAGTACAGCCTCGCGCTACGAGGAGCACCGCACGCCGTAGCGCGCGGCGCTACGGCGTGCGAGTCGCTCGCACGCAGGCACCTTTGCGCGCAGGCATCGCATGCCCCGCGCGCAAGCGCTCTTGCGCACAGCGACCATCGCAAGCAGCTCGCGCTAGCTTGCAGCGATCGCTGTGCTCTGTGCGTAGAGGCACAAGCACACCAGGTGCTTGTGTTTTTGTCTTCTTCACAAGCGTGAGCTTGTGAGCAGGAGAACCTATAGAATTTTTATAATAAGTATATTTACAATTAAAGCGGGGTCATTCTGCAACAAGAGAACTTACTATACTGACCTAAGGTGATTAATTAAATTTCTCTGAAGATAGTTAAGTTGATTAAAGAACTGAATTATATATTCCTGAGATAAACTAACTCAGCGAGAATCAGTACTGTCTTACTTGCTCCCTGTGGATCGACCCTCACTTGCCCTAAGCCGTGAGGTTTACAAATTCGTTGTATAAGCTCAAATCCTCACACCACACATCAGTTAAATAACCAGTAAAAAACACTTAAAATTTGAGTTTATCATCTCTCTCACTCTCCCTCTCTCTCTCTCTACCACCCTCCTAGGACTGCCGCACAAGGCCGCACAAGGCCGCACAAGGCCGCACAAGGCCAACCCTAGGCCGTCCCAACAGGGCAGCCCCAGATGATCCCAGACCGCTCCTGCCAGGGCCGCACAAGGCGATCCCTATGCCACCCCAATAGGGCAGCCCCAGGTCGTCCCAGGCCGCCCCTGCCAGGGCCACCCAAGACCAGCCCTAGGCCGCCCAAATAGGGCAGCCCCTGGCTGTCCCAGGCCGCCCTTGCCAGGGCCGCCCAAGGACAGCCCTAGGCGCCCCAATAGGGCAGCCCTAGGCCGTCCCAGGCTGCCCCTGCCTGGGCCACCCAAGGCCAGCCCTAGGCAGCCCCAACATGGCAGCCCCAGGCCGTCCCACGCCGCCCCTGCCAGGGCTGCCCAAGACCACCCCTAGGCCGCCCCAATAGGGCAGCCCCAAGCCGTCCCAGGCCGCCCCTACTAGGGCCGCCCAAGGCCACCCTCAGGCCGCCCCAACAAGGCAGCGCCAAGCCGCCCAGGCCTCCCCAACAGGGCAGCCCCAGGCTGCCGAGACCGCACCTGCCCGGACCGCCCAAGGCCAGCCCCAGGGCGCCCGCTTGGGCTGCCCACAGGCCGCTTAGGCCACCCCGCAAGAACCGCCTAGAATCGCCCTGGCGCACGCTTGTGCCACCGACGCTGGCCGTCGTCAACGCCGTCCAACGCTTCGAGCCGCGCTCGCTCCGCGTGCTTCGGGTGCGCTGCACGGCCTCCGCGTTCTTCGCGCGCCGTAGGCGCTCCGCGTGCTCAGCGCCCACGCGCGCTGCTCCGCGCACTCCGTGCGCTCTACGCACCATACGCGCACTTCGTGCGCGGGTATCTGCCTACGCCTGAATCTGCGACCACAACATCAACTCACTACCAGGGCCGCTCAACGCCCGGAACGTCCAGATCTTCTCGTCCAGTGGGTCGGTCAACGCCCGGAATTGTCTAGTCTCATTACAAATCAGAATTCGCTGTAGCCTCTTCACGCACTACGGTGCAGAGGTACGCCTGAACTCTTTGGTGTCGCCGTGTTCTTCGTCCAGTATTCCACGACAAGTTTCCACCGCCATCGGATTAGATTTGGTTTGGATTTCCGCACTTTCTCCCTTTCTTTCGAGAGTCTCCTTCGCGATGCAAATTTGGGTGTTTATTTCGGTGCTTAGGCATCGTTGCGGTTGGTGAAGACAGTTCTCCCGCCCTCGACAAGGGTCGGTGCTGCATCACCAGTTTTTTATCAGTTTTAGAGTCCGAATCTGACCGTGTGTATTTCTGTGGGCTGATTTATCCCTCTTGTACTCAACCCATCCACCGTCGTCCATCCATTTGTAACCTTCCCCGTACTCCAGTCATCCATTCCTTAGTCGTCCTACATCATCTTATGTGTCAAGTAGGTCCGAAGGGACGTTCGGAAGTCGATTGTGTCCAATCAAACTTTGCCAATTTAGCTAAATCCTCAAATTCTGTTAGATAATTCTCCATACTTGTTGTTAAATTTTCTCAAGTTTACATCATCGCATGAAGACGCATCATTACGCTAATCATCATCTGTGGTGTAATACGCGGATCGATCCCGGCTGATCACATATTACATCATATTGGTATCAGAGCCAAGTTTTATTAGCTTTTGCTTAACACGGTCGGTCGGATAAATCTCCTTTGAATTTTTAGTTTAATGAACATCTCATTTCTTGTAATTCATACATCATTTCGTCATTGCATTTCATTTAGCACCTGTAGTGAAAGTTAGTGTGGGACTCCTGACCATACAATGTTTCAAATGAGGGCTCAAGCCCATAGTATAGTGGATGAAGAGTACGTCGGGCCGGATCCAATATACGATCCTGATGTCGTGGACCTTCCATCTAAAGGCCCACGCCCTGAGTATTACCAAGACGTGAGTCCTGTGGACGTGGAGGGTGAATTACCTCCACTAGTAGTTAGGGATATCGTAGCTTGGATCCCTACCCCTCCTAGTGGGTCACCTCGACCTGTAGTATCGACATGGCCTGAAGACCGTCTTTTGTTCGATATGGCACCTATGACAAAGACGCCAACTAGTGAGAATGTAGTATTCTCGTTGGCGGAAGAATTTCATCGCCGGCCGGGCAAAGCTTAGATGAGGAGCAGCCCCATGCCACTACCAACCAGGGGAGCTGCACCACCTCAAGTTGTGCGATCGAACGGACAGCCGGCGTGTCATTATCGTCCACAATGCCATCAGCATTGGGAGAGTCACCACCGATGATCGCCACCACCAGACCGGTATCGACCCCCTCGATACCACGACGATCAGAGTTACCCCGTAGACAGAAATTTCTGCCCTGCAGAAATCTACTATCCACCGTCATCAATCGGTCTCGTATGCCCTGAACGTCCTAGGAACAATGTTCCCTCACATCTCTATGGTGCTACCCCACCGCCAGTTGTGGGGGCCGACACATATGCTGCGCCCGTAGTGAAAGGCTACCCAACAGGTCCAAACAGACCTATGTATCAGAATGGAATGTCTGTCTTGCCCGGACTCTATGGTCCGATGCAGAATTTGACCCCAAATCAAGGTCCTAATGTCACCCCAGCGCCCCAACCATACAGTGCACCGCCGATCAACCCGCCACATGTTTCCCCCTATGCACTAGTGCCCACTTATGCTCCACATGACGTGTATCATGCATCGGGACCACATCCAGTGCCGCATATGGCATATCACGTGGAGTCCACTATGAGACCTCCACTTCTGGCTACCTACATGTCACCACCAACTTACAGGCCGACTGCCCCGGTGGTCAACCAAGCGGTTCCACATAATTATGTGCAAACGACACAACATGGATATGGTGACTATGCTCCACCGCCAGCTCCCTATGCGACCCCTACACATGACCCCACTGACTACCAAGCCGCAAGATGCGCGACATTCGCCACAGCATCAACATCAGGATGACAAAAAGATCGTCGTCGGGAAGCTACAGGGGTATGATACAAAAGAGCATTAGGATGGAAGCTCCACTATACGAGGCATCAAGGAACCCTAAAGATTACATGGACTAGGAGTCCGACCTAGAAAGCTACTTCCAGTGGTATGACATGGACGATGACCTATGAGTGTCATATGCGGAAGCAAGATTTGGCGGACAAGCCAAGATCTTTTGGAAAAATGAGAAGGAAGCGGCACGACGCCGAGGAGAGCCTTCTCCGACTTGAGAACAAATGTCCAGGAAGCTAAGAGATAAATACGTTCTCAAGCTTTACATGACCCGCTTACTCCTAAAATGGATGGATCTTAAACAGGGTAAGCGTAAAGATAGTGAGTATTAGAGGAGTTCGAAGAATTTAGAATGCGATGTAAATTTGTGGAAAGCCCACAAGTCCAAATCACATTCTTCATTCATGGCTTTCGTAGCGACTTAGGAGTTAGAGTGCTGGAGAAAAATCCAGCTACGGTCGACCAAGCCTATAGCTTGGTCAAGAGTAATGAGTACTCAATTGACGACATTACTCCTACAATTGCGGTTGCCACACGAGCAACAACTGCCAACAACAACAGCGCAGCCACATCTGCCAAGATGACTAGTAACTCTAGGTGTACTAGAACTACCACGACCACCTCTAGAGTTACTCCATTGCCAGCTAAAACAGTGACTACAGCCCAGACTGCATCATCCATTGTATCCACGGTCTGAGCCCTGGCCGTCAACCGAGAGCCCATGCAATGCTTTAAATGCAAGGGCTTCGGACACCGTAGGACCGAATGTCCATCACTCCTACATATGAACATTCATGGAAACCCTGTAGAACCCATACTAGAGGATGACTTAGAAGTAGATGAATTTCTGAAAGAATTTAGCGAGGAAGAGGGGTACGAAGAACCCCAAGGATATATTCAGATTACCCCTATCACATCTGTAGCGAAGCCCTAGAAGTAAATATGTGGATTCATCGTAGCAGCATGGAAGCTCGCAGCTCAAGCTCTTCCCGACCCGCTCCTAGACTAGCCCCAGCCCTAAGCCCCACAGTGGTATTGACGACCCCTCGGATCAGGTCTAGTGAGACGAGACCGTTGACCAACCCTACTAGAGCAAATCAAGGTCAACCAACTCCTACCCCCACAGTAATCTTGCCGCCCTCGATGAATCCGATAGGATCAACGCACATTGACTTAGCTCAACGCTCAATGTACGTCAAAATTGGAGGATGTACATTTAAATTGATAGTTGATAGTGGCAGCTGTATCAATGCAGCTTCGGAAGAAACCGTCACTAAACTGGGATTAACTCTCATACCACATCCCAATCCTTACTATGTCTCGTGGATAGATGCATCAACCTTACCGGTCAGAAATCAATGTTACGTCGCACTAAAGATGAGTACTTACAGCAAGAAAGTGCTATGCGACGTACTGTTGATGAAACTCAGAAGCATTATCTTAGGACGCCCATGGCTATTCGACCATGACGTCCAAAACTCTGGGCAAACGAATACTTGCACTTTCATTTATGGTGGTCGACGACTAATATGGTTTTCCTCCACCCCAACTCCTATCCGGCCACCACAAAATACACTTATTATGAATGGATGCATATTTCATCGGCAACTGGAGGAAGACAGAGCACATACGCATGTCTGTTTAGCACTTATAGTCACCGTTCCCACTAAGGAACTAGAGCCAGATATCACAACCCCGGAGGTCGCTCAACAAGTTGATGAACTCAAGGAGGTATTCCCCGAGGAACTACCCGATGAATTACTGCCATTGTGTGACATACAGAACGCAATTGACTTAGTACCGGGAGCATCCTTTCCAAATTTTTCAAACTATTGGATGGATCCAGTCAAGTACAAAAAGCTTCACCGACAGGTCAAAGATCTTCTCTCTAAAGGACTGATTCGAGAAAGTCTTAGCCCTTGAGCTGTACCAGCACTTCTCGCGCCAAAGAAAAATGGAACTTGGCGAATGTGCTGTGACTCGAGAGCAATCAACAAGATCACCGTGAAATGCCGGTTCCTGATCCCTCTAGTTCAAGACCTCTTCGACGAGATGGCAGAGGCAACAATTTTCTCAAAGATTGGCCTAAAACAGTGGTTATCATCAAGTAAGGATCCGTCCTGGTGATGAATGGAAAACCACTTTCAAGATAAAAGACGATCTATTTGTGTGGAATGTCATGCCTTTTGGGCTATCTAACGCCCCTAGCACCTTTCAGAGGTTGATGAATGAGGTACTTTGCCCATTCATAAGGAAATTCATTGTCATTTATGATGGGGGACCATCCAGTTGACGCCTAGACGGGACAAGTGCATCCACACCGGGCTGCTCGCGTAGACGCTCGCCATCTGGGGTTCAAGTACTCCTCATGAGTATCTTTTCATTTTGCGCTTATTTTCGTCTTATTTGGTTGTATTTTTGTTCATGGATCTTATGGACTGGGCCGGTGTTTGGGCCTTGTCCATGTTGTTTTTTTCCTTTTCTCTTGTAACCGTTGAGTAGAGGTCAACCCACGTCTCGCAATGGTTCGTCCTCTATACGACGTCACTTGGCACCTATCCTCACTATATAAGGGGATAGCATGCCCAAGTTGAAGAAGGCTTTGATTGAATTTGAAAAGTTGGGTTTCCTTCAGAGTGTTTAGCAAGATAGAAGTAGATAGGATTTAGAGAGTAGAGGGAATGTGCCTGTTCCCGTCCTCACAATGAAATTACTTTGTGGGTTACCGCCACACGTCTTCACGTCGAGACCAGTCCATGAGGCGTCATCCTTCGCCCCGTCGAGATCACTCCGGGACGAATCCAACAGAATCAAGATTCACCATTCTGGGAGGTTGCCATTGCCAACATTTCCTCATCGAGATCACTCCAAGGACCTGTTGTCGTCTACCGCCGCTCTTATCGACACCCTCCCCGGGAGTCCATCGCTTGAGCCAACAAGATCTCTCAAGATTCAAGAACCAGAGGCCTTCTTGGACTTCTTGAGCGGTTAATCCTCAAGAAATCCAAGATTTCTTGATCCATCGCCATCGCCGTCTACGCCGACATCCCTGTTGCATTCGCCGGACGACCAAGCTCCATACTATCTCACGCCTAAGTGCTACACGCTTGTGCGACCTATGCCCTCACATCACCACTGAGCGCATCACCCGCCCACGCGGGGGTCACCTGCGCACCGCCCATCGGTGTGACACCGCCTCGCGGTGCCGTCCCCTGCGCGCATACCCACGTGCCGCCCGCTGCGGCTAGACGCCCGCACGTCGCGCGTCTGCGGCCGCACGCTCGCGTGCCGCCCGCCATGGCCGCATGCCCACGCGCCGCGCATCCGCTGCCGCATGCTCACGCGCTGGCCATCAGCACGCCGCACGCTAGCGTGCCACGCGCTAGCGCCTCCAGGCCAGGGCGTCCCCTCGTTAGCACCCACGCGCCCGTGGCTCTGTGCGCCCGTCCTGTGCGCACGCGCGCGAGCCCCGCGAGCCGTGTCCCACCCGCTCGTGCACCGCCGCTCTCGCCTCACACCAACCCCGTGTGCGGTTCCTCATCACCGACGTCACGCCCTCTCGGCACCTCATCGTCATCCTTGCCCACGCCGTGTGTGAACCTCTTGCCGTGGACGTCCTCAACCAGATATCTCCTCTTCTTTCCAACCCACATTTCATTTCTTTATTATTACCTGTTGTAGTGCCATCTTCCGCTATCACCTCCTCTGTCTAAGATTTCAACCAACATTGCTATAGGATAGCCACTTCTCGAGGGATAGGATTTCTTTGGGGTATAATGATTAGTCGCTGATCCTTAGGCTGGAACAATTCAGGGCCGTTAAACGCCCCTTAGCGCAGTCATCGTAAATGGTCTTAAGGGTTATTGGGAGTCTGAGATTGATCAATATCTTTGTCATAGAAATTCTTTGATCATTCGCTCTAATCGTAGACATCCTATATTGCTCATCCAGGGTTTTTCTCACGACATTCATTCCACTAAAAACGGACCAATTAAACTCACTCATCATCGTGTTGAGACATAATACGAACCGTCAATGCCGGTGGGATCGTATTACATTAGTTTATTTTGACGATGTCTTAGTCTATAGCACTAGCCGGGAAGAACACATGCAGCACCTATGAGATGTCTGGTCAGCACTATGGTAGAAAAGCATTACGCTCACCCGAAGAAGTCTACTTTCTTCACCACGGAAGTATCTTTCTTAGGTTCATCCTCTCTGCAGGTGGAGTATCTGCCAATCCGGCTAAGATAGAGGCCATCACTAACTGGCCAAAGTTAAAGGACGTGCACGACATCCATAGCTTTATGTGATTAGCTACATTCTATCGTAGATTCATGCCAGGTTTATAGGGTCACTGCCCCTATTACAGACTTACTGCATAAGGAAAAGTTCGAATCGACCCTTGCAGCTGATAAGGCCTTTGAAAATGTCAAGAGGCTTAAGACCAAAGCACCAGTCTTAAAACTTCCCGACTTCAGCGAGGTATTCAAAGTTGCATGTGATGCCTCAGGAGTAGGCATAAGAGGAGTCCTCTCTCAGGAAGGACACCCAATAGAGTGCTTTAGTGAAAATCTTAACGACACAAGCCAAAAGTATGACAATTATGACCAAGAATTTTACGCGCTGGTCCAAGCGCATAGACATTGGAGACATTACCTTCTGCCTCGAGAATTTGTTCTATACTCAGACCATAGTGCCCTTCGACACCTACATGATCAGCGGAAGGTTAGTGACCAACACGCCCGTTGGATTGCGTATCTCCAAGACTATACCTTCACCATCCGGCACAAAAAGGGTAAGGCTAACGCCGTGGTCGATGCCCTAAGTAGGCGGCTACTAATACTGAACATGATGTAAACCCAAATAGTCAGTTTTGGAAAAATGAAGAACAACTACGATGACTGCCCAGATTTTGGCCCAATTCAGCGTGCTCTAAAGGATAAAATGAGCACTGAATTACGTGATTATTATTTAGCTGATGGTTACCCCTTCTTTGGAAGAAGGTGTGCATCCCGAGGGCATCATTGAGAGACTATCTCATTTGGGAGACTCACGCTGGAGGCCTTAGGGGTCATTTTGGCGTCAACAATTCCATAGTGGCCATAGAATACCAATTCTACTAGCCCTCTTTCAAACGAGACGTCAGCAAAGTCGTAGCACGATGCCTTGCATGCTCATGCACCAAAATGACAAAACAGAATTCGTGCCTGTACACTCCACTCCCAGTGCCTACAAGACCCATGGATGATATTAGCATAGATTTTGTCTTACGACTCCCTAAGACTGCACAACGACAAGGTTCAGTCATGGTCATCGTAGATAGGTTTTCCAAAATGGCACACTTCGTGTCGTGATCTAAGACCTCAGACGCATCTCGCGTCGCGAGACTCTTCTTTGACAACATTGTTAAATTGCACGGAGTTCCTAAAACCATAGTCTCGAATCGCGATGTGTGATTCACGAGCTATTTCTTGAAAACACTTTGGGTCCTCATGGTAATCCAAATGAAATTTTCCACAGCTTACCATCCTCACACAGATGGCCAAACCAAAGTTGTCAATCGCAGCATTGGCAACTTACTACAGTCAATAGTTGGCAATAATACTAGCTTGTGGGATCTAGTGCTGCCCCGAGCAGAATTTGCATATAACTCTTCCGTCAACCGTACCATCGGCAAGGTTCTGTTTGAGATCATATACGGTCAATTACCCCGCCGATCCTTAGACCTCATGCCTCTAGATGATCATACTAGAATTTCAGAGGAAGGGCTAGACTTTGCATTGCATATTAAGAACATGCATCATAGCATACATTCTCGCATTACATCACAAAATGAAAAGTATAAGGAACTAGCCGATAAAGGACGATGGTTAGTTTAGTTTGCGGAGAGAGATCGAGTCATGATTCAATTACGCCCAGAGATATACTTTCATGGGGTCGCTACGAAGTTACACCCTCATAGCACCGGGCCTTTCTTGATTGCCTGGGTGATCAATGAAAACACCTATGAGGTAAGCACTCTTTTAACGTAAGCGACTTAGTGCGCTACCAACCCTCTTCACCTAACGATAAGACTCACAACCCTTTGAACCTAACTAGAAGTGAGAAGTGTACACACTTGCCCCCTTCATTCCATTCAAAACCCATCAGGCCGGATAATATTGAGACAATACTGCGCGAAGTAATTGATACTACAAGGGAGCGGTTAGACCGCAAGTTCCTTGTTCATTGGCAAGGTCGACCGACATCAAATGACACTTGGATCACGGAAACCGAGTTGCAAAAGGTTCGATCAGAGCTAGTTCAAGCACTCGAAGACATTGTCAGCATCAACTCGTTAGAGCCGAGTTCCTCCAACCCCGCGAGGATGATGGGGTACCATCTCGCCATCAAGACGGAATGACGACAACAACCTCATCGAGCCACACGAGCCAACACCCGCGATGCATCGTTCAAGTACTGCGCATGAAGATGAAGGCGTATCATTTTTCGATATCTCTCTTTTTATTATTGTTTTAATTTCTTATCCGATTCTGCACTCGGCCTGTCGTGTTTGGCCGCATCCATTTCGAACCTTTATTTTTGTCATTTTGAGAGAACCACTCGTCTTGAGACGGTTCCCTTTAGTTACGCCCAATTGGGCATGCCTTGGCCCTATATAAGGATGGCGTGCCCAACAGGACAAACTGACTGAATTTGAGAATAAAGTTGAATTGTCTTTTTCTTCTTTTCCTTTGTTCCTTAGAGTCACACGGTCAAATCCCGAGCTAGGTCTCTCACTCAAATCTGGTGTGTGTCAGCCTCAATGTTCGGAGCAAAACACTGAGCAGCCTTGATCTCTTATAGCGGAAGCCTTTGCAAATGCATAAGATCCCATAAAAAGGGTTAACAGAGATGGTGGGGGCGCAGCCCCATCGGGGAATAGGGTAATTGCATTAATACCATAAAAGAGTACATCATCGTTGGGACCATTACATGGGGGAAGACAAGGGGTGATACAACGAACAAGACGAGGCACCTTGCGCCAGGGTAGTGTCGCCACACCGCCTCGAGGCCGCTGCTCTGCGCGCGCATGCCTTCTCTGTCGCTACACAAGTGCCCCGGGTCGGGTGCCAGGAGCCCGGGAGCGTAGCAATCACACACCCCACCCTTGCCTTCGCAATCACACACGCCACCAGCAACCGTGTCAATACTATCGCGCGCAGTCTACGCGATGCCGCTGCATCTGACGCCCCCCAGCTGGGCGCTGTGCGCCGAGCACTACCCGCAAGAGCGCTACGCGCCCTTTGTGCTATCTCGGCGCTCTCAGTGCGCCACATGCCTTAGTCTCCTGGCAGGATGTCTCTCAGCCCCACACCCCGCACACACAATGCCCGTGTTGCCCATACAGCCGCTGCAAGGCACCCCGCACAACTTTGCGCGCTGCACCCACGGCACGCTGCCCAACATGCGCGCCCCGTGATAAATCCAAAATGATAGTAATATATATGTGCAATTTCATCTAATTTATCTACTTCTTTATCTTTATCTGGATATATTATCAACATTTATGTTAAGTTGTGAAACATCATGAAACAAAATCATCTTTTTCTAATTTGGAGTTAATTATTATCATTTGTGGGACTAACCCCACTTAACTCAATGAGTTAAGTGGAATGAATCTAACTCTCTTCTTAGTTTATGTGGAAGATGCAGAAATTAGCAGAAACTTTCATGAATAAAGGGGATAATTAAATGAAGAGGAAGCTATTTGGACCAGAGGAGCAGGCTCAGCCATAACCCTGGGCCAAGAAAGAAGGCCCAAAGCAAGAAGGCCCAAAGCAAGACAGTTGGCTCTAGTCTAAAGACCCACTAAGGAAGCTCCACTAAGCCCACTATGAGAGGCATGTTGGGCCAAAGAAAGGAGGGCAAGGGGAAGGTCCAGTCATGATTATTTATGAATATTTCAGGGGCTTAAATGATGATTGGAGGACAACCTTGGACGTGGATCCAAGCCAGAGAAGAAGATCCAGCCATTCAATCCACAAAACATCCAAGGGTGGGACTTAAAGATAGCACCTTTAATGCTAATTAAGGAAAGAAGCCTTGAACGTCCACGGGGTATTTCAAAGGTCTCAATGCTGATTGGAGGACCATAATGGACGTGGATCATGACCCTGAAAAGAAGATCTGGCCACCCATTGTATTAAAAATCCGATGGCTCTCCTTTGCTCTCTCTCCCTATATAAACCCCTTCACCCTATTGTAAAATTCATCTTGTGATTCAATCCAAAGTAATGTTTGGTGGCCTAAGTGCAATTGAGTCATAGATCCATTCACCTTAGTGAGTGACAGGCTGAGCAGGAAGCATCCAGAGCTGAAGAAGCTGGTGGAAAGGAGAAGAAGAAGTCCCTTGGACCTTAGCGGGTGTGACAAAGAGGTTACCTTCTTATTTCACCTTTTTCATTATTTTCTGTTTGTCTTATGTCTTTTGGTTAGTCTTGGATCAGCTAGCCAATATCCAGACGGTTCCATTTCATCCAACCGCGCTCTAAAATTCATTCTAGAACTCATTCTAGAGTGATTTTAGTACAGTCCATTTTTTCTCTCTCCTCCACCAAGGCACCTTCCCCATTTGGCATCCGGACTTAGCCAAATTTTGACTAAGTCCAGAGCGCCAAACTGTTTCATTTCCTATTTTGTTTTAGCTTTCAAATACTCCTAAAAAATACCAAAAAATTATTTTATGCCTATTAATATTATTATAATATTATAATAATATTTTATTTTTCTTTGTTATATATTTTTATTATTATAAAAATACCCTTGCTCCCTGTGGATCGACCCTTACTCTCCCTACGCTAGTAAGGTTATTATAAATTTTTGTTATTTTAATTCGGATAAACCAACGACACTAATTAGTGAAGTTAGCTCATCACTAATTATCCCAATATCTGAATTATCACCACGCACCCACGCGCAGCACTTCTCGTTCCCGCACGACGCTTGGCGCTTGCGCGTCCGCCTAGTTAGGGCCTAACGCTTAGCCATATCTTGTTCTGCTATAGCTTTATGATCACCATTTTAGATCGTGGAAACGTGACTCTTTCCCATGTCCAGGTTCGTAGTTCCTCTCCTCGTATTGTCTACGTTAAGTGCTAGATTATTGCGCCATAAAGAATCATCTGTTCTTGAAGCGTCATCATCCTCAAGGGTCATTCAAGAACCTCCCTAGAAAGACAGTTTTGATTGACCTAGACCTACTTTACCCTCGTGGGTTGCAGAACGTCATTGCCATTCTTGAAGGACTCTGTTTCTCGCCCAAGAAAGCCAGCGCTTTGACTCGAGGATTTTCTTGCACCTGCACGATCAAGACCCTCTCCGTTGATGAAGTTTGCCATCAAGAAAGCCCAAGAAGTGGATTCTTGGAATCTCAGTTTGCACTCCGGTGTCCCTACGTGAAAACCTGTCGTCGGTGCCGCTTAGCGCGTGCTATCGACGCTGCCTCATCTGTCAGTGGCCACGCTGCCTTGTGCGTGCCAATTGTGCGTGTGTGTGCTACCTTGTGTGCGTGTGCGTTGTTGCGCCCCGTGCACCGACCGCAGCCTCTGCGCGTGCGCAGCACACTTGCGCACCATATGTATCCCGTGCGCGCTGCCGCGATAGCCCACACTCAGTCGGGCATGTTCCTCAGCACGCCTTAGCAGACAGCCAACTCTCCTGTCCCTCTCGATCTAAAGACTGCAGCGCATCTCAGCCCGCTGGTGTGCCTATCATCGCACTGAATGACATCTAGATCCTACAATGACTACTAAGGGCACTTACCCACAGGTTCCGCCGTTCTCATTCGCCCACAGAATTCTTTACTATCCTTATAGTATTTGTCGATATATTCTTCCGCGCCTTGAGAGATAGGTCCCTAATACGTCAGTTGAATCTGTTTACCTTTAGTGAGCGTTAATGGTTTTCTCTTTGGTGGTACAACAATAGTTGTTTACCTAAACTTCGATGCAGACGGGTAATGCGATTACCTCTCATCATACGCACCTAGTAGGTCCAAAGGGACGTTGGGAAGTCGATTATGTCCAATCTAACTTCGCCAATTTAGCTAGATCCTCGAACTCTGTTAGATAATTCTTCATACTTTTTGTTAAATTTTCTAACGTTTACATCATCCCGTCAAGGCACATCATTACGCTAATCATCATCTGTGGTGTAATACACGCCGATCGATCGCGGCTGATAACTTATTACATCATATTGGTATCGCAGCCAGGTTTTGTTTGCTCTTGCTTAACACGGTCAGTCGGATAAATGTCCTTTGAATTTTTAGTTTAACAAAATACCCAAGAAAACCCTTCTTGAGTAGATGCTCAAGCCAATAAATATTCAAGAAAGATTCCTATTTGCATCACGTCGGTAACAGATTCATTGCTCTAGCTACCGTCAGGAGCTCGCATCGCCAACCCTCAAGATCTACGATCCTCGTTGGGTGCCCCTCCTCCAAGAAAGTTTGATCAGGTGCACGGCCATCGGCGTCTTGCACGTCCTTTGCCACTGTATGCCATTCACAAACGGTGCCAACCGTGTACCAACCGTGCGCCAACTGCACGTTGCATGCTAGACGACGCACGCCACCCGCAGGCCACAAGTGACGCACACAGTTTTGCCCGCCACACACACGCCGCAGGCACCCCACACCGCCACACGCACCACACGCAACCATGCACGCACATCGCAGTCCGTGATCATTGCCACAGCGGCCGCCCACGCACAGCGCACGCCGCATGCAATCGTGTGACTCCACATGCCATTGTTTGCGACTCCTTGTCGTGTTCTCTCGAGTGTTGTGCCTGGTACGGCATATGACACGCATCTAATCGTGGGAGCAAGACTCTACCCATCCCAGCATTCAACATCGATCTACGATTACGGTCATTCTCCCCTATGCCAGGTTCAATTCGTTTTCCCTCCTCATCAGTATTATTACCTTTTATAGTGTCGTCTTCCACTATCGGTTCGTTTGCCGAGTTTAGCATTAATATTCATAGGATAGCCAGCGACGTTGAGTGATAGTACATTTTCTTGTGGTAGAAGATTGGTTGCTTGATAATGAGAGTTGTGGACGCTACCAGGCTGTCAAGCACCTCGTGTCATAGTTGTCTAGATAATTTCATGGTTCATTGAGAGTTTAACTGTGGCAATTTTCTTCTCGAAGATTTAGTAAAGAGTGTTTTATGGATTGTCTGTTGCCTTATTCATTCGATAAGACTCATTTGACAAAATGTATCCATATCCTTTGTGATTATTTTTTTTCATAAATCCTGTGTTTTAACACGTGCCGACCGATCCTGAAGACGACGTGTTACATCACCCACTTAGGTGCAAAGAACTTCTAGGCGATTATAGTCACAGATGGGCGCTCTGATGGCAGAACTAGATTCGGGATGGTTGTCCGTGACGGTGCAACCTTTAACAGATAATTTAGAAGGGGCTTTCACGCGTGATTCCGCCTTGGATGGAGGACCGATGGAGTATGCCAACCAAGGTGGAAGGTACAGCCATCGTGCGGTGCAACTCTGGCAAGGGAAGAAGATAGGCAACATCCTGACCAAGCTACGAGCCTCTCCTACTGATGTAAGGTCCTCGGAGGGCCAGAAGGGTAGTGGCTTTGGTGATCGGGACTCCTCTTCTTCAAAACAAATCTACAAATACCGAGCTAACTCTACTCAAGAGAGAAGGAATGCGGCGATCCGCCCTTGTGCAACACCCCCTAGGAATTCTTCTTCAAAAACAAACATTCATTTTTTTTCAAAATAACACCAAGTCCATTCAAGTTCCATGACCCTACCCCCCATATAGAGTGGAGGGACAGGGATGCCCTAATGGGCCACCTTAGTTGGGTGTCCAAAGGAACCCCCCCCCCCAACTAAGGATAAAACCAAAAACAAACCAGTCAAAACACAAAATGAGATTTGTGAGGAGGCCTGTACACACGCAAGGGAGCCTCCTTATGGGTAGAGGAAATAAAACTGGATATCGGCACGAGATCATCATGTGGTATAACGCAACGAAAGGAAAAACCCTATGTCAAACCTGATATCAGAAGTTTGGGTCCTTTGCATCGGGTCGGGCTCCACGACGCAGTTTGTGATGAGTCTGAACGCGCTATGGCGAATGGACCTCCATCACTTAACCTCTTTGCGAAATTCTTCACTTTCCACATGAAATGAAAAAAAATAAAATGAAACATAATGATGTAATACGCAACGGCCGGGATCGTCGGCACGTATTACGTCACAATTATGCACGATAGATGTTTTACATGATGCTTATGAATGCGATTTTAAGAACTCCCACGAGCTATAGGGACGGTCCGAAGGAGGGCAACGATGCAGTAACTTCGGGTAGAGGAACAGGTCAGGGTAGACTCCGTGTGACCCACCGAATCGACACGACCGAGCACGACGAGAGGGGCGTTCTACGGCCCGGGGAGTTCATCCCACAAGACGGCGATCGGTTCGTCGATCAATAGAAAATCCTATCTCTCGACAGTGGTGGCTAACCTATCCGACTTTAACGATACTAAGCGACTGCAGAATACGATGGGGAACGACAACACTGCAGAAAATAATGATACTGGTAATTTAAGGGGAAGGGTCGAATCGGAACCTGGATTAAGTGCTCTGAAACTCAGGACTGAACGGCACCCGGAGAGCGACGAGCAGTGGTACTGTGAGGCTAGGACGGGCGGAAGGCAACCGGGAGAACAGCGCGTCCTACGGACAGGAGCTTGATCGGGGCGCAAGGAGACAGTAGCGGTCACAGCACAGTTGCAGGCGCGCGCGCGGCCACACGGTTGTGGGATACGCGGTGGAAGGGCACGATACGCGCGGCTGGCGCGCGTCACCGGTGATGATGCGAGGTGTAGGGGTGGTGAGGGCTCCCTTAATCCGAGCGGTGGCGCTGTCGGCAGCGGGATGCGCGGAGGGCAGTTGACGGCCGCCGCGCGCGGGCGAGGGGGGCTACGCGGAGGCCGCGTAGTGCGCAGACGCGCTGAAGTGCTGGCATCCGGTTGCGGGCGTCGCTGGCGGGCGATCACAGGCCTAGCGGCGATGAAGACCGGTTGCGGGCGTTGCGGGCGGGCGGCCAGTGGCCTGACGACGATGGCGGCTGGTTGCGGGCGTCGTTGACGGACGACCAAGGGCCTGGTGGCAAAGGCGATCTATCGTGGATGCTGTTGGCGGGCGGTCAATTGCCTGGCGGCAATGGCGACCGGTCACGGGAGTCGCTGACGGGCAGTCAAAGGCCTGGCGGCGAAGGCGACCTGTCGTCGGCGGCGGGCGTTGATAGACGGGAAGGCAGCTACAGCTCAGAGCTCGCAGAGGAAGCTGGAAGGTCACCTGGAAGTTGGACGGGTGGAGCTAGAGGAAGAAGAAGATACTTTTCTATTTTGATAACTAACATGAAAATAAACAAGACAAAGTTCTCTATCTCAACAAGGGTTCTCTCCTAGCCCTTGGGCATATGTTCCCCTTATATAGGGAGGAAGGGTGCCAAGAGGCCAGCTGTAGAGGAGGGTCCGTCGCGTGATGTGGCCCTCCTCGCTACACGTAATTCAAAAGGAAACAAAACGCGAAAGAACGGACAAGGCCCAACACACGGCGCGGTCCGATTACAATTGAGTAAATGATAAGGAAAACTTACGTCAAATACTTGAACTCGGGGTCGCGCACGTCGGCTCGAGCAGCTCGAAGAGGTCGAGCGTGTCCAGTGGCGGTGTCGGCGTCTACGCGATGGTCCCCCATCATCCTCCCGGGGTGGGAGAAGCTCGGCTCCGACAAGCAAGACTCCACGATGTCGTCGATGGGCTGGATCAAGTCTGGCCGTTGTCGTCGTAGGTCTTCTTTGGTGATCCACGTGTCATCCGATGTTGGTCGGCCCTGCTAGTGTACCAGGAATGTGCGTTCCACTCGATCTGCTACAGCGTTAATTTCTTCCTGCAGTAGTGTTTCTATCTTTTCTTGCCGCATAAGTGTAGGTAGTGGAAGGGTGATGTGTGTACTCTCACTCTCTTTACTATCAATCTTCGAGTGGCTGTGAGGTTCTTCGATGGATGGCATGGGAAGATATCGGATCAGATCGCTGACGTTGAAGGTTGAACTAATTCCCTAACTAGGAGGAATACTCGCGACATATGCATTGTCGTTGATTCGTTGGGCTACTCGAAAAGGCCCGGCACTAGGAGCATGTAGCTTCGTAGCGACCCCTGGAGAGTGTCTCTCAGGCCTCAATCTAACCATCACTAGATCGCCCTCCGAGAAAATACTGGACCTTCGTCCCTGATCGGCGGCAGCCTTATATTGCTTGTTGAGAGATCAAATGCGTGAATGGATATGCTCATGCATGCTCCTAAGTTCATTCGCAAAATCATATGCTTCATCAGAAATCTTACTATGTGCATCTAGTGGAATGAGGTCTATGGGTTTCCTCGGAAGCTGACCATAAACTACTTCGAATGGAGCCTTTCCAATCGTGCGGTTCACCGAGTGATTGAAAGCGAATTCGGCGCGGGGTAAAAGTTGATCCCACGTCTTGAGGTTCTCGCCTACTACCGATCTAAGTAGGTTACCCAGGCTATAGTTGGTAACCTCTGTTTGACCATCCGTCTGAGGATGGTACGCGGTGGAGAATTTTAGTTGGGTTCCCATGAGAACCCAAAGCGTCTTCCAGAAGTAGCTAGTGAACGTAATGTCTTGGTCGGAGACGATGGTCTTGGGTACCCCGTGCAACTTAACTATGTTATCAAAGAAGAGTCGGGCGACTCGGGAGGCGTCGGACATTTTCGAGCATGGCACAAAATGTGCCATTTTTGAGAAACGATCAACTACAACCATGACGGAATCTTGGTTCCTAAGGGCCTTAGGTAGTCCTAAGAGGAAGTCAATGCTAATGTCCTCCCACGGCTTGTCAGGAATGGGTAGTGGCGTATAGAGTCCCGTGTTTTGCTTGGTCAGCTTGGCCCTCGTGCATGTTGAACATTGAGAAACTATCTTCCCCATATCTCGCTTGCGGGACGGCCAAAAGAGCTGATGCTCCATTTCATGAATCATCTTGTTGACTCCAAAGTGTCCACTCAACCCGCCGGCGTGCGTTTCCCATACCAAGAAATCGCGTAGGGATGTCCAGGGTATACAAAGTTGCTTGTCGTGGAATAGGTATCCGTCGTCGATGTAGTAATCCCGTGATTTTGGGATTATACCGTCGCGGACCTGTGGGAAGATTTTCCTGAAGTCGGGACAGTCAACGTATCCGTCACGTAGCTGCTCAAATCTGAGGACTTGAGACTTCATCACGTTCAAGATCAGAGGTCGTCTACTTAGGGCATCGGCTACTATGTTATCCTTGCCCTTCTAATGACGAACGACGAAAGTAAAGTCTTGTAAATATGCTATCCAACACGCGTGGCGATCACTGACCTTACGCTGATCATGAAGGTGACGCAACGCGCTATGGTCAGAAAAGAGGACGAACTCCTTTGGGAGGAGGTAGTGACGCCAATGGCGTAGAGACTGCACTAAGGCGTAGAACTCCCTGTCGTAGTTGTCGTACCTCCTGCGCGTATCGTTTAGTTTCTCACTAAAGTACTCGATGGGGTGCCCTTCTTGACTAAGGACTCCCCCTATCCCGACACCGAAGGCATCGCATGAGACCTCGAAGACCTTGGAAAAGTTGGGTAACCTCAGCACCGGTGCCTCCGTCATGAGCTTCTTCACTAGCTCGAACGCGTGATCCGCTGCCGGCGTCCATTCGAATTGCTCCTTCTTGAGGAGGTCCGTGAGGGTGCCGTCACACCACTAAAGCCTGGTACGAACCTCCTATAAAAGGTAGCAAAACCAATAAAGCTGCGAACGTCGTGCACGTTCTTCAATTTCGGCCAAGTGGTGATCGCCTCTACTTTGGCAGGGTCGGCAGCGACTCCTCTAGAAGATAGTGTGAACCCCAAAAAGGAGACCTCAGATGCGAAGAAACTGCATTTCTTCGGGTGAGCGTACAACTTCTCCTGACGTAGGGTAGTGCATACTTGTCGCAAATGCTGGAGGTGCTCGTCCCTCGTGGCGCTATAAACCAAGATGTCATCGAAATACACTACAACAAACTTCCCTATAAACGGGCGGAGTACTTCATTCATTAGTAGTTGAAAAGTACTCGGGGCATTCGAAAGCCCGAATGGCATGACGTTCCATTCATACAATCCGTCCTTGATCTTGAATGCCGTCTTCCATTCATCTCCTCGTCGGATCCTGACCTGATGATAGCCACTCCGTAAATCTATCTTTGAAACGATTGTGGCTCCGACCATCTCGTCAAACAGATCCTGCACTCTAGGGATCGGGAAACGATACTTCACTGTGATTTTGTTAATGGCTCTAGAATCACAGCACATGCGCCAAGTCCCGTCTTTCTTGGGCGCGAGTAAGGCTGGCACGGCGCACGGACTAATGCTCTCCCTGATCAACCCCTTGGAGAGTAGGTCCTTCACCTGTCTGTGCAGCTCCTCATACTTGACCGGGTCCATCTGGTAGTGAGGTAGGTTCGGGAGGGATGCTATAAATAAGCGAATAAGTCTTTCATTCTTTCAGTTGAGCATTAACCTGGGAGCATTAGCCGATCTGGTACATCAATACATGTTCCTATGCTCATTCCAATCTTGTCTTTCATTCCTAGATCTGTGGCATGCTGGATATTCCTCAGTGGAGGAAGCTCGCAAGGGAGCTCAGCGAGAAAAACGTCCGCGAATTCTTCTACTAGCTGAGAAACCTCGGGGTCCTTCGGCTCCGTCTCTTCCAATGCCGAGGATGGTGATATGGCGAGCGCGAAACAAAGGGGTAGGGTATCTTGTACAGGCTCTAAGTCTCACCTAAAGATACACCCGTTGGTGATAACCGGTGTGGGCTGCTATTGGTCTTGTCCAGATGTGGGTGCTGAAAGTGGGGCGTGGGTGCGGGTCGAGGGGTACAAAATTAGGCGTCGTGCCCCATACACGAACGAACAGGTGTTCACTCGCCCTGCTAACTGGACGTCGTGATCAAACAGCCATGGTCGCCCGAGGATGGTACTACCAATTTTCATTCGCAGTACGTCACAAAGCACCTGCTCATCGTATGTGCTCATCTTCAGGGGAACATAGCATTGCATCCTCACGGGAAGGGTGGATGCGTCGATCCAAGACACGTTGTACGGCGTCGGGTGCGGTATCAACGTGAGTCCGAGTTTGCGAGCTGTGTCCTCGGAGATGGCATTGACACAGCTCCCGCTATCCACAATAAGTTTGTACGTGCGTCCGACAATCTTGACGTACAAATAGAAGATGGATGTGCGCTAGGTAGTATCGGCGTCTCCCGGAGCGGGTGGCTTCGGCGCCGAGGTAGGGGCGCGTGGGGACGCCGTCATTGTGGGTCCGGTGGGACGTGCCTTCATCTTTGGGATAGCGATGGCCATAGGGGCCGATCCCGATGGTGTGATGGTGGTCGAATGCACACGGGTACTAGGATCACTAGACCGGGTGCCCTGCTGTATGCGTAGGGTCGTAACGGGCTGGGTCGAAGTCGGGGGTACCGGGATTATCTGGATGTAACCGAGGGTTTCCTCGTAGTCCTCCCCTTCGGGACATTCTCCCGGGTACTCATCCACTTCCAAATCATCCTCTGGTGGTGCATCTATGGGGTTCCCATGGATGTCCATATGGAGGAGGGAGGGGCAATCAGTGCGGCGATGCCCGAACCCTTTGCACTTGAAGTACTGCATGGGCTCACGGGCAACCATCGGGGCCCTAGCGATCGACACTATGAAGGGTGTCGACGGTGTCGGAGCGGACGCCGGGGTGGGTGCAGGTGTTGCCGGGCGTGGCGTGGCCGGGGTTCCTCGTGTCCATCCGGACGCCGCTCTAGATGCCGAGCTCGTGGACGAGCTAGTGCTACTCGCCCGGGGTGCGACGGTGGTCATCGGGACGGTATCGTCATGAGAGTACTCATTATTCTCTACTAAGCTGTAGGCTAAATCTAATGTGCTAGGGTTCTGCTCTAGGACCCTAACCCCTAGGTCTAACCGAAGCCCGTGAACGAAAAAGGCGATCTGAATTTGAGGGCTGTTTACGAATTTGCATCTCATGCGGTACTCCTCAAATTCCTCGATATACTCACTGACCCTTCGTCGGCCTTGGTTTAGATCCATCCACTTGAGCAAAAGGCGGGTCATATAAAGCTTAGGAATGTATTTCTCCTTAAGCTTTCGGGACATCTCGTCCTAAGTATAGGGTGGATCACCACGGCGTCGAGCAGCTTCTTTCTCATTCTTCCAGAAGATCTTGGCTTGCCCTCCGAGACGAGTCTCTGCGTAAGACACGCATAGGTCATCGTCCATCTCATACCACTGGAAGTAGCTCTCCAGGTCAGACTCCGAATCGGTGTATTCCTTAGGATTCCGAGATCCCTCAAATATCGGTACCTCTATGCGCACGCTTTTCTGAATCATAGCGCGATGCACCTCACGGCGTCTCTCTCGTTCATCATCCGGATGACGAGCTGGTGGGGGTCGGGGAACCTCCCGAGGGCCTACATGCCCTAAATAGTCCGGGATGGGCGCAATCGGTGGGACCGACTGAGGATAGTACGCGGCGTCCTGAGCGTATCCCGGGGTTGGGTAGGTCGCTATCGATGCTTGTGGCATGGTAGGGGTGACTTGTCCCTGATACGGGGTTGGAGCAAAAGTGGGAGCTAAGGTCGGTTGGCTATGAGCGCCTACCGGGTACACCGGTTGGGACGCCGGTGGGTACCCCGCAGGGTACTGTGGGGGCACCGTAGGGGTGCGTGTGGGGCGCCGTGGGATTGGGGCACGGGTGAGTGCGTTGTACTATAATAGGTTGGCAAAACCCATAGGTAGTAGGAGGGACCGGAGGGGCGGCGACGTAGGCTAACCCATTCGGCCCCATGGGGTAGGTTGGCGCGTATGGCACCGGCGCATGGGTCTGAACGTGGGCAACTCCGTGGTGCTGACCTGGTTGCTCATAACTCCTATCGCGCTGATAGGGTCGCTCCTCGGGGTAACGCTGGTTGTGGTACCCGTCGGGTGGTGGCGATCTCCGTCGGGGATTTTCCCAGCTCCGTTGCTTGTAGTGACGAGGTTGATACGCCTGCTGGTCATGGTGACGTGATGCCGCCAGTCTTGGAGGAACGTACACCGGAACCAGAGCGCGGCTGCTCGGCATAGGAGCCTTGCCCGGGCGTTGGGGAACGTCGCCCGACGAGCTAGAGGTCGGGTGACCACTAGGCGGAGCTCTAGGGCTGGCCGCGGAGGTGGAAGCTCGATCGTCGGTCCTAGCTAGTTGGTGGGGTGATGCTACCCCACCGTTTGGAGTAGGGACCCGAGGAATGGGTTCCGTGACCGTAGGGGGAGGAGGTATCGGTACCTCCTTGTTCACTATCGGACCCTCATGATATGTCAAGTCTAACAGATCTTGGGGAGGAGGATCCTCTAAATTGGGATCAAATTCATGGTCCACGCCGAGGTCTTCCGCGTCGGCATTCTGCAGCTGGGCTCGTGTTCGAACCATCCTACGGTCAACTTCTCTGAGTTAACTACGGGTTCTATCTAGATGATGATATGAGATGATAATGGATGCGATGACGTGCTCCTTTTTTTTGTGTGCGTATGCAGATGAATTTAAGATATGAAATGCGTAAAAGAAAATGATAGAAAAAGGAGTACGCAGATGAAGATGATATGCGACCGACCGTGTTAAGCAAACGCTAACACGACCAGCTCTGATACCAATATGATGTAATACGTCAATGGCCGGGATCGTCGGCACGTATTACGTCACAGTTATGCACGATAGATGTTTTACATGATGCTTATGAATGCGATTTTAAGAACTCCCACGAGCTATAGGGACGGTCCGAAGGAGGGCAACGATGCAGTAACTTCGGGTAGAGGAACAGGTCAGGGTAGACTCCGTGTGACCCACCGAATTGACTCGACCGAGCACGACGAGAGGGGCATTCTACGGCCCGGGGAGTTCATCCCACAAGACGGCGATCAGTTTGTCAATCAATAGAAAATCCTATCTCTCGACAGTGGTGGCTAACCTATCTGACTTTAACGATACTAAGCGACTGTAGAATACGATAGGGAACGACAGCACTGCAGAAAATAATGATACTGGTAATTTAAGGGGAAGGGTCGAATCGGAACCTGGATTAAGCGCTCCGAAACTCAGGACTGAACGGCACCCGGAGAGCGACGAGCAGTAGTAGTGTGAGGCTAGGACAGGCGGAAGGCAACCGGGAGAACAGCGCGTCCTGCGGACGGGAGCTTGATCGGGGCGCAAGGAGATGGTAGCGGTCACAGCACGGTTGCAAGTGCGCGTGCGGCCACACGGTCGTGGGATATGCGGTGGAAGGGCACGATACGCGCGGCTGGCGCGCGTCACCGGTGATGATGCGAGGTGTAGCGGTGGTGAGGGCACCCTCGATCTGAACGGTGGCACTGCCGGCAGCGGGATGCGCGGAGGGCAGCTGACGATTGCCACGCGCGGGCGAGGGGGGCTATGCGGAGGCCGCGCATTGCGCGGACGTGCTGAAGCGCTGGCGTCTGGTTGCGGGCGTCGCTGGTGGGCGATCACAAGCCTGGTGGCTATGACGACCGTTCGCCGGCATTGCGGGCGGTCGGCCAGGGGCCTGGCGGTGATGGCGACTGGTTGCAGGCGTTGCTGATGGGCGAACAAGGTCCTGGTGGCGAAGGCGATCAGTCGTGGATGCTGTTGGCAGGCGGTCAACTGCCTGGCGGCAATGGCGACCGGTCGCGGGCGTCACTGATAGGCGGTCAAAGGCCTGGCGGCGAAGGCGACCTGTCGTCGTCGGCGGGCGTTGATAGACGGGAAGGCAGCTACAGCGCAGAGCTCGCACAGCTACAGCTACAGCTACAGCTACAGGACGGGAAGGAAGCTGGAAGGTCACCTGGAAGTTGGACGGGTGGAGCTAGAGGAAGAAGAAGATACTTTTCTATTTTGATAACTAACATGAAAATAAACAAGACAAAGTTCTCTATCTCAACAAGGGTTCTCTCCTAGCCCTTGGGCATACGTTCCCCTTATATAGGGAGGAAGGGTGCCAAGAGGCCAGCTGTAGAGGAGGGTCCGTCGCGTGATGTGGCCCTCCTTGCTACACGTAATTCAAAAGGAAACAAAACGCGAAAGAACGGACAAGGCCCAACACACGGCGCGGTCCGATTACAATTGAGTAAATGATAAGGAAAACTTACGTCAAATACTTGAACTCGGGGTCGCGCACGTCGGCTCGAGCAGCTCGAAGAGGTCGAGCGTGTCCAGTGGCGGTGTCGGCGTCTACGGATGGTCCCCCATCACATAATCAGATGAAATGTGGTATCATTTGACAAAAATCTTGTTATGTCACCATGCCTCCCTGGCATCGGTGCCAACTAATAAGCCTAAAGTTGGTTTCTAATTCAGGTTATTTAATTATGTGGCTAGATTATACACATGAAATAATATTTATAAATTTCCCTCTATTACAGTTTGAGAAGTACGGGATGAGAGATGGATCAATCCACATGGAGATAGCAATTCATCAAACCTGATTTTATATCAAAACAAGAATGTTGGAAGAAGATAGACATTAATAATTACTTATATGGTTCCTCTTTAATAATTTTCAGCATACTATAAGCATTTTATGAGCTTTGAATTTTGAGATTAAAGACTTTCAGAACTACAAGTTGAGATAAAATATTTCAAAAAACACCAAAATCAATTTTCACCTATCAAAGACACTAGACGTAATTCTCATTTTTTATATTTTTCATATAATTTAAAGAACAAAATTCAAAATTCCATTTCTTTTGTTGAGGATTAAGATCAAAAAATTACTTTATAATTTTTTAATAACACTTGTCCAAACAAATGTTTTAATTCTAGGGGAATATCATTCTGAGTCTATAGACAGAAAGCATAGAGAGTGATTCAGAGAGATAAATAGAGAGAAAGTGGAGAAAATTTTGAGATAAATGGAGTAAATGTAATTTCAGGATGGTTTGGTGTATTTCTTTCGACCTAAGAATCTAAGATAGTAAATTAAATGATAAATATGATATATCATATATTGTTATGTTCGTTTTAACCTTGGACTGAACCAAATCCAATACTCGTCATCATTCAAACTCAAAAGGCATGTATACTTTCCCCATACCTTAGAGTTTTATAAAATTTCAATTAGTAATTCAGAGATTAAGAAGACAGGTACAAGATCATTCTAGGAAGCAAGGGAGTTTTGGCTTGTAGAACCTATGTGTCCTTCCGGGTCAACAAGGGTTGGGGTGAGCTTCCATTGCAATCTTCTCTGTCCTCCCATCATAAATTTTTCAACCCAACTGTATGGATGTATCAAGGGGAAAATGAAGAAACCAACTAATGCAGAACTATGAGTTGGGATCGAACGACCGTTCTAGTCTCAATTGTGCGGGTGTAATGCAAGTGGATAATTATGTTGATGTGCATGCAAAGATGAACGAGAATTATAGACTCGGCATGCAAAGACACCAGCTACCAATAAATCACTCTAAGAGGGCCCTCGAATGCCACTAGGCTTCCAGGTCTTTATCGCAAAACGTTAACCCTATCTCTACCTACCCTAACTGGGCCGGTGGAGAGGAGCCTGAGAGGTATTGAAAGAAGTAATGAACGTGTGAATCGAAAGAGGTGGGAGTGTACCATATTAATTATGACCCTATCGTTCCCGTCAAGAATAATGGAAGCCCGCGAGCGATCCTTCTGTGATGTGGATGGCATGCAGCAACAACGTGGGCAACACATGCAGAGTTCATGTCGATGACGCAGACGATGGCATGGGGTTTTGAGCTTAGTTGTATGGCGCACCGTGGAGGTAGCAATGCAGCATGGGCAACATATGCAAGATGTGGCAGTGCCGCCGTGGTGGCATGACGAGGTGGTGGTGTTGTGCGCTAGTGTCATAGGACGGTGGAGGTGCGGCAGGGGTGCAGTGATGTGGTGTCGTTGCATGGCGCGGTGGTGGTTTGTGCGATCGATAGTGGAGCAGCACATGCGGCATAGTAGCGGTGCAGTCGATGGCAATGTCATGTAACGTTAAGAGCACCAGGATCAATTGGCTCGTGTTACGGCACGTTGAGATGGATTATAACTAGTACGATGAATGCAGAACCAATGAAAATTAATGAGAAATACATAGTAACTGCTGGCTAAGATGACGACAAATTAAAGGATTGGAAGTGGACTAGTCCACATTCAAAGTTCCAATGACCCAAATCAGACCAACTAGATGACCTACGAGGTTATTGGACAACGAGATGTCTAATGATGTCCACAACCTCCACGACTAGTGACCCTAGTCAGTATCTCAAGAAATTCCTACCCCTCGACAAGTAGGTGGTTAATCCTATAATGTGATGTATTCTTTGGAAGAGGATCAAGATACAATGTCGGCACTATAAGAAATAAGTGAACTGCAAATGTGAGGGGAAGTGATAGAACCTGATGGGTCGAAACCCAGAAGTCTACAACGAGGGTCCAAAGTAGTACATGGGGTATTTATAGTCATCACAAAGTTAAAGGTGGCGGTGTAGGACTCATGCGGCATTCTAATACGCGAACAGGGCGCGGTGAGGACACCGACACGGGGGTGGGGTCAGTCACGCGTGGTGCGGACAGCTATGCATGGCAGGCAAAACCGACGTGCTAAGAGCAGGTTGCATGGTGTGGGCACTCGGGCAAACGGTGTGTGGGGCGAGGGCGTTATGCGAAGGGGTAGTGTGCATGAACATTAGGAAACTTGGGTGCAAGGCGCGCCAAGGTGGGTGCTTGGCGCACTGGTAATGCGTGCAGGCACTAGGGCACTCGTGCATAGGGGCATGCGAGGGCAGATAATGGATGCAAGGAACGCATTTAATGGGGTAGGGCCTGCGATGGCAGGACGCGGGGCACGCATGGAAGCGCATGTGAGAACCTGGCGTTTAGGCGTAGGGTGCTGAGGCGCTGGGCGTTCAACGTGCACGAGCACTCAACATTGGGCGAGGGGTGCTAGGCGAGTGCTGAGCGGTAGCAGTTCCATGAAATGGGTTCTTGGGGTGCAGAGACTCGGGCAGTCAATACAGCTCAAGGACGGCAATGCAAAGTGGTGAAGCAGGGTTCCAAGCATCCAAGAACATGTTCTTCTTAGAGAGTGACTCTAGAAAACACAAGAATGCTCCAAGAACAGACTTTTCTTGAATGAGAACAGGATTTTCTTGAACGAGGCTTCAAGAAAAATTCCAGGACAAATCAAGGCAATATAGTAGTGTGTGTAGGCAGAGATGTGGATCTTCCTCAAAGGCGTGGCTTGAGGAGGTAAAGCTGAAGATGCACTGACATGCAATCCCACAATCTAACTCTAGAAAAAATTTGTAAAAGAACTACCAAAGGGAGGAGTGCGGGAGCCTAGATGAAGAGACTTTTTTCAAGCTCCAAATGAACTCCAAAGGGCTCTTTGGGCATGCCTCCCTTTATATATAGTAGGGAGGAAGCCCAAATGGGCAGAAATAGGGGAAACTATCTCATGATGAGAGATTTCCCTTTAAACATACAACGAATTTTAATGTAAAATAACGAACGAGGCTGAAAACACAATGGCCCATCTGACCGTTCAGAAATCCAAATACATGAAAAAAAACAACGATCACGATTCACTGCTAGGCTGTGTACTTGTAGTGTGGGTTGCGGCTGTCGACTCGAGTTTCTCGGCGAGGTTGTTTGTGACCCATGGCTTGGCTAGTGAGATGGTCCCCATCACAACATTATTGCAGCCAACGCAGGTGAAACTTCATGGCACAACAGCAGCGTATTCGCTGTGTGGCGCCGTGAGAGGGCTCCAAGGGTGGGGTGGGGGCAGCCTTGCAGGCACCTATGTAAATGGTTGAGTGAGCAAGCCAGCAGAGCAGGCATGCGGCAAGGCAGCATGGGTGGTCAGCCAAGTGATGCAGGGCAACCGGGCAGTGCATGCAGGTGGCCGGGCGAGCAACCGCGTGGTGGTGCGGCGGTTGTAGCGTCGTTGTCAGCAGTTGGGTGTGGCGGTGGTGGCAGGGTCATCATTGTCGTCGGCGGGGGTGTCCTTAGGGCTTTTCTACTTATGCCATATTCATAGTGGCAATCTTTACAATTAGTCAAAATATAAAAAAACACTAAAAATTAAACAAAGTAATCTCTTTTTATTTCCTTTTTTTAGCAAGTGAGGGGGCACCCCCCGTCCCTCACACAGAGGTGTGAATGGGCCTTTCGAAGGTCGATACTTGGGATCTACCTTCCCAAGTCTAAACAGAAGGCTTTGGCCCGAAAAATGTAGGCCCACAATATGAGAAGACCTGCTAAAAATATGAATGAGGATAAAGTCAATCTGTGGGGTCTGTTGACTAGGCCAAATTCTTGAAGGTCAGGTCTTTCACCTTAGCGCTGGCTTCGCACGCTGGTCGAGATCAGGTGTTTGGTGAAAGAGTGTTCCGTCACCTCCCTCCAAATTTAAGCTCGATGTGATCCTTCGATCTCAAGATTTTATCATTTGAATTTCATTTAATATCAACCATTGGAACTTTCTTGTTGATCATTCATGCAGAATCAGGACCCATGATGTGATTACATAATAAGTATTTTCTTATTCTCTTGAGTGTGTAATGGTTGGGGGACATGTCCTGACCACTAACAGAAAAATCGATGGAAGAAAGAGAGAGTAAAAAACAGAAAATTAAAAAATCTTAAACATCCCAAGCACATAGTGTGGGCACAAAATGGTGCCAATCGGCAGGCTGAGATTAAATCTAAAAATGAATTAAATGCCTTTCATAAAGAGAAAATTTATTTCTGGCTTCTAAGACTCATTTTACAATAATTTAGTCATCCAAAATTCTGAAAATGCAAAAACATCCAGAAAAACGTTATTAATGCCGTTACTAGTCAAATGTTTTTCTAGACTAAAATAAAATAAATTTATAAGGAAATCAATGTTAGAAAGATGAAAAATACCAACAAATCTATGAAAAACATAAATTTACACAAAACACTTTTTTAATTGGTTTAGTTGATTATAACATGTAAAATTAGACATTGTAATCCAAATATTCATGTATTATGTGTGACATTTAATTGGCAATATTCTTATTATCAAGCACTTGCCTGCCGCAAGAAGATTGAGTAGGATGTCATATTGGTGGTAATTGGTGGTTTGTTCAAACACACGATAGTCATCCTAACACAGTCAGTGGTGAAAGATGAAGGGGTTGGTCAACTCTTCATAACTTATGTTGTGGAGTACTATGGGCTGCCACTTTACGTTGTCAATTGTGATGTCATGTTTTTATTCAAGTAAATGGGCTCCAAGCTCAAGCCCTAGAAAAGTTTCCACCCCAAAGCCAGATAGGAATATAGAGCGGGTGAATAGGATGTTGAAAGAATACCTAAGGCACTAGGGAACAACAAACTTTATCTGGCATGTCATTCATCATGGTGATAGATCCGTGACGTGTGGCATCACAAAAGGCGTGATGGTGTCACATGACATTTTTAGCCCTATAACACTGGGGGATGACAAATGCCCATGATGGGTGAGATTAAGGTGAGCTAAGGTCTCGCACATGAGATGTGAATGGACGGACGTCATAGATGAAGGAATTTCAAATGATGAAAAAATAGCAAAAGCATAAAGTAAAATAAAATTGTGTTCTATTTGAAATTAAACCATAGATAGTGAGAGAGAGATTTACCAAGAGAGAAGGTGAGAGGCAGAAGAAAAGAGGGAAGTGGGAGTAAAAAAGAGAGAGACTTGAAGATGGGGCAGAGAGAGAGAGGGAGATCGAAAGAGCAGAAAATCTATTTTGATTCTGATTTTGCTGGATGCGTTGATAGCAGAAAATCTACTTTAGGCTATATTTTTCTTTTAGCAAGAGGAGCTGTATCGTGGAGAAGTGCAAAGCAAGCATTCATAGCATCTTCTACTATGACGGTAGAATATATATCAGGGTATGAAGCATCAAATCAAGGCAATTCACTGCAGAATTTTGTCACAAGCTTAAGAATCGTTGATGGCATTGAAAGACCGTTGAAGCTTTATTGTGATAATCAGTAAGCCGTTATGTTTGCCAATAACAACAGGAGCTTAACGAAGTCAAAGCACATTGATATCAAGTTCCTAGTTGTGAAAGAAAAAGTTCAGACATGGCAGTTGTCTATTGAGCATATTGGGACAAACTCCATGGTAGCAGATCCACTCACGGAAGGACTGCCGCCAAAGGTCTTTCATGAGCACACTGCTCATGAGGGTTTCATACCTCACGAGGATGTGTAATTCAGTAAGAGTTTGTATTTTGATGCTCGTTCAGTAATAGACACATTATGGAGTTCTTTTCATGCATGAGTAATCTGCTAGATTTAAGCACGTCTAGACAAACTTCAGTTGATCTCCATTCACAATCCGATGACTAAGTTGGAAATGTACCCAATTCAGTGACGGGTTGTGTAATTTCCATGCTAGACATCCATCCTTGATCTATGTCATTCATTGAATTGGGGTATGTGATTATTGTTTGGGTTTAGTTGCAATTATTGTGAGAAAGGTACCGTGGTTATATGGCGTTTTGTGATGGGCGAGATTGGTTGAAATGTCTTAATAATGATATCTTAATAATATACATATACATGCAATATTTTATTAACATATGTATATATATATATATTGTCCAAATGGGAGGTTTTAGATTAATTTCAGTAATCTATGGACAATTATATATGTCTATGTATATAATTGCATATTGTTAAGCTATCAATTATAAATTCCAATTTGTATATGATTCACTTAATGACAGGATTAAGACATTTATAACAATAAGTATGGTAATTAATTGTGTAGAGGCTAAGCCTGTCTTTAATTATAATGATGGGATTCATTAAGATAGGCTAAAGAGGCTTAAGTATCTACTCTTCCTGTAAATAGGAGCCAGGTCCTTGGGTCATAAGGCGATTGACTTTTCTCCTGAGCATCCCATTACTCAGAGAGACTTAACTAAGTCATCCCGTATTGATCCAAAAGGCCTCCCCTCAAGCTTGTTCGACTTGGCTAAGAGAAGAGTAAGAGAAGATGCGATGGATCGAGGTATGTTTTACATTGATTTACATTCACGTACGATCTTCATCATACTTTAGAATCGATGCAAGCCTCCTGCGGATCTAACACGACTCTGTATCTCTAACCGTACCAAATCAATAGGTCTTTCTGTATACTTTAAAGTTGTAGGTGTAAGTATTGTGTTGGGGTCTAGTGTGATGCCTCCATGGTTTCTAGCGTACGTGTTTCTACAATGTAGTTGTCGCATTAATTTCCTGGCTCAAAGATAAGGAGTCTATTTTTTATGACGCCTGATCAGTGCCCCCCTCTGTATCTCTTATCGTTCCAAATCAATAGGAAGGGATGAGGAAGCTGGGACACCCTTTCACCGTGCACTACGCTCACCGTCCGCTACTATCTATAGCCAAGTAGAGTTTTCTGGGCGTGTCTTCGCTGCATTAATGAGGTTTTGGATATTTATGTGACAGTGAGAAGGTCGGCCGTTTAGGTATCAATAGAAGATTATCTCATGGAGAATACGAGAAGACAACCCTTCTTTTTCCTTCATCTAGAATTAAGTAGGGTTTCAACGGAGGGCGGATGAGGGAGATTCCGCCGTAAATACCGTTCACCTACTGGATCCCAACCGTGACTCTTACCCAGACAAATCTTAATAAATCCGGTGGAGAATTATTCTCTTTTCTCAGAAAAAAAAAAAAAAAACAAACTTAACTCTGTAATAAGAACGATGGCAGAGAATATTATCAGTTCAATAATATGACAATTAAAATTCCTTTTTTATTTTAAAATGACATAGATTTGCCGGTACTATTTTATATGACCATATCATTTAAATTTGATTATCCAGATATGCATGAGTTATTCTGTTAATCTTGCTATGCTCTTTTGCGATATAGATAACTTATTTCCTCGAAAAAACCCATGATATGAACTATTATCCGTCAATAACGGAAATCAATGAAACGACCAAGGATTACTTTTCTACGGCGACAGATTACGTGGGAAACTACCAGAAGGTAACAAAACTGGAGGGATTTACCGACTGAATATAAGGTACCATTTGTGATACTGCTTTACAATAATATAATGAAGCAACAATTGATTACAAAACTGAAAGATTCTTGGAAAAACTACTATCCGAAAATCGAGATCCTCTTTATCTACTGCTACGACCCCCCAATGGAATGACCGATTGTTTCCGGTTTCGGTCATCTCCAGATGCATGGCCCTCCTAACACCGCAACGTTCTCATTTCGTTGGGTAACTTCTTCGATATCCTACTTGGAGATTTTAAGCGGACTTCGTATTAAACTTCCAATCTGAGGAACTACTGAACTGAATTTCTATTTCTACAGTGAGTTTAAGTAAACAAGCTGAGAAAAAATTTGCTGGCCATTTCTTCAGTAAGTTGGATTTTGGAAAAAGAAACATCTTTTAGTAATCCGACGTTTTCCCATTTCTTTAACACACCTTCATTCGATGTGTTGGTTACGAGGAGGTTTGGAGGAGCAGGTGAACTCCTCCCTTTCCAGTTCCCCTAACGTCCAGAGCGAGTTTAAATCGGACCAGACCCGTTTGCCTTAAAAGCCGTCGACTTCAAAGGGAGGGAGTTACTCCTCAATGCCGGCAAGTACATACAATGAGGAATCATGATGGGCGGCGATAAAAGAAAATCCTAATTTTCCAAATTGAAAAGTTTGATTATAATCCCGTATCATGATGGGCGGCGATAAAATCTGACTATCATCGCACCGTCAACTAAAACAAATATTAATAGTGGATAACCACGCTCTTATTGGCCAGTATTATTCATTAGAATATGTACGCTGTTAAAAGTAAAATGGGGACCGGTAAGATGGTATTTTGCTTTACACGGCGGGTCTGCATTTGCTTTCACTTTTTGGGGTCCCGCGTGGACTTCAAGACTTGAGCATATTTTTCGTCGACTCATATTTTACAAGGTCTCACGACTGGGCGTCACTTGGTAGAGCATTTTACTATGTAATTACCAAGATGGCGGCGTATATTATATTTGTGTTCTGTGCAAACTAACAAAAGGATCCGATAAAAAGTATGTCTTTACTGATAAACGATGTGGCCGAAGAAAAGCTAAAAGGATAATCAGTACGTTCTGTAGAAAAAACGTTTTCACGGTGATGTAACGAGGTATATGTTTTCTCCTCAACCAATAAATCGTTTATGACTTCTTCCTGAACTTGCCCACAATCTCGACCGCCGCATCAACACCTGAGATGAGATACGACCGCCCACAATCTTGACAGGCGCAAGCCGTCACCATGATCTGGGCAAGTCGTCATGTTTGACCGACATTAGAACAATCGATAAAGCGTTAACCTGGTCCTCTTCTTTGCCGAATACGTCGACAATCTGTCCGATACCGCGTAATTATGGGCTTTGCTCCACCACATTGAAACTCAACACTGGCTATTTTAATAGGCGGCAAACCAGCCTTCGCGGGCCCTACTTCCGTGCGAAATAGTTGGCAGCTGGCAGCTGGTGACCTGGTAGTCTGGTACTTGTCGACAACTTACTGGCCGCAGAGCTCTTAATAAAATCCTTGAAATTTCTAGCGAAGGCATCATCACTCTGTAGACTATGACGTCTTATATCGGAGCCTGGTCCGACGACCATAATACACTGTCCCGTTTTCCTTGCAGCTTCCGTGGACAATAAACTGACAACAGCGATATCAAAAATACATAAAAATATCAGATATAGACGGGGTCGCTAAAGCGCACCAGTGCGGAGGGAGGAGGGTTTACTGTCTCTCCATCAACGCGGTCCACGTGATTATTTTATAAGCAAATACAAATTCCGCGAGTGAGCCGGACGCGTTCCCGTTCCTGTATTGTTCGAAACTCCTATATAATTGAAGCCCCTTTGCCTTCAGCTCACAAGTCACAACAAATCTGCTTAAGCGGAGAAGGCTCGAAGAGACTCGAGCATCAACTCCTTTAGACCCATTCAGCGTCTCCTAGTTACACGTTGTTGGGAAAGAGAGAAGTAGGCAGTGCTGAGGAACATGGAAGCTGCGCTCTCCTCCTATCCCTGGGAGAACCTCGGATCCTACAAGGTACATCTCTCTTTTACTATCCCTCATTCGACGTCTCCCAAAGTCTATCCGCCCATCTATTTCTCATTTTTCCCCCTCGCTGAACTAACGTTGTTTTTCCTGCTCTGCTTTTGCTTTGTCAGTACATTCTTTACGGACCACTGTTGGCAAAGGCCCTCAATACAAGGCCTTGGGAGGGTGCCACGCCCAGCTGGTGGGTGCACATCCTCCTCCTCTGCGCTCTACGTGGCCTCATCCACACCTTATGGTGTTCCTTTGGCAACATGCTCTTCCTCACGCGCAACCGCCGCATCGTTAAGGATGGCGTTGACTTCAAGCAAATCGACAAGGAATGGCACTGGTACAGCTCGCTCTCTCTTTTCCTGTGTTTATTGGGAAATCCTCTGCTTCCTTCCATCTATGCCTTCTGTTTACCTATGATTATTATCTAACTGAGATTGTCGATATTATGAAAATCGCAGGGACAACTTCTTAATCCTGCAAGCGTTTATCGGTGCGGGTGCATACTACCTCTTCCCCGCGGCGGACAGCCTTCCTCTTTGGAACGCCAAGGGGCTCCTCTACGCGCTTCTGGTCCACATGACGGTCTCCGAGACGCTGTTTTATTTCTCCCACAGACTATTCCACACCGGCTTTCTATACCGTCGCTATCACTCCTCCACCACTCCGTCCCCGTTCCCCAGTCTCACACAGGTGAGTAATTCTCTCCTATAATTGTTATTTTCACCCTCTTTATTCAACCATGTTCCACTTTTACTACCTGATTGCCTCTGAAGCGTAGTGATGTATCGCTTGATCTCTCTTTTTAATGTTCTCCATCCAATCGTGCAGCTGGACTGGCGACCCCGATGGAGCACCTGGTGCTGAGCGCAGTCCAGGGGATGCCCCTTCTGTGTAGCTTCTCGATGGGGCATGGCTCCATAGCCCTAGTTTACGGGTACGTCCTGGGCTTCGACTTTCTCAGAGCCATGCTTCACAGCAACGTGGAGGTCCTCCCCAGCGGGCTCTTCCAGCGCATCCCCTTCCTCAGATACCTTCTCGCGACCCCTACGTAAGTGTTATCCTCAAATCCCCAAAAGAGTCTTATTGATTATGATGATGATTCTGACGACAATAACGAATGGGTTCAGATACCACACGCTTCATCACAAGGAGCACGACAGTAACTTCTGCCTCTTCATGCCGATATTCGACTTGCTGGGCAGCACCTCAACCCCAAGTCCTGGGAAGAACACGAGAGATCTGCAAAGGTACGCGATATTTCATCAATTATCTATACGATCATTATCCTTGTAAAACTTGCAAGAATCTCAAGCAGTGAAATCCCTGTTGTGACCACAGTAAAGAACGAGGATGTGCCCGGATTCGTGTTTCTGCTCCACGCCGTGGACGTGGTTTCGTCGATGCACTCGCCCTTCGTCTTCCGGAGCTACGCATCCCACGCCTATGTCACGAACCTGCTCGTGCTTCCCCTGTGGCCCGTCGCGTTTGCCGTCATGATCTGCATGTGGGCCTTTTCCAAGACCTTCCTCGTCTCCTTCTACAACCTTCGCGGCCGCCTGCACCAGATCTGGCTTGTTCCGCGCTTCGGCTTCCAGGTACAGATCTGGGTTCTACTTCTAGCCGCCCATCTGCGACTTAACATATTTCTTCTACAAAAAACCTTTCTGGAAACATTTCAGTACTTCCTTATTGAAACCTCTTTTTCTGCAGTACTTCCTTCCGTGGGCCAAAGATGGGATCAACGCGCAGATTGAGCACGCCATTTTGAGGGCAGATCGGCTGGGCGTCAAGGTCCTCAGCCTCGCCGCATTGAATAAGGTAGGTTCCATCTCTCCTTTTGGCTCCATCGAGAATCCAGATTTTCCTAGTCAAGGTTGAATGGGGTATAAGGCGCGAGGGCTGATAAGATTTTGACAACTGTGCAGAATGAGTCTTTAAATGGAGGAGGGACTCTTTACGTGAAGAAGCACCCGGAGCTGCGAGTCAGAGTTGTGCACGGCAACACGCTTACCGCCGCCGTCATCATCAACGAGATACCGAATGATGTTAGCGAAGTCTTCCTCACTGGCGCTACCTCCAAACTTGGACGCGCCATTGCACTCTACCTCTGCCGCCGGAGAATCCGCGTCTTGGTAAACACTCTCTTTCTCTCTGTCTCAAAACATATGGACACAATATATACGTTATCTACATCCGTTGTGCGCCTCGACTATTTCTTTATCCATGGGCATAACATGAGTCTCTTTACGCACTTTTCAGATGTTGACGGCCTCGGTGGAGAGGTTCCAGAGAATCCAGAGGGAAGCACCTCCGGAGTTGCAGCACTATTTGGTGCAAGTCACCAAGTATCAGGCAGCACAAATCTGCAAGGTAGTTCCCCGTCCCCTTTGAAATCATCTAAAGTAAATGTCTTCTCTATTTATGCAAGACGAGACGCTAATTCGTGTTTGGTTTGGAACAGACGTGGATCGTGGGCAAGTGGTTGAGCTACAAGGAGCAACAGTGGGCGCCGGCTGGCACCCACTTCCACCAGTTTGTTGTGCCTCCTGTCTTCGAGTTCCGCAGGGATTGCACCTACGGCAAGCTTGCTGCCGTGAGGCTGCCCAAAGACGTGCAGGGTCTGGGCATGTGTGAGGTAACTTTGCGGCCTCTTACATTTTGTGAGAAATGACAAATCTATTGAGGGTGGAAAAGTGACAAACTCGCGAACAATTTTTTCTCACAGTACAAGCTGGATAGAGGAGTCATTCACGCTTGCCACGCGGGAGGCGTCGTCCACTTTCTTGAGGGATGGACACACCACGAAGTCGGAGCCATCGACGTCGACAAGATTGATGTTGTCTGGGAAGCGGCGCTGAGGCATGGACTCCGACCTTCGTAGAAATTTACCATCAACTACGGGGGACGAGGCTCGCTAAAATAGCTCACTAGCCTCAGTCGAGAAGAATATTCTTTATATTATCTTCACGTTCATTATACTTAAATACAAAAATACAAATTCGTTCATTCGTTTCTGATGGCTCGATTGATATTTTTGGCCTTATGGATTGTATCATTTACGATGCAATGGATGTTATTGTCTCTTACAACAATTCTTATATTCAGCTGTAGTTTTTAAGATGTTATTAAGGGGCACTGGAGGTCTGTGCTGAAAAGTGTGCTGAGTTTTTGGAGCTGAAAAATTGAAGTTTGAGGCTGAGTCCCTGAGGGCAGCTCTTTCTTTACATATATCCAACCATACCCTCTCATATAAAAATAAACTAGCCAGGCTATAATAAACCTTATCCAGGAATTACTCTTACATTGTAGGGAGAGTGAAAGAGGCGATTTATGATTCAGCAAGGTTTATTTGTGTTTCGTTGTTGAGTGAAGAATGAAGTCAACCAATAACTACATTAGTTCACATTGAAGGAGAAAATTACCCGCTTCTGGTTGTAGATAAGGGTCCAAGGTGAGTCATTTGACTCCACATGGTCATCATCCTTTACATCACCCCCCTACTTAGATGACAGCATTCCCCTCATTCAAACAATTTATAACAACATCATCTGTTCTTTCCGTCAATCCACCTGTCATCATTTCTCTATTACTAAGCCACCAATACCTTCATATAAATACCATGCAATCTTCTGTTTCCCTAACTTACAGGGATTTTATAAGTAATTAATAATATTAAAACAACCTTACTTGTCTTCCGTGAACTCAAGTATTGAATTTCACACCTTTTTTTTTAATTTTGAGTGAATTTAAGGGTATTGGCTGGTTTTAAAACAGTCTGAGGGGCTACATTGAAGGAGAAGAAGTCAAGAAAATAGAAAGGATACACCTGCAAAAAGGAGGGGTCCTAAGCTACGATTGGAGGACATCCATATTTCAATCCTGACACGCCTCATGAAATATGATGGAGAGCATGACGGTCTATCATTCATTCAACAAGCCTACTACTTATGGATGTGCTACCTGCATCACCTGCATCATCACCAGAAAAAAACCAACTCCCTTAATGTGACTTGTTGCAAATTCAGGGTTTTTTATTGGATGTGACTTACGAGACAGTGATATATCCCCTTCTTTTCCTGCATTCTCCATCTCTTATCCTCGCCCGAGATGATTATTCCTGTGCTGGTATCTATTTCATAAATAACTCATTCTGCCTGATATATGTCTCATTTTATTATCTTCTACAAATGGACTTTGACAACCATGACTCATACTTTTTTATGATGATATATCCTTACATATATCCCACTACATTTGGCAACTTATTCCTCATTTAACAACCATGGATTGGGGTCGCTTCTACAAGTGGACTTCCCTCCAAGAGGTGAGATGTTCCGTCATAGGTTGGTGGCTTCCTGGGCCACGAGAAGATATAAGATATCTTTGTATGTGGCAAATGATGGTTGGGTGCTGATACTTGGTGCTAATTTTGTTCAAACATTTCAGATTTCTTTTATTGCATTTTATCAAAGTGTGTTGAGATATATTGAAGCCACCTAAAATTCTCAGCTCCATAAAAGTAATGATTTAATACTACTTCATTAATAAAAAACTTCTAAGTGAACTCCCACAATCATTCATTATTTTACTCCAAATACACGACTCGTAAAAATTATGAGATAACTTAATTAGCCAGCCAAGTATAGGTTAGTCTTTAAGTAAGTGTCACGCGGTCAAATCCCGAGCTAGGAATTATGCTTGAATCTGACGGGTGTCGGCCTTAGTGCTTGGAGTAGAACACTGAGCAGCCTTGCTTTGTTGCAATGGAAGTCTTCGCAATAGCTAAAGGTTGCATACAAGTGGTTAAAGGATAAGGTGGGGATGTGGCCCAATAGATGAATAGGCGCATTGCATTCATATCGCATAGAGGTTACATTGTAATCATGGACATTACATGGGGAAAGAGAAGGAAAGATGCCGAAGTAACGAGATGAGGCGATGTGTGCCTTAGTAATGTCACTCGTGCACCTTGAGGCCCGCAGCTCCATGCGCCCGCTGGCCCTGCCGCTACACGCGTGCGTCAGGCCGGGCACTCACGCACCCATGGGCATGGCACCCGGTCATCTACTGCCCATCCCAGCCTTGACACTCTACGCGCCATAAGCACCCATGCTGACATCTATCATGCGCGGTCCGCTCAAGTGCCGCCTCAAAATGGCGTTGTGCGCCTAACACTACCCGGTAGGGTGCCACACGCATACACCTCTCCGTACTCACTATGTACCAATGGCATAGTATCTTGGCGGAATGTCTCCCCACCCGTGCCCCGCACATGCAACACGCGCAGTGGGCGCACAGCCGCTTGGTACGCCCACACGATCCCACGCACAACCAAGGCACCCGCCCAGTCTGCGAACCCGTGCGCCTAGCATGCGCGGGCCTCTCCTGATGTGCCACACATGAGCATCGGCGGGCATGCGCACCATAAGGGCGTTTGCCTAAAAGATCAGGGTCGAGTGTCACCACCTGCAGCGCATGTTGTAGTAACCGCACTTAAGGACTCAGTCTCCAAATCGTGAGTCATACACATGGACATGTCCCAACAACACGCAAGCCATCGTGCAGGAGTGCCGCATACTTTGGGGCCTTATAGGATACTACAGTAAGTTACACTAAGGTATTTTCCTTTAATTATAGTCAGGAAAGATATTAAAACACAAGTCCCCTAAATGGTTTCATCAGTATGAAATTATGCAGGAATATTTTTCATTATGTAATTGCATGGTATGGCTCTATCATAAGCATGTCAAATACTTTTTTGACGAAATATTTCAGTTCTTTCTTGATTAATAAAAAGCAGTTATCTTTCCTTCCCTCTTAGGATTATACTAATACTCCACAAGTACATGAAATACATCATTGGTCGAACTGTTGTGAAGATCCAAAAGTGGAGAGAGAGGCTTACTCTCGTTCACATGTTCATTCAGAAAAAATACAAATATGCATCCTCAAAATCAGGCTAGTTATTGTTGTTTTTCAAATACATAGCATTAGATTGATATATACGCATATTATCAGGCTTGAACTTGCTGTAACTACTAAGAGTTGTATTGGTATTCTGTGTTTTCAAGAAACTTTTATATTATCATATAATTTCCTACAAGCTTATTTTTTAGGAAACTATTTCTGAAGCTATACAATATGTTTGCATATTCATTTAAAAGGTTTTGTTTAATTCACATAGTTTTTTTCTAATTATTTTTTCCACTTGTTGCGATCCTATTTAATGCAAATAATTGGGTGTGTCAATCATGTGCACAAAACTCTCATTATTGCACTGAAACATTAATCATAACAGTCTTTCAGTTGAAAATCAGAAATGGACTAAGTGCTAGCACCTGAGCGCACATCTTAATACGTATTTTGCTCAAAGGAAAACTGCTATTGTGATCGCAGAGCTTGTAGTGCCATGTCATGTATTGACATTAAATATGGAATTTAATTATTGAAATATTTTTTATGTATGCTTTAATATATGAAAGAAGAATTTGATGGATAAACATGTGGTGAATTTTTTGAGCCAACAGGGCTATTTGAGGCTCAAACTCTGCCTCTATGTCACCTGACTCTGGTTGTTGATAAGGATCCAAGGTAAGTTATTTGAGTCTATATTATCATTATCATTCCAAGACTCTTTAAGTTGGATTAGACTATTCTGCTCATTCAATTCGTTTACACTGAATGCATTCACTCAACCAATCCCCACTAATCATTTTTCCATTACTTATGCCACCAACAACCTTCATAAAAATAAGCATATAAATATCTATCCATCTTATCATTAAAAAAAGACAAAATTTCTTCCAAAATTTTATAATATTAAATTAGCCTTGTTTTGCATGAGATCAAGTCATGATGTTTCATCCCATCTTATGTTTGGTGAATTTAATGGTATTGGTAGGTTTGGTGAATTTAATGGTACTGGTAGGTTTTACAAAAATTGAGGTGCCACATTGAGATGTTAATAATAATATAAATAAAATAACTGGACCATGGAGATAGGCCTAAGCCTCAAGAAAATTGTGAAACGTTCTTATTTTCATGATATGTGCCTCCACATTTTTAGGTGCACTGTTGATGATGTGAGAATTTTTATTTAGGATGCCTTGATTTTTTTTTCAAAATAAAATTTAGTATTTAGGTCATATATAGATTCACAAGAATTGATTACCAACATGAAATTGGTGCCTTTATAAATTCGTTAATTCCCTATTCATTTAATGTTACTATTCTGACCTTATTAGTATATATTTTTGCAACGATTCTTTACCCCTTCATTATGTTTGAGGTGCTTGAGGTGCATAATTCAATAGACATGAACATACGCACACTTGATGACATGTTTATAATACAAGGTATTATAAAAAAGGAAATAATGGTAGCTCTCAGCTATGTTAAAAAGATGCGACCTCTAGGAAAACAGATGCAAATGGTACCTTCCTTGATGCTCTTATAATGCTTCTATTTTGTCAGAGGAAATCACTTTGAATTATTCCACATGGATGGGAAAGTGCACTCTTAGATCAAATAATTAAACAAGACATAAATGTCGAAATAATCAGATTGGGTATTGAAAATGAGAAGTGATTTATATGTTTTGAAACATGTCTTTAAATGGCTCATAGCTTCCTATGAAAAATTGATATTTTAGACCAGTCATCAACACTTCTTCATTCATGAGGCAAAATAATTCTTACATCATTATTTTTAAAATTAACATAGAAGATATATTTTATTTTGAACTGTCAAGCTTTACATCATGAGTTTTCTAATGTGAAAAATAAATAATTTACATTCACTATTCTTTATGATATTACATATTTCTTTCTCATGCAATATAAAATAAACATCTAAAAACCGTTAGTTCTTCATTATGAGTTTTCTGATATATTTCTTCTTGAGACAAATACACCATAAATCATTATAGACATTTGAACAAGAGGTTTTAGCGTCTAAGGTGCTCCAAAACATTATGTAGTAAAGTTATCAATGGAAAATGGTGGAAAAGTATTGTAAAATATACAAAATAACTGTTGGATCATATTTTACCATACTTCTAGTAGACCTGATCTTTTCATTCCATGTATGCTTCAGTAAAATACTTCCACATACGACATAAGATGATCATTCAATGTAAGTAAAATTTTAGTTGTCATCTGGTAACATCTATAGCCAGAATTTGGGTTAAATAAGTTATTTTAAGGCTCTGATTTATGCAATAACATTTATAAAATTTTCCTAACTTAGAATAGGTTAGGTAAGGGTAGAATCCATAAGGGCAGGTAATGAGAGATTAAATTGTAATCCAAATATATACTAAACAAATATTTTTCAAGATTTTATAGTTTCTGGATTCTTAAGATATTTTCTAAATAGCCAGTTGACTAAATGATGAAAACTAGTCAAAAAATCTTAAATAAATGAAATAAATATTTATGTTTTTATGATAAGTTCTAATAAATATTTATGTCTTTATGATAAGTTTAATAATTTATTATGTTTTTAGGAAATTTTGGGTATTTTTTTAGGGAAATAAAGAACCTTTATGGAAAAATAGAACCTTCGGTTGCACTTCTCGTGGTGAAATTGTGACAGAAACAAGTAGTGGATGAAAAATGTTATTACTTTTGCCACATGAGGGTATTTAGTGTGGGTGGATGCGTTGGAAGGCTTGAAGTCTAGAATATTATTTGGAATTTTTACCTAGAGAAAGTGGTGAGAAATGCAAATTAAATATTCAGAAGATCGCACAAACATTTTTGTCGCTTCCCTTGAGGGCCAAGTGATGATGTTTCCCCAACAATCTTGATCACCCATAAACTCTCTCTCTCAATCTTGTAGAAAAAAATGGATCAAAAAAATCTGATGCATTAGGTCTCCAACAACAAGTTGGGAGCACAAATCCAAGATGAGATATAAAGTGAGGGGAGAAAAGGGAGCACAAATCCAAGATATAACTCTTCCAACCATTGGATTTAATTGAGGCTTTGGAGGGCTAGGATTTCTTGATTTTCATCCTGGACCCACATTCCCTCGTTCCCAGATTTGAAAACAAGACTTTCAAATTGAAATTCTGGGTTAGTTTCACAATTCTTGCCTTTAGTTGACCTAGTCCTAAGGGTTGGAACAAGATTCTAGAGTGGGCTTCTTGTGCATCGGGCCTCTTTTTATTATCTGTTAGACTTATTAGCTCTCTATTTTCCTCCAATTTGTACCTCAAATTCACTATTGTATTTACCCAAGTCATGTTTTTCAAATGAAATTCAAAGAAGTTGTGAGAAATCCACCTGATTCTAAGGAGTGAAGTGGGGTTAGTCACAAAATGAATAGAATACATAAAAAATATAGCTTAGCGAAATAAATCATACATTTTTCATTTAATCGTTACATTGTGAATAATGTCAGTGCAAATATAAATTATTTGGTAAACAAATAAGTATAAAGGCATAATTTTATTGATCCACTTTGATTTTATCAAACACCGAATCGAATATAGTGGTATCCAAAAGGTCAAAACATTACTCTATTAGAATATCGTAAATGATGATATTTCTATTTATCCTTTTTTTCCAATTATCTGACACCATGTTATTCTTCTCGTTTTTCACTTTTCAATATTGGAAAATAGAGCTGAAATAATGATTCCAAATCTTTAGATGCATTTATAGGGATTTTAATTGTCTCTTTTCTAATGGTCAACGCGACTTGCGGATGTTTAAAAGTAACTTAGGTAAGCGAATCATTGTTTGCTATGGACTCATGCTTCACAATGCCATAATGGAATATTTCCCCAATGATTATCTATGAAAATCAATTGCAAAAGTCATAATTGGTTGCTATTCCGTTGAATCAATCATTTACTCCATGTAAAATTGTCCTAATTAATAAAATATAATAAACGCATTTTCTGTCAAAAAACTGATATCTCCATGAATATTATCTCAAACAATTCGTAAAATATATATTCTAAATCAGAAAGTTATTTTTTTGGGGATTATGATGTTTAGAAATCATTAAAAATACCATTAAATGGAAAGAAATAAAATTATCACTCTAAAATAAATATTAGAATTTTAAACTTAATAGTGCACATAGATAATTATTTGAATGCATAAAAATATGTCAATTCCATAGATTTAGCTCAATAATGACCGCTTGTAGAGTAAGAATAATATTGGTATTGATATCTCTGCAAATGATCCTCATAAGTAACTCCTTATAGTCCAATTAGTGGGCTATATACATATTATTTGATGAGTCACAAATACTAGCGACATAGTTCATAATTGTAACTTTGACTTTATCATTCAGCAATCTTTGGTCCAATTCACAGTACATATATGAAAACATATGTTGGAGTCCTATGTCTGAGAACCATGATATGCATATTTGAAAAGATTTGGTGTGAAGTTAGAACGGAACTTATACTTCTTTTGTTAAATCGCAAAAACTTATCGTATGGGAAGAGCAATCTGAAACTATGCCTCATAGGAATTAGGTATTTATGAAAGTAGGAAGTGTTATTTTCAATCCTGACCATAACGAGTTCAATGACGAGAAATACTTACTGAACGTCAAGGCCATGAGGATCAATAGTCGATGTATGGATGATTGTAAGGCCCCAAAATATGTGACATTCTTGCACAGAATCATGTGTGCTAACTGTGGGGACATGTCCGTGTACGAGACTCATGATTTGGATACTGAGTTCCTCAGTATGATGTCACAACACACTACGAATGACAACTTGCGACCCTTATCTTTTAGGCCACCGCCCTTATGGTGCGTGTGCGCGTAAGCTCTCACGTGCAACGGATCAACGGAGGCCCGTGAGTGATGGGCGCGCGGGTTGCCAAAAGCGTGCATGCAGGTGCCAGGCTCCGTGCCCATGCGCGGGATGCACAGGCTGTACACCAAAGTCGCGGCGTTGCGTGCAAAGTCATGCGGGTGGGCCGCGCGGCCTCGCGCACGCTGTGCGCATCACGTGTGTGGGGCGCGGGGTGGGAGGCATCCCTCTAGGAGACTAAGGCATTGGCATGCTAAGAGTGCCAAGATAGTGAGGGGGAGCAGCGCCCCTGTGTGTAGCGTTGGGTGCATAGCACTTAGCTTTGAGGTGCTGAGCATGAAAATGTTTGAGCAAACCTCTCGATAGGTGTAAGTGTGGGTGCCAACGGCGTGTGTGATCGCAAAGGCTGGGATGGCGTGTGTGATCACCAAGCCTACAGGCGCGCTCCGCATAGCCCAGTGGCACGCGTGTAGTGGCAAGACTGGTGAGCGTGCGTGTGCAGAGTGGCGGGCCTCCAGGCACAAGGGTGTCACTACTAAGGAGCGTTTCACCTTGTCTCGTTACTTCAATATCACCCCTCGTATCCCCCTATGTAATGCTCATGACTATGATGTGACCTCTATATGATAGCAATGCAATGATCCTATTCCCTCATCGGGCTGCGTCCCCATCCTCTCCGCTAACCCCTTTTATGCATACTTAAGCTATTTCGAAGACTTCCACTGCAATAGATCAAGGCTGCTGAGTGCTCTGATCCAAGCACTAAGGCTCACATGCACCAAATTTGAGCATTTGTCCTCGCTCGGGATTTGATTGCATGACAATGACACATAGGGCAAGAAACAAATGTGACACTTGATCAAGACATCAGTAGGCAGGCAGAGAAAGAAGCAAATGAACTTCTCATTAAGAAACAATAACACTTGAATAATGATAAAGCCAGCTTGATATGTATGCCAAAAAGGATGACAATATATTGTAGAAAGGGGGCTAAGAAGTGTCCTATGGGATGCTTAAAGCCCATTTAGTTCAAGGAAGAAATGACGTTCCTTACTTGAATCCCATGGGGGGTGAAGTATGGAACGATGGAATACATGCCACACATTCTAGATTTCTCAACTTGAGAATCTAGGTTCCTTATTTGTACCCCTTTTCTCCCACATGATAATTATCCTTGAGTATATATGCCAAAACCTGTTGTAGCAGCCTTGAGTACAGCCTTGGGTTTTGTCGTTTGCTTGTGAATACACTCCATTTGAGTGTTAGATTGAGTGAAGAAGGGACTTAGATCATCAGGTTTAGAGTAAATTGAAGAGGGATGATTCCTTAGCCAGAAAGAGACTTCCATCAAAGGTTCATTCATTCTTGGATGTTCATGCATTCTATCCTAAATTAGCACCAATTATCTACATAGGACGTGCAGGCTGGGCGGGTGCCTCGGTTGTGCGTGGGATCGTGTGGGCGTACCAAGCGGCTGTGCGCCCACTGCGCGTGTTGCATGTGCGGGGCACGGGTGGGGAGACATTCCGCCAAGATACTATGCCATTGGTACATAGTGAGTACTGAGAGGTGTATGCGTGTGGCACCCTACCGGGTAGTGTTAGGCGCACAACGCCATTTTGAGGCGGCACCTGAGCGGACCGCGCATGATAGATGTCAGCATGGGTGCTTATGGCGCGTAGAGTGTCAAGGCTGGGATGGGCAGTAGATGACCGGGTGCCATGCCCATGGGTGCGTAGTGCCCGGCCCTGGGGCACGCGTGTAGCGGCAGGGCCAGCGGGCGCATGGAGCTGCGGGCCTCAAGGTGCACGAGTGACATTACTAAGGCACACATCGCCTCATCTCGTTACTTCGGCATCTTTCCTTCTCTTTCCCCATGTAATGTCCATGATTACAATGTAACCTCTATGCGATATGAATGCAATGCGCCTATTCATCTATTGGGCCACATCCCCACCTTATCCTTTAACCACTTGTATGCAACCTTTAGCTATTGCGAAGACTTCCATTGCAACAAAGCAAGGCTGCTCAGTGTTCTACTCCAAGCACTAAGGCCGACACCCGTCAGATTCAAGCATAATTCCTAGCTCGGGATTTGACCGCGTGACACTTACTTAAAGACTAACCTATACTTGGCTGGCTAATTAAGTTATCTCATAATTTTTACGAGTCGTGTATTTGGAGTAAAATAATGAATGATTGTGGGAGTTCACTTAGAAGTTTTTTATTAATGAAGTAGTATTAAATCATTACTTTTATGGAGCTGAGAATTTTAGGTGGCTTCAATATATCTCAACACACTTTGATAAAGTGCAATAAAAGAAATCTGAAATGTTTGAACAAAATTAGCACCAAGTATCAGCACCCAACCATCATTTGCCACATACAAAGATATCTTATATCTTCTCGTGGCCCAGGAAGCCACCAACCTATGACGGAACATCTCACCTCTTGGAGGGAAGTCCACTTGTAGAAGCGACCCCAATCCATGGTTGTTAAATGAGGAATAAGTTGCCAAATGTAGTGGGATATATGTAAGGATATATCATCATAAAAAAGTATGAGTCATGGTTGTCAAAGTCCATTTGTAGAAGATAATAAAATGAGACATATATCAGGCAGAATGAGTTATTTATGAAATAGATACCAGCACAGGAATAATCATCTCGGGCGAGGATAAGAGATGGAGAATGCAGGAAAAGAAGGGGATATATCACTGTCTCGTAAGTCACATCCAATAAAAAACCCTGAATTTGCAACAAGTCACATTAAGGGAGTTGGTTTTTTTCTGGTGATGATGCAGGTGATGCAGGTAGCACATCCATAAGTAGTAGGCTTGTTGAATGAATGATAGACCGTCATGCTCTCCATCATATTTCATGAGGGCGTGTCCGGATTGAAATATGGATGTCCTCCAATCGTAGCTTAGGACCCCTCCTTTTTGCAGGTGTATCCTTTCTATTTTTCTTGACTTCTTCTCCTTCAATGTAGCCCCTCAGACTGTTTTAAAACCAGCCAATACCCTTAAATTCACTCAAAATTAAAAAAAAAGGTGTGAAATTCAATACTTGAGTTCACGGAAGACAAGTAAGGTTGTTTTAATATTATTAATTACTTATAAAATCCCTGTAAGTTAGGGAAACAGAAGATTGCATGGTATTTATATGAAGGTATTGGTGGCTTAGTAATAGAGAAATGATGACAGGTGGATTGACGGAAAGAACAGATGATGTTGTTATAAATTGTTTGAATGAGGGGAATGCTGTCATCTAAGTAGGGGGGTGCTGTAAAGGATGATGACCATGTGGAGTCAAATGACTCACCTTGGACCCTTATCTACAACCAGAAGCGGGTAATTTTCTCCTTCAATGTGAACTAATGTAGTTATTGGTTGACTTCATTCTTCACTCAACAACGAAACACAAATAAACCTTGCTGAATCATAAATCGCCTCTTTCACTCTCCTTACAATGTAAGAGTAATTCCTGGATAAGGTTTATTATAGCCTGGCTAGTTTATTTTTATATGAGAGGGTATGGTTGGATATATGTAAAGAAAGAGCTGCCCTCAGGGACTCAGCCTCAAACTTCAATTTTTCAGCTCCAAAAACTCAGCACACTTTTCAGCACAGACCTCCAGTGCCCCTTAATAACATCTTAAAAACTACAGCTGAATATAAGAATTGTTGTAAGAGACAATAACATCCATTGCATCGTAAATGATACAATCCATAAGGCCAAAAATATCAATCGAGCCATCAGAAACGAATGAACGAATTTGTATTTTTGTATTTAAGTATAATGAACGTGAAGATAATATAAAGAATATTCTTCTCGACTGAGGCTAGTGAGCTATTTTAGCGAGCCTCGTCCCCCGTAGTTGATGGAAGATTTCTACGAAGGTCGGAGTCCATGCCTCAGCGCCGCTTCCCAGACAACATCAATCTTGTCGACGTCGATGGCTCCGACTTCGTGGTGTGTCCATCCCTCAAGAAAGTGGACGACGCCTCCCGCGTGGCAAGCGTGAATGACTCCTCTATCCAGCTTGTACTGTGAGAAAAAATTGTTCGCGAGTTTGTCACTTTTCCACCCTCAATAGATTTGTCATTTCTCACAAAATGTAAGAGGCCGCAGTTACCTCACACATGCCCAGACCCTGCACGCCTTTGGGCAGCCTCACGGCAGCAAGCTTGCCGTAGGTGCAATCCTGCGGAACTCAAGACAGGAGGCACAACAAACTGGTGGAAGTGGGTGCCAGCCGGCGCCCACTGTTGCTCCTTGTAGCTCAACCACTTGCCCACGATCCACGTCTGTTCCAAACCAAACACGAATTAGCGTCTCGTCTTGCATAAATAGAGAAGACATTTACTTTAGATGATTTCAAAGGGGACGGGGAACTACCTTGCAGATTTGTGCTGCCTGATACTTGGTGACTTGCACCAAATAGTGCTGCAACTCGAGGTGCTTCCTCTGGATTCTCTGGAACCTCTCCACCGAGGCCGTCAACATCTGAAAAGTGCGTAAAGAGACTCATGTTATGCCCATGGATAAAGAAATAGTCGAGGCGCACAACGGATGTAGATAACGTATATATTGTGTCCATATGTTTTGAGACAGAGAGAAAGAGAGAGTGTTTACCAAGACGCGGATTCTCCGGCGGCAGAGGTAGAGTGCAATGGCGCGTCCAAGTTTGGAGGTAGCGCCAGTGAGGAAGACTTCGCTAACATCATTCGGTATCTCGTTGATGATGACGGCGGCGGTAAGCGTGTTGCCGTGCACAACTCTGACTCGCAGCTCCGGGTGCTTCTTCACGTAAAGAGTCCCTCCTCCATTTAAAGACTCATTCTGCACAGTTGTCAAAATCTTATCAGCCCTCGCGCCTTATACCCCATTCAACCTTGACTAGGAAAATCTGGATTCTCGATGGAGCCAAAAGGAGAGATGGAACCTACCTTATTCAATGCGGCGAGGCTGAGGACCTTGACGCCCAGTCGATCTGCCCTCAAAATGGCGTGCTCAATCTGCGTTGATCCCATCTTTGGCCCACTAAGGAAGTACTGCAGAAAAAGAGGTTTCAATAAGGAAGTACTGAAATGTTTCCAGAAAGGTTTTTGTAGAAGAAATATGTTAAGTCGCAGATGGGCGGCTAGAAGTAGAACCCAGATCTGTACCTGAAGCCGAGCGCGGAACAAGCCAGATCTGGTGCAGGCGGCGAAGGTTGTAGAAGGAGACGAGGAAGGTCTTGGAAAAGGCCCACATGCAGATCATGACGGCAAACGCGACGGGCCTGGGGGAAGCACGAGCAGGTTCGTGACATAGGCGTGGGATGCGTAGCTCCGGAAGACGGCGGGCGAGTGCATCGACGAAACCACGTCCACGGCGTGGAGCAGAAACACGAATCCGGGCACATCCTCGTTCTTTACTGTGGTCACAACAGGGATTTCACTGCTTGAGATTCTTGCAAGTTTTACAAGGATAATGATCGTATAGATAATTGATGAAATATCGCGTACCTTTGCAGATCCTCTCGTGTTCTTCCCAGGACTTGGGGTTGAGGGTGCTGCCCAGCAAGTCGAATATCGGCATGAAGAGGCAGAAGTTACTGTCGTGCTCCTTGTGATGAAGCGTGTGGTATCTGAACCCATTCGTTATTGTCGTCAGAATCATCATCATAATCAATAAGACTCTTTTGGGGATTTGAGGATAACACTTACGAGGGGTCGCGAGAAGGTATCTGAGGAAGGGGATGCGCTGGAAGAGCCGCTGGGAGGACCTCCACGTTGCTGTGAAGCATGGCTCTGAGAAAGTCGAAGCCCAGGACGTGCTCGTAAACTAGGGCTATGGAGCCATGCCCCATCGAGAAGCTACACAGAAGGGGCATCCTGGACTGCGCTCGGCACACTGGTGCTCCATCGGGTCGCCAGTCCAGCTGCACGATTGGATGGAGAACATTAAAAAGAGAGATCAAGCGATACATCACTACGCTTCAGAGGCAATCAGGTAGTAAAAGTGGAACATGGTTGAATAAAGAGGGTGAAAATAACAATTATAGGAGAGAATTACTCACCTGTGTGAGACTGGGGAACGGGGACGGAGTGGTGGATGGTGTTGTAACTCGTTGAAGAGAAACAATGACCCATGACGCTACGGTGAAATGCAGAATCAACTCGGACGTGATAACTGTGTCGGCGTATAGAGACAGGAAACAAGGATCTCTTTACATCTTCGGCGTGACGTCAACGTGCAAGGCTCTTGGTGCAGGGCAACGACTTCTCGTATGGTGCTACGGAGCAACTCCTCAAACTCCCAAGACAAGGGAGCGGCCACCAAGGAGTGATGAAGACAAACCAAAGGAGAGAGAGAGAGGAGAAGAGAGGAAGAGACAAGAAGAATGAACAGAAAACTCATATGCCTTGCATTTCAGAATAGATTTTCCCTCTATATATAGCGGGCCAATTACAGTTTTAGGGAATTTGAAAGGTCTGGAATATGAAAAGCCAAGAGCCTTTTCATATTCTACAAAGAAGCCTCTTCATATTCCCACAAAGAGACAAGAGGACGGGGGTTAAAACTTTTCAACTCCCCCTTCCTTTATTGGGGTTTGACTAGTCAAGCCCTCCCCCTTCACATTCCCGTAATGGGGGGACTGACACACCCCAACAAACTCCACCTTGGCAGACACCCCAGTCGCGCTAGGTGTTCTTGTCGCTTTCTCACGTTGCAGGCGCTCCACCTCCATCAAGGTACCTGCAACATGCACCAAGTCCAAACAATGTTTGAACTTCTCCACCGTGACAACCTTTGTCAACATGTCTGCGGCATTCTCCTCTGTGTGCACCTTCTCAGAATTCTCCTCAGAATTCAACAGCTCTCGGATCTTGTGATACCGCACGTCAATGTGCTTCGACCGCGAAGCAAATGGCACTCTGACTGTCACATAACAGAGGAACTCCACCTTGAGCAATGCCGAGTTCTTTGAACAAACCCTTCAGCCACAAGGCTTCCTTAGCAGCTTCCGTGGCCGCCATGTACTCTGCCTCCGTTGTAGACAATGCCACAGTTGACTGGAGTGTTGACTTGCAGCTCACAGGTCCATCGGACACCGTAAACACATAACCGGTCGTGGATCTTCGATTGTCAATGTCACCTGCAAAATCAGCATCGACATAACCACATACTGAAAGTGAACTCCCTTTGTTGAAGAGAATTCCTGTATCAGTTGTGCCCTTCAAGTATCGAAGAATCCATTTCACCGCACTCCAATACTCCTTCCCCGGATTGCTCATAAATCTGCTGACCAGTCCAACTGCGTGAGCAATATCCGGCCTTGTACAGACCATAGCATACATGAGAGAACCAACGGCACTAGCATAGGGAATAGACTTCATTTCAGCAATGTCTTCAGTAGCTTCAAGTCTCTGAGCAACGGACAACCTGAAATGGTTAGCAAGAGGAGTATTAACTGCTTTAGCATTCCTCATGCCAAACAGATCAACAATCTTCTCAAGATAGCTCCTCTGAGTCAACCATAGACGACCATTCGCACGGTCTCTATGAATCTCCATTCCAAGGATCTTCTTCGCAGCACCTAGATCCTTCATTTCAAATTCCCTGCTCAACAATGCCTTCAACCGTCCAATCTCATGTAAATTCTTTGAAGCAATGAGCATGTCATCCACATAGAGCATCAAATATATAGGAGAACCATCATCACTTATCTTCATGTAGACGCAACAATCAAATTCGCACCTTGAATAGGCAATGCGCACCATGAATGAGTCGAACTTCTTGTACCACTGCCTCGGAGACTGCTTCAGCCCATACAAGGACTTCCTCAGCCTGCAAACAAGGTTCTCTGCCCCCGGTACAACGAAGCCTTCAGGTTACTGCATGTAGATCACTTCCTCCAAATCACCATGAAGGAATGCCGTCTTCACGTCCAACTGCTCCGGCTCCATGTTTTCATGCGCAACAATAGCTAACACCATGCGAATAGATGTATGTTTAACAACAGGTGAGAAGATCTAATTATAATCAACTCACTGTTTCTGAGCAAAGCCCTTTGCGACTAGCCGTGCTTTGTATGATGGCTGCTCTGCCTCGGAAAGTGGCGCCTTCTTCTTAAATACCCACTTGCATCCGATGGCTCGCTTCCCTACCGGAAGCTCCACCAACTCCCATGTTTGGTTCTTGTCCAAGGATGTGCGTTCCTCGGACATCGCCTGCAGCCATTTCTCTTTCTCGGGGCAATTCAGTGCCTCCTTGAAAGACGTTGGTTCTCCATCTCCTGCAAACAAAGCAATAGTCACATAATCCTTCAGACGTGCAGGCGGCCTCGTCTCCCGCCTCGCCCGCCTAACAGCAATGCTCTCAGAATTCTCTGCGGCCTCATTAGCTGATTCTCCACCATCAGCTGAACTGGGTGGAATCTACTCATTCTCCACCTCCACCCAAGTCCTCTCTTGGACATTGCCGCCACCTGAATTCTGATCTCCCTGCTCATTGGAAGGCTTCACCATGTGATTTTCGTCAAAAACCACATCCCTGCTGAACACAATCTTTTGCACTTCCGGATCCCAAAGCCGATAGCCTTTCACTTCGTCGCTATACCCCAAGAAAATGCACTTCTTGGACTTTGGATCAAGCTTTGACCTCTCATCAGCAGGTGTAAGGACATAACTTGGACATCCAAAAACACGCAACATGGAGTAGTCCACAGGTTTTCCAGTCCATACCTCTTTAGCCACCTTCCCGTCAAGAGCAGAATTTGGCGACCTATTCATCAAGTACGCCGCCATCTGAACTGCCTCTGCCCAGAACTCCTTGGGCAATTCAGCATTCAATCGCAAACACCTTGCTCTATCCGCAATGGTGCGGTTCATGCGTTCTGCAACGCCATTCTACTGAGGGGTCTTCTTCACCGTAAAGTGACGCCGAATGCCATGCTCTGCGCAGAACTGATCAAATTCAGAATTCTTAAATTCCGTACCATTGTCATTCCGCAAGACCTTGATCTTCCTCCCTGTTTGGTTCTCAACTCTTGCACACCAAGTCTTGAACCGTGAGAAAACGTCCGACTTGTGCTTCAAGAAGTAAACCCAAACTTTCCTAGAAAAATCATCAACAAACGTTAGAAAATACCGAGCACCTCCACGGCTCATCACGTCAACGGGCTCCCAAACATTAGCATGGATGTAATCCATGACATCGCCAGTATCATGTTTTGCCGCCTTGAACGTCACCCGGCACTGTTTGCCCATGACACAGTACTTGCAAAAGTCCAATTTGCAAGACCTCACGCCGGGTAGCAGACCTCGTGCATGTAGCTTCTGCATGCCGGCTTCACTCATGTGGCCCAAGCGCAAGTGCCACAAGAGTGTGTAGTCCGTCCTTGGCTCCCGTGGTGTAGCAACTGCAGCTCCACCGATCACAGTGCTCCCTTCAAGCTTGTAAATGTTGGCTCGTAGACGTGCCCCCTTCATCACAACGAGCGCTCCTTTACAAACTTTCAATACTCCGTCCGCGGCCTTGAATGTGCAGCCATTCGCCTCCAAGTACCGAGCGAAATCAAACTTTGTCGAGATCCGCACGTGCGCACATTACCCAGCATTCTGATTGCTCCATCGAACATCCGGATCTTCACCGCTCCAACGCCAACAATCTTGCAAGGAGCATCGTTCCCTCATAGAAACAACTCCTGAAGCACTTGCATAAGAGTGAAACCAGTCAGCGTGAGGGCATAAATGGTAGGAGCAGCCAGAATCCAAAATCCACGAGTCTACTAATTCATCAGCCGCGACCAAGGCAGCGTAGACGTCTCTGTCGCTACCCTCCTCAACCCTCGCGACATTAGCAGTGCTCGTCTCTGCAGCATCCGTCTTCCCATTCTTCAACTTTGGACAATCTCTCCGAAGATGTCCTTTCTCGGGACACTTGTGGCATGTCACGCTCTTCAACCAATTGGTCCGAGACTTGGACCGATGGTTCTTCTCTCCCGACTTCCCCTTCTCCTTCTGCCGCCCACGCTCCTTCCCGCTTCTTCACGAGAGTGCCTCGCCATGGGTATCTTCAGCTCCTTTCTACCACTGATAATACTCCATCAAGGTTGTAATAACCTCCTCAAGACCTGGCGCTTTGCTTCCATGCAACAAGGTCGTCACGAGGTGATCGTACGACTCGGGAAGAGAAACTAGCAGAAATATCACTTTGTTCTCGTCAGAGAACACCTCCTCAATCTTCATCAGATCTGTAATCAACTAATTAAAACAATCAATGTGAACAGATAAATCAGCACCTTCAGCCATTTGTAGCCCGAACAATCTTCTCTTCAACGCCAACTTGCTCATCATCGACTTTGATGCAAAGCGCTTCGCCAACTTATCCCAAATCACCGCGGGATCCTTGTCACCGAGAACATGATAAAGAGCACTATCGGACAAGCATGATCAAATTGTGCTCGCGGCCTTCTGCTGATACTTGTGCCAATCCACTGCCGTAACATTATCAGGCTTCGGCCCGTCCATGGTCAACGTCAAATCCTGCTGGATCAACAGATCGTACACCCGCTGCTGCCACAGGTTAAAGTTCGATGAGCTGTCTAGCTTCTCAACATCAAAACGAGATGAAGACGACGTCATATCAAATCCGAGTAAAAAAACCAATAGCTCTGATACCACTTGTTGTAACTCGTTGAAGAGAAACAACAACCCAAGACGCTACGGTGAAATGCGGAATCAACTCGGACGTGATAACTGTGTCGGCATATAGAGACAGGAAACAATAACCTCTTTACGTCTTCGGCGTGACGTCAACGTGCAAGGCTCTTGGTGCAGGGCAACGACTTCTCGTATGGTGCTGCGGAGCAACTCCTCAAACTCCCAAGACAAGGGAGCGGCCACCAAGGAGTGATGAAGACAAACCAAAGGAGAGAGAGAGAGGAGAAGAGAGGAAGAGACAAGAAGAATGAACAGAAAACTCATATGCCTTGCATTTCAGAATAGATTTGACCTCTATATATAGAGGGCCAATTACAGTTTCAGGGAATTTGAAAGGTCTGGAATATGAAAAGTCAAGAGCCTTTTCATATTCTATAAAGAAGCCTCTTCATATTCCCACAAAGAGACAAGAGGAGGGGGGTTAAAACTTTTCAACTCCCCCTTCCTTTATTGGGGTTTGACTAGTCAAGCCCTCCCCCTTCACATTCCCGTAATGGGGGGGCTGACACACCCCAACAGAGGGAGTGATAGCGACGGTATAGAAAGCCGGTGTGGAATAGTATGTGGGAGAAATAAAACAGCGTCTCGGAGACCGTCATGTGGACCAGAAGCGCGTAGAGGAGCCCCTTGGCGTTCCAAAGAGGAAGGCTGTCCGCCGCGGGGAAGAGGTAGTATGCACCCGCACCGATAAACGCTTGCAGGATTAAGAAGTTGTCCCTGCGATTTTCATAATATCGACAATCTCAGTTAGATAATAATCATATGTAAACAGAAGGCATAGATGGAAGGAAGCAAAGGATTTCCCAATAAACACAGGAAAAGAGAGAGCGAGCTGTACCAGTGCCATTCCTTGTCGATTTGCTTGAAGTCAACGCCATCCTTAACGATGCGGCGGTTGCGCGTGAGGAAGAGCATGTTGCCAAAGGAACACCATAAGGTGTGGATGAGGCCACGTAGAGCGCAGAGGAGGAGGATGTGCACCCACCAGCTGGGCGTGGCACCCTCCCAAGGCCTTGTATTGAGGGCCTTTGCCAACAGTGGTCCGTAAAGAATGTACTGACAAAGCAAAAGCAGAGCAGGAAAAACAACGTTAGTTCAGCGAGGGGGAAAAATGAGAAATAGATGGGCGGATAGACTTTGGGAGACGTCGAATGAGGGATAGTAAAAGAGAGATGTACCTTGTAGGATCCGAGGTTCTCCCAGGGATAGGAGGAGAGCGCAGCTTCCATGTTCCTCAGCACTGCCTACTTCTCTCTTTCCCAACAACGTGTAACTAGGAGACGCTGAATGGGTCTAAAGGAGTTGATGCTCGAGTCTCTTCGAGCCTTCTCCGCTTAAGCAGATTTGTTGTGACTTGTGAGCTGAAGGCAAAGGGGCTTCAATTATATAGGAGTTTCGAACAATACAGGAACGGGAACGCGTCCGGCTCACTCGCGGAATTTGTATTTGCTTATAAAATAATCACGTGGACCGCGTTGATGGAGAGACAGTTCAGGAAGAAGTCATAAAATATATATTGGTTGAGGAAAAAACAGTTATCGCGTTACATCACCGTGAAAACGTTTCTACAGAACGTACTGATTATCCTTTTTTAGCTTTTCTTCGGCCACATTGTTTATCAGTAAATGTACACTTTTTATCGAATCCTTTTGTTAGTTTGCACAGAACACAAATATATAAATATTCTCCGCCATCTTGGGAATGACATAATAAAATGCGCCATCAAGTGATGCCCTGTCCTGAGATCTTGTAAAATATGAGTCGACGAAAAATATGCTCGTCTTGAAGTCCGCCCCAAACCCCAGAAAGTGAAAGCAAATGCAGACCCGCCGTGTGAAGCAAAATACCATCTTACCGGTCCCCATTTTACTTTTAACTGCGTACATATTCTAATGAATAATACTGGCCAATAAGAGCGTTGTTATCCACTATTAATACTTGTTTTAGTTGACGCTGCGAAGACAGTCAGATTTTTATCGCCGCCCATCATGATACGGGATTATAATCAAACTTTTCAATTTGGAAAATTAGGATTTTCTTTTATCGCCGCCCATCATGATTCCTCATGATATGTACTTGCCGGCATTGAGGAGTAACTCCCTCCCTTTGAAATCGACGGCTTTTAAGGCAAACGGGTCTGGTCCGATTTAAACTCGCTCTGGGCGTTAGAGGAACTGGAAAGGGAGGAGTTCACCTGCTCCTCCAAACCTCCTCGTAACAAACACGTCGAATGAAGGTGTGTTGAAGAAATGGAAAAACGTCGGATTACTAAAAGATGTTTCTTTTTCCAAAATTCAACTTACTGAAGCGATGGCTCGCAAATTTTTTCTCGGCTTGTTTACGTAAACTCGGAGTAGAAATAGAAATTCAGTACACTATTTTCTTAGATTGGAAGTTTTATGCGAAGTCCGCTTAAAATCTCCAAGTAGTATATCGAAGAAGTTACCCAACGAAATGAGAACGTTGCGGTGTTAGGAGGGCCATGCATCTGGAGATGACCGAAACCGGAAACAATCGGTCATTCCATTAGGGGGTTGTAGCAGTAGATAAAGAGGATCTCGATTTTCGGATAGTAGTTTTTCCAAGACTCTTTCAGTTTTGTAATCAATTGTTGCTTCATTATATTATTGTAAAGCAGTATCACAAATGGTATCTTATATTCAGTCGGTAAATCCCTCCAGTTTTGTTACCTTCTGGTAGTTTCCCACGTAATCTGTCGCCCTAGAAAAGTAATCCTTGGTCGTTTCATTGATTTCCGTTATTGACGGATAATAGTTCATATCATGGGTTTTTTCGAGGAAATAAGTTATCTATATAGCAAAAGAGCATAGCAAGATTAACAGAATAAATCATGCATATCTGGATAATCAATTTAAATGATATGGCCATATATAATAGTACCGGCAAATCTATGTCATTTTAAAATAAAAAAATAATTTTAATTGTCATATTATTGTCTGCCATCGTTCTTATTAAAGAGTTAAGTTTGTTTTATTAAGATTTGTCTGGGTAAGAGTCACGGTTGGGATCCAGCAGGTGAACGGTATTTACGGCGGAATCTCCCTCATCCGCCCTCCGTTGCAACCCTACTTAATTCTAGATCAAGGAAAAAGAAGGGTTGTCTTCTCGTCGACCCATATTTCATTTTTTCGTGTCGTTTTCTCCATGAAATAATCTTGTCTTGATACCTAAACGGCCGACCTTCTCACAATCACTTAAATATCCAAGTCCTCATTAATGCAACGAAGACACGCCCAGACTACTCTACTTGGCAATAGATAGTAGCGGACGGTGAGCGTAGTGCACGGTGAAAGGGTGTCCAGGCTTCCTCATCCCTTCCTATTGATTTGGAACGATAAGAGATACAGAGGCGGGCACTGATCAGGCGTCATAAGAAATAGAGTCGTTATCTTTGAGCCAGGAAATTAATGCGACAACTACATTGTAGAAACACGTACGCTAGAAACTATGGAGGTATCACACTAGGCCCCAACACTTGATACTTACACCTACAACTTTATAGTATACAGAAAGACCTATTGATTTGGTACGGTTAGAGATACAGAGACGGCCATTGACCTACCGGCTTAACAAGTAGATGCGCCAATTCTGAGCCAGGAATTAATGTGACAACTACATTATTCAAAGACGTACGTTAGAAACTACCGAGTCATTACCTTAGGCCCCAACACTTAACACTTACACCTACAACTTTATAATGTACAACATAATCCTTATGCCCCGTCTAAAACAACATAATTCATACACCTACAACTTCCAAGCAGTGTTAGCCCTGAGGTATCAATATGAAAACACATTAAAGAAAATTAGACTGTTTCAACTAGTAACAGGAAATCATCATACCACTAAAATACTTTGGGTGAATAACTTCATCAAATACAGTTATCCAGTATAATTTTAGACTGCATTATAGTGTTATTGAATGTCCTTACGTTGTTTCCGATTGTTGTTTTAGAGTTGAGATAAATTTTTGTCCGATTATTTGATCTGCCAAGCTTTCTGCGTTAGATAAACTTTCTCCCTTTCATATTTGCTTATTTCTTCTCAAAGTCGATTAAAAAATTTCACAGTTACTTCGGATTTAAGATAATTACGGTACTGCTGAAGGCTTCATCAATCATTTGCTACCCGTTTCTTCATTTCTCAATGGGGTTCAATAAGTGAATCAAAATCCAGTGCCAATGATATCTTCTACTGTGCTAGGTCTACCGATTCAATTTATTTTGTGACGAAGTTTATGAATTAAAAAGTTGAACCGCATTAACATTTTATGTGACTCGAAAGTGAAGTGGCAGACAAGTGACCTGATAGAGAAATTTCTGTCTAGGAATTGGGGCTCAAATCAGGAGCTTCAAAACGGGGATACCCTATTGTTAGTACGCTACAAAATACCGATCCATTATTACATTAGGCGCCAACACATTGTACTTGAATTTACATAATGCTCATGCCCCTTCTAAACGGATAATGTCAAGTAGTGTTAACCCTTGGAAATCAATAAGGAAACACCCGAAATAAAATATGATTGTTTTGATCAGTGGAATGAAATAATCATACCATGAAAATGTTTTAGAATGAGCCAATTATACAATATTCAGCCTCTCCCGATCTTACCCTCTAATCAAATTACAGTCAGTCAAAAGTATCGGAAGCTCAGATATAGAGCAAACACTTGTCTGCTTCTCAACATCTGACCGGTGCTCAGATGTGAACAAGTTAGAGCCCTATAGGTCGCTTTGATAAATGAGAAACGTAAACATTTCTGGCCGAAATTTACATACTTTAAATATCTAGTAATTAACATCCAAACGGGATATTTCTGAATTCTAGTATAACAATATTGTAATCATAAAGTTATAATACTTGACAACGCAACTTAATCTTATTGTGTGAGTTTTCAAATGTTTTCAAAATCATGTTACATATCAGAAATGTCGATATCGAAACCCATGTGTGATATCTGCGTCCAAGCTTGAGGACGTTATCAGATAATGCTTTTTAGATGGATGCCAATATCGAATATTTGTTGGAACAGAAACAATGTCTGTTATCCATATCTGTTATCAGGGCATCAGATATCACACAGGGTTTTTCTATTTTCCGTAGTGTTGTCTCCGAAACTCGCATCTGTCCTCATCAACGTCTACCATTGGCATCAGGGACAGGTGAACACTAGGTAACCCGTTCCTGTTTTACGAAGGAGAATTTATAAAATTGATGCTCCTTGATCCTTAGTGAGCAGCCTCAAGTCGCATATCGCGAGCCAAGAAGATTCCAGGCTCATGGATACTCAGACCTCTTCCGGGTTTGTCTCTGGCACATCTTGGACAAAAGAGAGCAGCAAGAGAATCGTTTCGCAGTGACTCCACTCTCCTGGCCGTGGCAAAGTCTATAGGAAGGCCTCACACCCACTCACAACAAAGAAGAAAGAAGAGAGAAGGTGCGAGCTGCGGCTTCAACTAAACTTGAGATGAAGTTTACGTGTAGAAAAAACATACAAAAGTTGCCCATTTTTATTGAGCAAAAGACGATGGCTTGGCCGTAACTGCTTTGCCACGAAGGAAGGGAAAAAACAACGAGGAGAAGAAAAAGTAAAAGAGGAAAAAAGAAAGTCCCGTGGGCCATGTGTCCAGCCAATTCTCCCTTCAAGGTTGAATAAGCCAACAATGTCCCCCTCAAGCTTGATGTTCAGCTTCTGTCAGATTCAGCTTCTTTTGTAGTTCAATAAACTTGGTTTTTCCCAGGGACTTGGTGAAGATGTCTGCCAATTGTTCATTAGAGTTGACATGCCCTAAAACAATCTCTTTTTTCTCAAGACAAAGGCGGATAAAATGATATCGAGTCTCAATGTGCTTTGAGCGGCTATGGAACACTGGGTTTTTGGGCAATGCAATAGCAGACTTGTTGTCTATCTTCAAATTGGAAGGAATCTGTTCTGTGTTCTTTAGTTTTCCCATCAATCGAGACAGCCACACACCTTGTCATGCAGCAGTAGTGGCAGCTACATACTCTGCTTCACAAGATGAGAGTGCCACAATCTTCTGCTTTTGTACGACAAATCATATTTGGCCCATGGAAGAATACCATACCAGTCTACTCTTCCGATCTTCTTGGTCTCCAACTAATCACTATCTGAACAACCCATGATAAAATCTTCTCCTCCTTTCTCATACACCAAACCAAAATCCAGTGTCCCCTTAACATACCTTAGTATTTTCTTGGCAGCTCCCATGTGTTCAGTCATTGGATTCACCATAAATCTGCTATGAAAACCAACAGAGAACAACATTATATCAAGTTTAGTTGATATAACTCCTTCTGAGATAAACTTGCATTGTGCTTCCAAATGAATCTGAGTTGGATTACAATCTATCATGCCATAATGTTCCAGCATCTTGTTAGCATATCCCCTTTGACCCAACCTGACTTTTACAATCTTTTGAGACACCTCAATTCACAAGTATGAAGTCAGTAATCCAAGACCACTCGTCTCAAACTCTTGCTTTATTTGGACTTTAAACTTCTCAATGTGGTCATTACTTCAACCTGTCTCAATGACATCACCAACGCATACACCAATCTGCAAGTAAAAATTACTAGAGATTTTGTAGTGGACCGCATGTTCCTCAGCACTTCTTGCGAATCCAAGAGAAAACAAGCACTTGTCTAATTTGGTGTACCCAGCGCTGAGGCGCTTGCTTCAAGCCATAAAGAGCCTTTTCTTAACTTCATCGCTAGGTGCTCACTTCCTTTCTTCACATATCTGTCAGGATACTTCACATAAATTTCTTCTTCGAAATTCCCATTAAGAAATGCACCTTTAACATTCATTTGATGAATTTGCCATCCGCCTTGTGCTACAAAAGAGATTAGTACTCTTATAGTTCCCATCCTGGCAACTGGAGGATATACTTCTTCATAATCAATCCCATGCTTCTGAACATTACCTTTTTCTCTTACCACATCTCCATGTGTGTTCCTTTTCACCTTGCAAACCCATTTGAGGCTGATGGGCTTACAACCAGATGTTGGAGTGGCCATGCCCAAGTGTCATTCTTCTTTATAGCTTCAAGCTCCTCGTCCGTGGCACATCTCAATTATTCCATCTTTGCAGCTTCAAGATAAGTGGCATACTCCTCCTGAGCCAAAAATAATTCTGCTGGATCAACATATATTTGTTCAGAATCATCATAAACATCGTAAAGGTTTCTCAGTCTTCGAGGTGAATCCTCCTTTGAGGTCGGATGCACACAATGTCCATGAGCTCAATTACTATGATCAGAACCTTCTTCTTGAATTTGATATTGATCTTCATGCACCACATAACCATCCTGACCATCATCCACATTGGTGAGTTCATAAATATTGGGAAAAGATAATGTACCTATATCTTCGTGATCATTAGAGGTCTCCCAATCCCAATGACTCCCTTCTTCAAATATCACATCTCTACTAACATGAACTTTGTTAGTATGTGGATCATAGAATTTGTAGGCTTTTCTTCTAGTCACATAGCATATAAAAACCATATTCTTACTCCAATTTCTTTCAGTCCTCTCCCAATACTTCCACATGGGATTGACAACCAAACACTCTCAAATGCTCTACATTTGACTTTATCCTGGACCAAATTTCGTAAGGAGTAAAACCATCTAAGCATCTAGTAGGAGCAAGATTCAAAATATAAACACGTCTTTACTACCTCACCCCAAAGTTCATGAGGTATGTGCTTCTTTTTCAACATACTTCTGACTATGCCCATGATAGTCATGTTTCTTCTTTCAACTACACCATTATGATGTGGGGAATATGGCGCTGAAAGATGACACATGATTCCCTCCTGATCACAATATGAAGTAAATTCTTAGGAATTAAACTCTGATCAGTTTTGAGAGTTCCAATCTTCACACCCTTATCTTTTTCATCAATTGACTTGAATTAGAGAAAATTTTGGAACGCCTCACTCTTCCCCTTCAGAACTCAGACCCACATAAGTCAAGAATAATCATCAACCAATAGTAAGAAATACCTTCTTCCTCTAAATGTGGCAGTTGATAGTGGTCCACAAAGATCACCATGGATGACCTCCTAGGGTCTAGAAGCCATGAAATATGCAACAGGAGGAAATGAACGCCTATGTTGCTTACGAGCAACACAATCTCTACAGAGATTTTCAGGGACTTCTACTTGAGGAAGACCTTTGACTATTTGTTAAGATGACAAAATTTTCAAATAATGAAAATTCAAATGCTCACACATCTTGTGCCATGTCCAAGTCAAATCTGATTTGGTCTCAGTAACCATACTATTTACCACAGGATGCAACTTCAACAAGTTGAGGTATGATCTAGTTTTCTGTTCCTTTACTAGAAGCCTACCTTGTTTATCATATATGAAGAGAAAGCCCGCCTCCAACACCGTCTTACATCCTTGCTCATCTAACTGCCCATGACTAACAATGTTAGGCTTAAGTCTTGGAATATAGAGGACATTACCCAACTTCATTTATCCTTCATCTTGACGCCTTAATAGAATGATTCCTTTGCTGCAAATTTCAAAGATAGACTGATAAACTCAAATAAGGGTAGTCATTTCCATGCATTATTCATCTTAAATCTCCTAAAAGTAAGTACAACATTGCCAAAAATGCTTTTTTTGCATAGTAATGAGATCATGCCTTTTCACTTTCCCAAAGATTAAAAAGCTTACATTTTGTACTTAATTAATGTTTCCATCAATGCTTTGACATGCATTTCACAAGTTACACAGTTTGGGATATACTTATAAGAGGATTTGAGGGATATTTCTAACCCCCACTTGACTCATTGAGTCAAGTGGGATATGAATCTAATGAATTCCCTAGTGTGTTGACTCTTCAGGTCAAGGTTGACTATTGATGGTCATAAAATTACGAAATTTTATGGGGAAGACAAGACAGAAGTCTTGAGGCTTGGGACAAAATTTCAAGTCAAAAGGAGCAATCAAGAAAAAGATGCACGCTATCCAGCGGAGTTGACTCAATCGATAGGATTGGTATAAAGGAGCTTGAAGGAGACCTTCTAGAACGTCCTTGGAGGCTTCCAAGTTGATCAAGGCACATGAGGGTGACTCCAGCTGGCAGATCCTGGTTGGAGGAGAGCCCAGGGTCGAGATCCAGCCCAGGATCCATGAGGTGGAATGCATCCACCCATCCATTCCAGCCCAAATCCAAGGTCTAGAGATGACTTGTAACTAACTCTAAACCAACTTGTTCTTTTCCCTCCAAATTCGACCTGGAGGGAAAGAATCTGGTTGGTTGGGGTCTGATCACCTGGATTGATGCCTCAAGAACTAAATCCTAGACATTCATCCATAATCCAACCACCAAGAATGGCTGAAACTAACACATGTACCCCTATAAAAGGGACCCCTTCACCCTCCTTGAGGGCATCCAAGAATTGAGTATTGCTTTGTTCACTTTCCTTCTCTATTGAGCTTGTTCCTGGGTCCATCTTCATTCAGAAGGTGCAAGGAGTCTTCTAGAAGCATCCTGGGTCTTGAAGCCAGTTGGTAGGGAGCTGGAGCAACAACCTTGGGCCCTTTGGGGTGTGACAAAAAGGTTACGTGCTTCTTCTTACCCTATCTCCTTTTAGAATTTTCTTAAGCTTCTTTTCTATCTTAAGCAGATAGCCAACGTCTCAAGCTTTCCAACGCCTACTCACACGTGTCAAACCGATATCTGGAACTCCAGATATCGTTATTTTGGTCCACCGCACGTGAGAGGACCTCCGCGCGCGCGACCAGCGGCGGAGCGGCGATGCCCAGCACACAAACAACGGCGGAAGCGCCCAAGCTTGTGCGCTATCTCTCTCTTCCTCTACTTTTCTCACTCAATTAAATTCATAATTTTTTATCTCTCCATAGAGACGAAAAAAATCCTGAAAAAATTCTCAAAAATCATTCGCAATCTAAACTTTCTACGGAAACTTTTTCACACTTGGTAAAATTCATATCATCCTTATTAATTGAACATTAACCTTCCTAATCACTAAAAACATTACAAAAAAGGTTTATATGAATCTTGAACTTGCATTACTAATTGAAATTCATCCTAACTAGCTACCTAGCTCCCTGAGGGATCGACCCTTACTAAAATACTACTAGTAAGGAAATAAAATTGTTGATTGGGTACTTAACTATCCTTACAAACGACTTAAGATCAAATTTTACTCCTTAGTTTGGACCAATCATAGACTCATTTTGAAGATAGTTTCATTTAGTTTTTGAAACAAACTTCTATCACCAGTCATGTGATTGGTTGCGCTGGTATGAACATACCACATCCCATCTTCCAAGTGTTGCTCCTTGGCCCCTTGGATCAGTGATGGAGTACCATCCAAGCGAACCAGCACCAAGTCGCAAGCAACCACACCGTGCAATCCGAGCTGACGCAAAAGACCCGAAATTCAAATACACAGCGTGAGGTTTGTTTTATTGTTTTATCACGAACTCATGAGAGCGCGGCTATGCATTTACTTCGTGTTTGTTTTCATTTTCTTCTCGGGACTACCCACGTGTATTCGGGGGTTCCGCGCACGTTTTTCCTCTTTGTTATTTTTAGGACTGATGTCGTCCCAAGGGCCGCGCCGTTACCTTAAATACTACCCTAACAGGCCGGATTAGGGCACCCCTTCCCCACCCTATAAGAGGGAAGTGGCGTCCTGTTTTTTTTTCTCCGGGAATTTTGAAGAAGAAGAAGAAGAATGTTTTCTTGAGAAGTTCCCTCCTCCTTCCCTATCTTTGGTCCATCATTTGCTCCCCTCTCTTCTCAATCCGCATCCATTGGGATAGTGTCTGTGCTGTTGTTTCTGCCCTTCTTTTCTTTCCCTTGTCTCTTCAAGCAGGAAGCCACCAACGCCCTAACTGACCACCACCATCCATCGCCTGGAACACCGAGAAAGAAAATCGAGGAACCTCGCTCAGTCGTCCGGGAGGAATCTGTTGGCTTTGAGAAGCCTGAAACCCTCTCAAGAAATTGCCAGAAATGGCAAGCGGGAGGAAGAGGAGAAACGAACAGAAAAACAATCCACGTTGAAGAAGAAAACAAACGTACTTCCGGGGTACCCATTTCGTTGAACAGTTAACCCTTTATATAGGGTCCACACGGTCAATCGAGAACATACGACTCTAACTGACTCAACATGCCAGCTGTCCTCGCATCCCCGTTGGCAGCATCCACGCCGTTATAACTCCAGAAGATGGACGGCTGCGATTATCCTATAAAAACAGAAATAACGAACTGAAGAACAGAATTCCCAAATTTGTCTGTCAGCGGCGAACCACCATAGACGGCGAAGCGTATCGGAGAAGCTGGAGCAACTTCCATCAATCTCCTCCTTGCTCTAGCTCCTCCGTCCGAAGACATTGAACTCCAATACGTCCTCGCATTTCTTCAAACTTTAATTTTCCGAGAGCCTTGGTGAAAATATCCGCCAGCTGATCCTCCATCGGAACGTAGCAAATTTCAATTTTCCTTTCTTCAACACACAGTCGAATGAAGTGGTACCTTGTGCCAATGTGTTTGGTTCTGTTGTGGTGGACCGGATTTTTGCTTAATGTAATGGCCAATTGATTTTCCACCATTAGTTTGACAGGCTTTTGCCCTTCGCCCTTCATCTCACTGATCCATCGATTCATCCAGATAGCTTGACATGAGGCTTCCGTGGCTGCAATATACTCGGCTTCACAAGAGGATAAGGCAACAATGTGTTGTTTCTGTGATGACCATCTGACTGCCATTCCATTCAGAAAAAAGATATAGCCAGAGGTGCTCCTCCGATCGCTGACATCTCCAGCAAAATCACTGTCACTGAATCCCATTAGTTCAGTGTTCAAGTCTCCTTTCTTGTAGAATAACCCAAAATCGATTGTGCCTTTTACATATCTCAACACCCTCTTGACTCCATTGAAATGTTCTTGGGCTGGATTCTCCATAAATCTGCTTAAAATTCCCACCGAGTAGAGTAAGTTGGGCCTCGTGTGTGTTAAATATCTCAGGCTCCCGAACAGGCTCCTGTACTCTGTGGTATTCACCATTGTATTCCTTTCATTGCAGGTGAATTTCGCTCGAGGTTCAAGTGGGGTTGAAACGGCCTTGCAGTCTCCCATTCCAGCTTGCTCCATAACTTTCTAAGCATAGGCCTTTTGAGACAGAAAAATAAAATTCTCTGTTTGCTTTACTTCGAGTCCAAGATAAGAACTCAGTGATCCTAGATCACTCATCTCGAATTTGAGCTTCATTTCTTCTTTAAACATATCTATGCCACCTGAGCTTGACCCTGTGATGATTAAATCATCCACGTATACACCCATAATCAGAGTCTCGTTACTTGACTTCTTGAGATATAGAGCTTGTTCATGCTGACTTTTCACAAAACCAAGTGACAGCAGACTCTGGTGGAGCTTGAAGTACCAGGCTCTTGGTGCCTGCTTCAAACCGTAGAAGGCTTTCTTCAGCCGGAAGACGTGGCTTTATCTGCCTTCTACCGTAAACCCCTCAGGTTGTGACACATAGATAGTCTCTGCAATTTCACCATTCAGGAACGCGGATTTGATGTCAAGATGATGAATCTTCCACTTCTTCAGAGCTGCTAAAACAATTAAGGCTCTAATTGACTCAAAGCGGACCACATGGGCAAAAACTTTTTTATAATCAATCCCCTTTCTCTGTGAGTAGCCTTTTACCACAAGACGGGCCTTGTGCCTTATGATTTCACCTTTTGGATTCTTCTTCAATTTGTAGATCCACTTCAGGCCAATTGGCCTGCAATTTGCCGGTGGAGACTGCAACTCCCACGTGTTACTTCTGTCAATGGCCAGCATTTCCTCTCTCATGGCCTGTCTCCATGCTTCATCTTGAGCAGCTTTTGCGTAGGAGAGAGGCTCTTCACCAGCTAGCAGACATGCCTGATCACCTGAGATCATAGGTGTAGTTTTTGAGTACAAGTCAACAATAGACCTGTACCTTGGCTGTTGGCTCTCTTCAGAGTCACTCTAAGGAGCTGAAATCACTTCTCGTGCCATAGAGTCTTCCACATCTTCATCAATACAGTCGGCCTCCACCTCCACACCCTGCTCAGGTAACAAGTCAGGTAAGAAAGTAAGTGAGTTTGAACCTTCACCTTGCTCTGTCCAAATCCACTTCTCTTCTTCTTCAAAGATCACATCTGGTCGGATCAAAACAGCGATAGCCCTTTGTTCCAAGTTCATAACCAATGAAGATCATGGGTCGGCTCCGGTCTTCCAGCTTGCTCAAATGGCCTCTATTGTGCTTCACATGGACAATTGACCCAAAAGTCCTCAGGTGATCAACTGATGGTTTTCTGCCAGTCCACTTCTCGTGTGGGGTTTGACCCTGCAGACTTTTTGTGAAACACCGATTAAGAATATAAACAGCAGTACTTACTGCCTCTCCCCATAGTTCTATGGGGAGATCTTTTGCCTTCAACATGGCTCGGACCATAGACATCACCGTTCTGTTCTTCCGCTCCACAACCCCGTGCTGCTGCGGTGAATAAGGAGCTGTCAGTTGCCTCTTGATCCCATGTGCGTGGCAGAAATTTGAGAACTCTTCAGACGTGAATTCTCCACCTCTATCTGTCCTGAAAGTTTTGATCTTCAGGCCTTTCTCCGTTTCTGCCAACGTCTTGAATCGTTTGAAGGCTTCAAACGCATCTGATTTCTCCTTCAGCATTGCCACCCACGTTAGTCTTGAAAAATCATCGATAATTAGGAGGATATACCTGCTCCCCCCTAAAGTGGGTGGTGTGATGGGTCCACAGATATCTGCGTAGATGAGCTCCAAAGGCTCTATTGCACGAAATGAGGATGCCTGAGGGAAGGACACCCTATGCTGTTTCCCGACAACACAACTCCTACAGATCTGGCTTGACTCAGTGATCCGAGGTAGTCCTTCCACAAGCTTCTTACTGGACATCTCTTTCAACATAGAAAAACTGATATGACCAAATCGAGCATGCCACCGCCAGTTCATAGAATTATCCTCAGTAGTGACCATACATTGGTCCACTACTCTGAGTTTCAGAAGATAAAGATGCTCCTCAGACCTCTGAACCTCAGCAAAAAGTTGCCCATCACGGTCAAAGATGGTGAGTTTTCCTCTAGCCATTGTCATACTGCACCCTTCTTCATCGAGTCAACCAAGGCTGAGGATGTTTGCCGTCAATTCTGGTACATATAGCACATTTTGAAGCCAGAGAACTCCCCCAATCTTCTGGTTGATCTCAATGTCGCCACGCCCTTCGATTCTGATTTTTGAACTATCACCGAATTTTACGAAACCTGATACTGAATCGTTGAGATTGCAGAAGAAATTTCGGCATCCAGTCATATGATTCGTTGCTCCTGTATCCAGATACCAGAGAGCTGGATCAGAGGGTCCACCATCAGACCCGTGAAGAAGCAAATCGCTTGCCTCTTCAACTACTGCCATCAGTAGAGAGGAAGTCGCCTCCGCCAGAGCAGAGGAGGAGGCTCCCGCGGCTGATGCTGGGGTGGTTTCGGCTACATAAGCTTGATCTTCTCTCCCTTTCTTCTTGCTTCGGGACTCGTAGGCAAAATGCCCCTACTTTTGGCAATTGTAGCATTGGATTCCCGATTTGTCAAAAGGCTTCTTCTCTTTATCTTCTTGCTGATTGCGTCCTCGGCCATGACCTCGTCCTCTGCCTCGATGACGCCCTCTTCCTCGTGACTGGGACTGATTAGTGGTGATCTTGGTCTTGCTCATGGCTTTGGCCAACAGGGCCTGCTCCTCTTCACGAGATTCCGTTCCTTGAGCCGCAGTTCGTGAACGCTAAGTGAACCAATGACCTCGTCAAGAGTCATCTTGTCCAAGTCGCCATACTTCTCTAATGAGAGAGTGATGATGTCAAATTTAGACGGTGTTGCCCGCAAGAACCGTCGCACCACATCTTTCTCCTCCATCACCTCCCCGAGACCTCGCAACTCGGAGACGATGTGAGTGAATTTCATCGCAAAATCCACCACTGAAACATTCTTAGCCATGGTGAGCATCTCCAGTTCTCGTCTCAGACCATGGATACGGGACTGAATCACTCTGTCCACCCCAAGATGCCGTTGTCGCAAGATCTCCCAATTTTCTGTTGCGATCTTCTTCGCATCTAGCATCACCAGCAGATCTTCTGGAACAGCACTGATGATAGCCAGAAATGGCAAAACGAAAAGAAAAACAATCCTCATTGAAGAAGAAAACAAACGTACTTCCGGGGTACCCATTTCGTCGAACAGTTAACCCTTTATATAGGGCCCACACGGTCAATCGAGAACAGACGACTCTGACTCAGCATGCCAGCTGTCCTCGCATCCCCGTTGGCAGCATCCACGCCGTTATAACTCCAGAAGATGGACGGCTGCGATTATCCTGTAAAAACAGAAATAACGAACTGAAGAATAGAATTCCCAAGTTCGTCTGTTGGCGGCGAACCACCGAAGACGGTGAAGCGTATCGCAGAAGCTGGAGCAACTTCCATCAGAATCGAGGCCCCCACGGACGCCAGAGGAAGGGGTCATCCTCGACATTTTTCAGCCCAGACTGATCGTGATCCCCATCCAAGCTGACCTGCTGCAGCTCCGGAATTCCAAACCAGGCCTCCGTCCCAAGCTGAACTGCTGCAGCCTGGAACTCCAAACCAGGCTGGCCCTGATCTCCGACCCAAGCTGCTTTGTTGGGGAGCCAGAACTCCCAACTCAGGCCGATCTCGGTCTCCATTCTAGACTGATTCGCTGCAGCTCCAGGCCTCCAATTCCGATCGATCCAGACTTCTGGTTCACCCCTTTGGCCGCGATTCTTCATTGTCGGACGGGTGCTGACTCTGACGCCCCAGGACCTGACGCCCGGGCCTTTCGTTACGACCCTCTCCATGGAAATCCTCCGGTCTGATTGATCTGCTCCCCGATTGGGATGCGCCGTGGCTGGGCCTTGTCCGTGTGCTTCCTCAAAGCGCGGCAACACCATGACAACCCGAGTTTAAGACAGGAGCAGGGGAAGCTCCCTGGGAGCCTGCGATCCCTTCACCGGCCAACGGCCGCCATCTCCCGGAGTTCCCCTGGACCGTTGCGGGCATTCAGCCGTAGGCGACGCCAATCGCCAGCTTGCCCACCAGGAAGCCGACGATTGACCCTTTTCCAACGTGGTCTCACCTCGCACTGCGACCGTCTTTAACTCTTTAACTCTGGCGTTACTACCTCCTTCCTCGCAACAACTACGCGTGAGCCGTTTTCTGTTTCTCCTTGCCCCTCCCCTCTTCCCTCGTTGGCTAGCTAGGTTGGGTAGTGGCTAGAGACCTGTTGGGACGGAATCACTCCAGTAAGGGAATTAAACTACCCAATCTAACATTGAGTGAAGGCTTCAACCCTGCCCTGGGAAATCCGCTCCGAAGGCCTCGAGACATTCCTCGGAGCATCAAGACGCTTGACCCTCTCTAGTCCCGCCCTGACAGGTTAGCGGAGTCTCTCCCTAGGTTAATGGCGGGCTTGTGTTTTCTCGTTGTCTATTTCGCAATGTGCATTTTTCATTAACATTACCGTTCTGCGAACTGAAATTGACGTCCCCCGTATTGCAGCGTGCGCCCATCGATCCCGGCCGATGGTGCGTTGCAACAATCAGCATGTAAGTGGGTTCTTCAGAAACTGCTATTAGGATTGTCGACGGTTCTTTGTCATCAGCACTTGGGAGTGAGCCTTTTCCTCCTTGTTTGTGCAACATTCAAAAGCATAATGTCTAAGTGTTTCACAATTGTAACATCTCACCTCGGACTTGTCACATCACGTCTCTTCATCATTGTTATCACAACCTATTCCACCATATCCTCTTCCTTTGCTTTTGCCACGACCTCTTCCACAACTTTGACCTCTTCTAGGGGAACTTTCACCATCATACATTTTTTATTTTCCTCGTTGCTTTGGTCAAAAGGACCTTCTCATCTCATTTGACTCGACGATCCTTCATTTTGTCCTTATGGAGCTTGAGAGATCCAACGGCTTAATCCAACGTCATAGTATCAATATCAATGAAGTGCTCGATAGTTGTTGTAACTGAATCAAACTTAGCCCACGTAGCATGTAGGAATTTGGCTACGATGACCTTTTCTTCAATGAATTCAGAGAGCTTCACATCTTAGTGACAACTTCAGAGAAATCCCCTATAAAGTCAGTCAACATTCTTCTTCGCCTTTATCACTTGATCGACGCTGATATTACTCTTGCGCAAAATCTCTCACATCATTTTTGTGCTTATCTTTATATTAAGTTGCTTGGTGATCCCCCTTGAGATCGCGCCACGCGTGGTAGACGAAGCTTATTGATCTTTTGTCTTCAACACTGCTCTAGTGTCAAGGGCATCCCAAAGTCCATGTGCCTCCATAAGGACTTCCATTCTCATTTCCCAATATGAATAATTGGTTTTTGGAACCGTAGGACAACTATTACCTTGTGTGGCTAGAAATTTGATGGTCATTACAGTAGAAGCCATGACATTCCCTTGCACAGGCAATGCGTCATCAGCTTGAGATGCACCTTGACTCCTCCTAGGCGGCATGGTAGCTTCTTCTCTCTCCTTGGATCAGATTTTCTCTGTTACCACTTGTAGGAAAGATTCACAACCACTCACAATGAAGAAGAAAGAAGAGAGAAGGAGAGAGCTACAACTTCCACTAAACTTGAGATGAGGTTAACGTGCAGAAAAAGCCAGACAAAAAGTTGTCCATTTGTAGAGGAAAAGATGATGGCTTGGTAGTAACTACCTTTCCATGAGAAAAGGGAAAAAACAAAGAGGAGAAGAAATAGTAAAATTGGAGGAAAGCAAAGGCCCCTGGCCATCTATCCAGCCAATTCTCCCCTCAAGGTTGAATAAGCCAAACGAAGTCTTGGTTCTAATAAGGTACAAGAATTTCATTACCCTCTTATCTTGACCAGAAAACATAGCGATGCAATGATTCCCAAAAGGGGGGGTTACGCCTATCCATTCCAAATGATATCTGTTTATGTCGATGAATGGGCCCTGGTCTCCTAACCTCCTCTTCTAAGATCCAATCTTCTAGATGTTGGATCCCATCTTCACGTTTATTATTTTCTTCTTCTTTAAAAAGAAAGGTGTTACACATTCATTTATATTTGCCGTTTTCACAATTCTGAGTGGCCCTCAAGTGTTCTTAAGTTCCATCAAGGCAGACATAATCACAAATTAACCCCACTTTCCTTCAGGATTGTAGCCAAACCCTTCTCTTATTTAGCAGGGGACTTAATATGCCAACATTATCTTGAGGATGTTTGAACTATTGATATAATTTTTCTGTTTCTTCCTTGTCTCATATTTTTCACTTTTCTTCTTGCTACATAGATCTTACGTTTGCCCTATTCAATCTATTGACATCATCAGTAAGTAACTACTCAACTCGAAATAGTGTGTATAACTATTTGTCATTGTTTTCTTTTGAATTAAATTGATCAAACCCATTACTCAATTCACACATGGCTAGTTAGAAATGAGAAGCAGGAACATGTCCATAACAAATGGTGATTTGGAATGGTAATAGCCTTAAAATAGTGATTAAAATTATGATAAGGAATACTTATAAAGTACAACGTGGAGAGAAAAGGGAAATGTTGTGGTAAAAAGTGGATCATTAATATAAATTAATAGTAGGACCATTAATTAATGCATAATATATAGAATATAGTGATAAGAGATGTAGAATGAGTGTGAGAAATCGAGACGAAGGATGAAACAACGAAACAGTTTAGGATGCTAAGGTTGATAAAGAGATGTATGTTTGTGTACATGTAAATGGATGTAAATGGTTAAGAGAGCTTTCCAAGGGGGAATGATCACATGAAATGGCGATGATGGTTTTAAATGGTCGCGATGATGATCGAATGAGATGCAATGGCAAAGGTTGTGGAAATATATAAAAACAACAAGCCAATCAGAGATTCCACATTATTCATTCATCATGTATACGATGTATTAAATACAATGCACATGTGTTGCTTGTAATAAAGTCTATAAATACGTTATCCATCTTAGTAAATTATAATGAGATCATCATACATAGATCATTAGTCCTTACGGGTATGTTCTAGATATTCCTACTCAAATGAATCTCAAGAAGGGCATCAAAGTATCGTAATAAATAGCAACTATCTAGTCTCACTCATATGACGAGCATGGTCAGTACTATAGCCGCTAGTGTGGATACAATAAGAATAGATAGTAGATTTTTTTTTAGTGGCAACATATCATTGAATTGATTTATATGAATCCATGAATGGTATTATACCAAAGAAACAATCTGGTTGATTCACATTATAGTTGTATAAGTTGTAAGATCTGAGACAACATATGCATCTTAGACAGTTGGACTTTGATCTATGAGTTCCTCATCATTCAATTATAGAAAACCTTAGTTAGGGTTGAACAACAAATTCACAAAGATGACGGAGTGGTAAAGATGGGATTTTCCACCCTCGGTATGAGAGGAGACATCTCAAGGAAGACGATGTGATGAAGTCTTTGGCCAAGACATCAAAATATCATTAAGGAATTCTACGATATATTTATAACCCCTCAGTACTAACTCGGATGATCGACTCAGATTTCACATATGACCATACCCTAAGTCATACTAAGAGAACCAAGTATATCAATGAGCTAGATGGTGCACATTCATTTGTATCTTCTAGTGCAAGAGGTGAAGCATGGCACCCCACGATATAGAGTGTCACCTAGTGATCGGGTAAATTTGCTTGATACCCACTTGAATTATTAACTAGACTCATACATAGCGTAGAGGGTCACACACTTATGGTCTACTTGACATCGGAAGATATATAAAAAAATTGGGAGTTTATTCCACTTAGTACAAATAGGAGAAGGCCCTTTGAATAATTCATGCATACTAGAAGCTTTTAGTTGTTTTATTCTTCTTCTCTCTTATTCACAAGTCTCCTTTCCATTCCTGATGTGATCAGGACAACAAAAAATTATGACGATGGAGCGTGAACATAGCTGGCGAAGGCAAAGGAGGAGATTCAAGATGTCAGGGATCATGTGGATACATTTAGAGGCTACACACTTGAGCAATTGAACAAGTCTCATTCAAGTATCTGTTTTGTAATTTTAAAGATTTTTTTGTTTCCATTCCAAGTCTTATGCTGCAGGAATTCTTTGAACTTCATCCAAATCAAGACCATGTAATTTAATGAGGAGGAGATAGATCCAATCTACTAGTAATGATGAAGGTGAAAGAATATAAGGCGAGAAGACTTGTTGTATGTTCTCAGGTTCCTTTAGGACAATAGAGGTTTAGAGATATAGGCCAGCTTCTCAAATTATCTGTTTCACCTTCTCAATCACCTAAGACACCATTACATCCCTTCATGGATATCTAATCACTTCGTTGGAAGCAAGTTCAGAGATAACTTTCACATAAGGGGCATGTGACTATATAGATCCATGACATTGAGGAAAAAAGAGAAGAACTACAAAACTTTCCGCAAAATTTCATCTTGATCAAGCTTCTAGGCGGTCCAATAACATGTCTTGTAGTTGGAAAAATCACGGCCATTGATTAAAGTATAGTATTCTCTCCATAGGTCATCGCCCTCATTACATAATGTTTATGGTTTCATGTCATTTTTAAGAGTGACGTTATGATTTACATATTTATGTGCCATTCTCAATCTATGGCTAGAAAACTAACACATACCATTGAACATAAAAATAAAAAAGAATAAATCTAAATAAATGTTAAATATGTGCCATTGTGAAGCATCTTTGGATGACACAACTATATATTCCTTATTCTATAGACAATCCTGATTGGCAGGTGAGGATCACATTTTCATGTGTGTGCCATGTATAAAATGTTTGGGCGTCACGTGTATGTGATGCAGACACACCAAAAATTTAGAATTTTCTGGTATTTATTTCAAAAATTTGGTTAATTTTAGAGGAAAGCCATGAGACATTATATTCAGTCCTTCTGTTTGTACATATTTCAATTTAAATAATGCCTTTTATTATTGGACCACATCACCTGTCTTTTCTTCAATTGTTTCAATCAATAATTCACCATTATAGTCTGATTACTCACATGGCAGTGATATCACTTTTTTACGATGACCGGCCAGCATTGGATGAAATTGAATATGACATGAGGGAACTTGGAATAATAAGACTAGAAACTCCTCATCAACCCTTGAAAATATTAAATATATATATTGGATTAGAAAAATAATATATCCTGTAATCTAACGTCAAAATTCTCTATAAGATATATTATGACTTACAAAAGCATTTTATTTGAGAATGTGATATCAGCAAAATATGTAAAAATACCAAAAAATCTAAAAAATCATAACGTCACTCTTAAAATTCATTACATCAATGGTGAAGATTTTTTCTTAAGTTATTTGACCCCCATGATAGTTTTTTTATATTTGGCTTAAAAAAAAATGAAGGTCAAATTTAATCCTTTCCACATTGAAATGCATATTTTTAATTTTAATGTAAACAAAAATGAAAGTTTATGATGTGAGCCGAACAATTAGCTATGTTATCAGGTATCCCAACATCATCTTGAGGATGCTTGAGCTATTGACATACTCTTCCTGATTCTCCGCTTCTGTATCCTTTTCTTTTCTTCTCCATGCTACGATAAACCATAGATTAGCAATTCAAGATAATGATACCCTCGTTTAAGAAACCTCCTTCATATTTTAACCTGTATTTATGTAATTCTAGTTTAGTTACTCTAATATTAGAGTTTATTTTACTACTTACTACCGTAGTTGATGTAACACAATGAGCGCCGGGATCAGATGACTCGTGTTCCAACACAGGACATGTAGTGGATGGATCAAATGAACAATAGACGCAATGTATTGAGAAAGTCAAATGAGAAAAGGTCAACTAAAGATTCGAGAGTGGACCGTCACGGCCAGACTCTCAATGACCCAACTGGATAAACTAGACGTCTACCAGGCGACATGTCCAGAGGCGTCCACATCCTCTTTTGCTAGATGATCTAAGTGCTATCCCAAGAATATTCCTAACTCTCATTGAGGGTGACTAATCCTATTGCGACTTAGACTCCCGGTGATGAGCAATTCAATCCAGCACTGGAAGAAATAACAATACTGCAAAATGAGTGGGGAACAGTGGTACCTGATGGGGTCGAGACCGGAGGTCTGTAGCAAGGGAATCATTACACTAATGATGCGCGGAGGTTGTGGGTGTTTGTAGGCATAGGCAAACGGTAGGCGTGGGCATGGTCCCACGCACGCGGAGCACGCGGGTCAAGAAGACGGTGGCTGATGCCACGCGCGTTGCACGCGCCTGGTGGCGGAGCAGTGATGCTTGCGTGGGGGCGGCTCAAAAGAGACGCCGGTGAGCAGGTAGCTTGAAGGAGAATCTAGCGACGGGCATGGGGCCGGGGGCGTGGGGTGTGCGGATGTGGAGTGCACAGAGTGATCTCCACGTGGTGAATCTGGCGACGTGCAGATGAAACTCCCATGACTCTTTCTAGAAAATGGTAAAGATAAACTCCCAAAGGGAAAAGGCGAGAGCCCAATCGAAGAAGACTTTTCAATTTTCTATTAAACTCCAAATGGCTCCTTGGGCATGCCTCCCTTTATGTAGGGTAAGGAGGATGCCCAAGTGGGTCAAGTTGGGGGAGATCGTCTGGTGATGAGAGATTTCCCTAGACGAACATCAACAAAATGAAGTAAAATAACAATGGACGAGCCCAAACACGGCGACCAAATCCAAATCGTTCATGAAAATCAAAATACAATAAAATAAACTCACTACTCACGACCATTGCTATGCCGAGTAGTTAAAGTCGGGTCACACACATCGGCTCAAGCTTCATAACGAGGTGTGTTGGTGTCCCATGGTCTGGTTGGTGAGATGGTCCCCCATTAGTAGGTGGTATCTATGGTCTTCATCTAGCCTGGCATTTTTAATATCTGTCATATCAACACCATAAGCAAAAAAGTTTTTATCAATTTTTTGTTATGTCATTGTCTAGCATTGTTTAAGCTTGGTAGTATTTTTTTAGTATGTTACCAACACCAAATTTTAAACCGTCATTACTAAAGATAGGATATAATTTTGGGTTTTATTCGCCTCGTTAACAGTTTTGTATAAATATGCTAAACATTTAGTAGGACTTTTTAAATAATTTCCATTTGATGATACATGTTCTTCATATTCACAATGCACGTGTCTTGGACGACTTCATTCTTCTAGCTTCTGCATCTTCCTTCATGATCCTCCCCTATTTTATATATTTAGACATTTAGATAGGAGATACCCCTTATTGTTCCAATTAAAAAGATGTTTACAGATCCAAAAATTTACTTTCTTACCTTTATCTTTTATGATATTGCTGAGCTTCTTGGTAGGCAAGGGAATTTTATCATTCTCATCAGTCAAAAGCTATTTTTTTTCTTGAGTGCAATGTCTTTTGCATTTTCCTTTACATTTATATCTTTATAAATAATAGATGTGAAAATTTATGTAATACTTGATTCTAAACTTGATTCTCATTGGCAATGCCTAGGTCTAAAATATTGTCCACATGGGTCTTATCCTAATGCCTTGGCTGCTCAACATTTGTGGCATTGATATTTCACTATTCTCAAAAAAATCAAAATTTCCTTGCTAGAATTAAAATAGTTGAACATGTTACCCAGTAGAATCATCAAGTTTAGGATATTATCTAAAGAACCCATCATCGCATTTATAATATTGTACTAAATTATCCTTAAAAAATCCTGCCCCATGATTATAATAGATAATCCCTTTTATTTACCCTTGATGCACCTTCATGAGTGGTACATATTATTTGAGGTGCTAAGGGTAGATATTGTCTTATTCTCTATGGGTTCCCATGCATCACAAGATGGTGTTCATAACCTTGGAATTTACTGACAACTCACTTTTCATAAATTTGGCAATGTCGTCACCCAACCCATTGCTCCATACTTCTTAAAGTGCAATAGTAATTCCCATAATCAGCAGTCTCATCCATATTTAAATACGATAATGATAAGACCCTAATTTTGGTCTTTATTTCAAGCAATTTAGCACAATTTTATGCATTTAATGAGATTAAAAAGGGCAGTTATCATATATTTACATGAAAATAATGTTTCAAGCAATTTCTGATTTTTCCCTAATTTTCTGTCAATATTATGAATTTTAAGGGACTTATTTGAGGTTGAAATAATTATTTTTAAATGAAAATGGCAGGTTTAAAACTTAATTTTTATGTTCATTAATGTGGGGATGAATTTCTGATTTTCCCAGAATTTTCTGGAACTTTCTTGGAATTTTTGGAATTTATTCGAGGAAGAAATGAATTTTAACTAGGAAAAGGATGTATTTATATGGAAAATATGATTTTAAACAATTTTAAAAGTAAAAGGGGTTGTTCTTAAAGTTTCGTTGCAACTATTTTATAAGCAATTAAAATAGTTACAGGGTTTTATTGCAATTAATCAGCAATTTTTTAATGGTTTTTGTGAGAAGGAGGAGAGAGAAAGCGAAAAGGATATACACACATATAGTTTTTGAGCGGCGTCCATTTGCAGACGTCCATTTTATGAGGGACTTTATTAATCAATTTCAGGCCAGTTTCTCTCCGGAAGGTAAGCTCACCTCCTGTGATGTGCATGCAAAGCGGATGCATGGGAAGTGACGTGGCATTCTGCGAGTGGTTACCGCTGTTAAAAGAACGCACTTAGGTGCATTGCAAATTGTGTCGCGCTTATTTTTCTCACCTTTTCTCTTTGTTTTTATTTTTTTCCAGGGGGTACGTGGAGCTCAGAGATCAAACCCGAAAAAGGAAATTCAAAATGTGCTCGCAAATGAGAGGACGACACATCATGCTGTGTTGAAAAAGAAATGAATAAATAAATGAATTTAAATCCAATGGCTAAAACTGGTTTAAAATTCATTTATTAATAACTTTTGATCCCGAAGTCCAATTGAGATGATTTTTTATGGATTTGCTCGCCTTCATTCCCTCTTTCTATCTGTATGGTTGATCATGCCTACATTGATGGATAAAAATCAATTACTAATTAGGGGTAAAATGGTAACTTTTACCATTTAACCTAAGTATAAAAGCCAAATTTTGAGAGGAGGGGGTCATTCTTGATGGTGCTCTATCACAGCTGCAAGACAGAGAGGAGGTCCAGCTTGGATCAACCTGTTTGGTACCCTTTTGTTCTTTGTATTTGAATTTTTGGTGTATTTGGATGATGCTTTAGTTAAATTCCTTCATCGTTCTTCCTGAACTTGGTCTGAACTTCTAAACCAAAATGTACAAGCCCTTACTGAGATTGAGAGGACAGATTGAGAGATTTACCTAGCTAATCCAAGTACACATTAGAAAAAACTATTAAAAAATATTTATTTTTAGGAGATTACATTACCCCCTTTTACTATCTAATAGTGTAGTTATTTCTGAATTATCAAACCTACAAAACCAACCAAAACACAATCAAATTTCCTTTTAAATCCCTCTAATTGAATACTTTGATCCTTTAAATTGGATCAAATAATTCAATTTAGAGCCCATATTTCTTCTATTCTTCTTATCTCTCCTACCTCCCTTTCTAAATTCCTCATTTAATTAGGGTGATTTGATATTCATTGAAGATCAAATTTACTTTAATTAGTGTCAAATTATTCAAGTGGATCATCAATTGAATTAACTTAATAGCTTCCCTTGGACAATACCCTCTACTTATCATTATACATGTTAAGTAAGGTTTTATACATTTTATTGTATAAGCCAAAATTGACAACGACAAGAGATTAAATTTGGTAAAATTGACCCCTATTTTTGGCTTATCAAATAACATTTTCCAATCAAAAGTGATGGATACTACGTGGAAATCAAGCCAATCATATTTCCATGTCATGTTTTAAACTCATTAAAGTCAACACTTTTGTGTGAAATTCATAACGAAGTCGATGAATTCATGATATAAATTAGTAAATTAATATTGACCATGATACATTCATCACTAGTATACAAGTTTGCATAATAAAAACTCGAATTTGATGAATAGACATCAAACTATCCGAATAAAATATCATTATCTGACCCTGCCCATTGATATATGTGGCAGATATTGTGGCCATTAGTATGGAGACATTAAGGAAAAATGGTAAATGCTCTCTATAGAAAGAGTTCTATGAGTTCCTTTGTATGAACGATATATACCTAAACATCAATCATATTAGAGTCATACAAGAGGTCTGTTGAGCTGAGACACCAAGGATACCTTATGCATGGACAACTATATTTTGACTAAGATGTACTGGTTTAAATCACTGGATTCAAACATATTTTAGCTCAGACACAACAACAAGTTCATAGAGGTGATTGACCTTAAGGAAGAAGATGTAAATCCCTGGCTGACGTAGCATAGATATTATATCCATCTTAACTGGAATGGCATATTAGGATTTGATCTTTAACCATACCCTTAGCCATTTGTGTGTGAAAATGAAGGATTCTATATATAATAACCGACCATGATAAAGGTTCAACCGAAGAGTTCAATCGAAGAGCACAGGTTGTATCTTGGAACCTAAATACCTACAAACTTAAGCTATTAATTGGGTTCAATGGATCCTTTATAAATTAAATCATATGTTCATACAGTTAAAGAATAAGGTCACCAATAATTGTTATCGAGCCATTAAATTTATTGCCTAGAATGATACATCAGCCAAGAGTTTCAAATGCATAAATCTTTGGACATCGATGGATACATTTAGCTTATAAGGGGTTATGTGAAATGTTAAAAAGTAAGTAAAGGGCACACCCATTTTAGGTGCTCATGCAAGCAAGATCTGGATATCCCCCCTTATCTTATCATTTTCTTAGAATACCCCTCCTAATGAGAATTGATGGTGGAAAGATCTACAAAATCTTTAAGGAAGGCTGAGGAAGTTGAACAAAAGGTCTATCATTGCATCGACTGTGTTTATATGTCCAGAGGCCAAACATATGAACAGCTTGAAGAAACTCTTCCATGGAGTAAGTGATGGGGGACCATCCAGCTGGGACGAGATGGGTCCAACCACACTAGGCTACTCGTGCTGATGCTTGCCACAAGGGGTTTAAGTACTCCGTGTAAGCATCCTCTATCTTCGTATTTTATTTGCTGTCGTGTTGTAATTTTCATTGGATTTTACGGATTGGGCCGGTGTTTTGGGCCTCGTCCATGTTATGTTTTTGCTTTTGCTTGTAACTGTTGAAGAGAGGCCGAACCACGTCTTGCGACGGTTCGTCCTCTCCATGACCTCACTTGGCACCTATCCTCATTATATAAGGGGATAGCATGCCCAAGTGAAGGCAGGCAATTGTTGAAGAAAATTCGAAAGTTGTCTCATCGTTCTATCTAGCGTCAATAGGAATAAGAGTGTAGAGAGAAGTGGCTATTCTCGCTCCACGTCAAGACAACTCTGTGGATTAGAGCCCGCGCCTTCACGTCGAGACTACTCCATGACAGCGTGTTCAACCGTCCTCGTCGAGACTACTCCGAGGCTGAGGGTTAAAGATTCAAAAATCGTCCTCTCTTGGAGCATTAAGGCTTCCTCGTTGAGACCACTCTGAGGTTGTCTTGAGGATTCAAGAAGGGCCAGCATTGGGGCGTCGTTGCCAGCCATTCCTCGTTGAGACCACTCCGGGAACGTGTCGTTGACGTCAACCGCCAAGATCCAACCATCTTGCCTGCAAGAATCCTCCAACAGATCAAGAAGCTGCCATTTCTTGTGGGTTCTTGGGTGGTTATTCTTTAAGAAACTGCCACCCTCTTGGCGTTCTTGATCAACTACTGCACAAGAACCACCAAGATTTCAAGAAACCGCCACCTTCTTGGCGTTCTTGATCAACTACAGCACAAAAACCACCAAGATTTCAAGAAACCGCCACCTTCTTGGCGTTCTTGATCATCTACCGCACAAGAAGCTCCAAGAATCGATGCCTGCCACCATCCAGAGGCATTCTTGGGGTGGTTACAAGCCAAGAACCCATCCTCTGCCCCGGTTGCGCCACCTCCACCGACGTCGGTGCCCGCGCCTCGCCCACTACACGCGCGTCGGACTCAAGGCCTTCCCGCTCTTTCCCATTTTGTGCTGAGTCGACCAACAGCACACCGGCTCCTCTCCGTTGTTGTCTTGGCATCAATAGAATCTCCCATCGCCTTCAGCTTCGTCGAGACATCATTTCCTGCCGTAGACTCCATCAATTCAGGTATCTCCTCGTCTTCCCCATTGTATTTTCAGTATCATTATCTGTTGCAGTGTCGTCTCTTGCTATCTCTTCCTCTGCCTTGGATTACTACGATAATTGTTATAGGATAACCACCGTGTCGAGAGATAGGACTTCTTTGCGGTAGAAGGTTACGTGTTGATCCTTAGACTTGGGACAACTCAGGGCTGTCAAACGCTCCTCACTCGTAGACGTCATATTTGGTCTTAAAGGGTCATTGGGAGTTTAATCAGATCAATATCTTTCTTAGTGGACGTCATTGATCTTCCCTCCTCATTCGTTCCATAACCGAGGGTTTCTAATCGACATTCATTCCATAACATTAACTATGAATTCACTCACCATTGCTCTTGTGACGTAATACGAGCCGTCCGATCCCGGCACGCTCATCGTATTACATCAGTAAGTCAAAGGTGAAATCAGCTCCACCCTAGGTGATGAGATCATCTAAGTTTTATAGATCTAATTTTAAAGATTTTATATCTTAAGTTGCATGAAATTTGATCTCAAGGATATATTTAAAGTTTTCAAACCCAACACTTGTCACATAGGCTACAACCAACAAATTTCTAGAATAGAATTGTGTTAATATTATATTTCTATGAATCTCAATCAAAAGAACATGATTCCAGATCAAATTCATTCATATTTATATTAAAAAATGAAAATCAGCATTTGGACTCAACATCATTATTTAGAACTCGTTAGAGGCAAGATTACTAATCTTTATTCATATTTTGAAGGGAGATATTTTAGAAATGCATATAGAGTTAAAAAGTGATGCATTTCTTTTTCATAAAAATATATTAATGTGGAGAAAGGTAAATTTTTAATGAACGATTTAACTTCTTGAAGATAAGGGAGAAGGCAAGGAAACACAAGATAAAAGACATATTATGTGACATTTCTTTTTCTGTATTAAACAAATATTTATATTATTCCTCACTTATATATTGAAATGTCATTATTCTTGTAAATAAAAAAAGAAAGGATTACTTTAAAAATTGTGATTTATCCCTAAGATTATTTATGGATAGGTATTAATCTCTGCATAGTAAATTAAAATATTGATGAAGTAAACCTCAATAACCCTCATAATGATGAATAAATCTTAAGAAACTGAAATAAAGTTAAAAAAAATAAAGGTTGGAAAACATAAATACATGAAAATAAAAGTGAAAATAAAATAAAAACAGAGATAAAGGGAAAAAAATAGAACTGAAAGAATAAATGGAAAGAAAAGGAAGATTATAAAATGGCAGAGAAATCGAGTGGAAACGATAAATCAAGAAATAAACAAAACTAGAATAAAATATAGGTGAATAAATAAGAAGATACTTTTATAAATGAAAACAAACGGTTAAATTTTATGTTTTTATTCTATCTGCTACATTAGTATATTTTTCCAGTTTTTTCTTACTTAAAATAAGATATTGCGCTTTTGTCCTCTTAATATTTTATTTTTAAAAAAAAATAAATTTTGGTCTAATGCCATCCAGCGATCCTAAAATTGAGAGGTCTTATGCCACCCAGCAATTCCAAAAACAATTTTTGGTCTAATGCCACCCAGCAATTCCAAAATTAATATTTTATTTTAATAAATTTTGACAGTCCCAGTCCGGTCCGTTTTTTTGGCATGGACCTAACCTTAAATGAAGTTCGGTTTGGCTACAGTTCAGTCTTGTTCAGTCCCGGTCTGGTCCCATTCCAGTGATGTTGAATTGTCAAAGTCAAAGTCAAGGTGAAAAATCGGCAAGAACTTTTCCTAAACAATATGGCTTTACAAGGTAATTTAGAATGTCCATCTTGAAAGTAAAAAACTAATCAAGACGAGATAGTATAAGAGTATTGACCAACATAATAAGAAATACGAGTACCAAAAAAACCCAATTAGAACATGAAAAACAATATTCTTCTAGTATAAAAGAAGAATAAAAAAAATAACAGGAAAAATGGAAGATGAAAATAAGAAGAATAAAAGATGAAGAAGAGAACAATAACAATAAAGATGAAAATAAGAAAAATTGAAGATGAAAATAAAATGAATAAAAAATGAAGAGAACAAGAAGAAAGGAAAGAAAGATCAAAATAAGAAGAATAAAACAAGGAGAAGAGAACAATAACAATAAAGATGAAAATAAGAACAATTGAAGATGAAAATAAAATGAATAAAAAACGAAGAGAACAAGAAGAAAAGAAAGGAAGATGAAAATAAGAAGAATAAAACAAGGAGAAGAGAAGAAAAAAATAAGAAGATAACAAAATGAAACAAAAATAAGGAAAAAAGAAGAGCAGCGACGAGCGCACAGAGGGGGTGGGATGTTGGTTGGGGGGGGGGGCGACAAGCGAGCGGAGTGGTGGGGGGGTGGCCAAGAAAACATTATAAAAAATTAAAAACTGGTAACGGTCTGGTCTAACCTTCTGACCGGATCTGGACTAACCGGCCAGTACCCCAGGAAATTACAGACCACCAGTCGCGGTTCGCATTGGTCCAACCAGTCCCCGATCCAAAACATCAAAGCCTACTCACTAGACAGAAACTTCAGGTTCTATCCCACTAAAGGACCTTGAACTGATGTCATGTTATCATGAGCATATTGTTACACATTTCAACAGTGTGATCCCGAACCATGATTGCCCAATGCTCTTTAGAATGTGGTATGCACATTTCTCTTATAAAGTGACCAACTTGAAGGTCCTTAATTTCATCATTAGGTTTCTTGGACAAAGTGTGTCACCAACTGGATGAGAGCAACCTCGGGGGCAGACATCTCATCAATGTCTAAGACATTCTAAAAAATAAAATCATGTAGAAAATGAGGACTTTTTGTTATTTGAGTATGGTAAATGAGCTCATCGTACGGACTATATTATGGGGCCCAAGAGATGGCTCCTTATGTAGAGATAATATTTTGATATGTCCACAATCATCTGCTGGCAAGTGGGATAAGTCACTATTACTGCTTGGTACGATCACTTAGCTGATACAAAATTATCCAGCTGTTTCATATATATGAAATCAGCATTGTTATCATTTAACAATGCTCTGGAACTACACAGAAATACTAGGCTGTTTCTGGAGCAATGTGATCCCCCGTCTGATGCCCTTCCCAAAGTATCCTTATCCTTCTTGCAACTCATGCACTGAGTACAACTTATGACCACAAGGTGATGGCAAGCCTTCCCCACTGTTCATAATGTCTTTGATGAGTAATCTATTCAATGGGGGGAACCATTAAACATTTATTTTTTTATAGAGAAATAAAAAACAACATATTGGTTAAACTATTCTTGATTTGCTCACATTTCAACTTTTAACCCTCTACATCTATTCTGCCACTAGACTTCATCAAGAAGCTCTATGACTCATTATGGTGCACTATTGGAAGTACATACTTATCATATAACAAACTTACTATGGGATTAATGGAAGGGGTGAAATTCCTCATATTTTGTAGGGAATCCATTTGAGCATGAGGAGAATCCATTATCTAGTTACATTAACGTCATCAAATTTACACATTTCTCTGCATTAAAATAGTTAAATATGAGCTTTATCAAGCCTAAAATGGTTACATATAATTTTAGAATGATGTTATGATTATTATTTATTTATTGGTATTTTCAAAAAAGTCATATCATTGCCCTCTTAAATAAATAGTTTTCTGAGTCAATTTATATCTTCATAATTTTTTTGGCATTACATTCATGAGTTTAATATTTTTCTAAGTTGGAACCTATATTTTTATGACTCTAAATTTATTTTTGTAATTAATTTAAGGCATTCAACTTTTTTTTCCAAACTAGAACTTGTTACCATTAAAGCATCAAAAGTTGACATTATACCATTTTAAACTGCCATCACATGATAGCTAATGATTAACTAAAGCCTTTTACCTTTTTAATTTCAGAGGTGAGGTCAGCAATTGAGAGCTATTTTATCATATTGAATTAATTTTATGCTATAAAAATACACAATTATTCCTCAAAATCAATTAAATAATTATAATATAATAAAATTCAAATGAATACCTATTTCATTTCATGCAATTAATTTTCATGAGTTTTCTTCTATTGAATTGAAATTAACTCTTAGAAAATGTCCAAAATTTTGAAAAATATAAAAAGCCAAAATGGATTTTTAAAATGATTTTTTACCTAAAATTTACTCTCTAATAAATTTCTCCATGTTGTCGATTCAACCTTTACTTATGGTGTACCTAAGAAAATTCTAAAATATGTTTGTATGAAATAGAGTACGAAAAATGACATCATTATAACTTATTGTTTACTAGAGGGGAACTCAAAGGGGACCTTTACAGAATGTTCCTCCTGAAAGGTTTTCTAGTCGCGGTCATTAAAACATGAATTCACATGTCAAAGAAAAGTATAATAAGACAGTCTAATTAATAATAAACATGTTATACAATGGCAAGTCGAGGTGGAATACACAGAGAAGCAAATACTTTGAATAAATTCCGCACGGACCAGTAAAAAATTAAAGAATGGAATGCCAATTTGAGTGAAGAACACTGAATTAACAGTGAAAACATGAAGACAGATGCGCTAGCTATCCAACAGATCTGATATGGTGCAAATCTGTTCTGTATTGGATGTCAAAACACAAATTTAGAATCTCCAGACGAGAATTTGGGGGTTTTTGGTTTTTAAAAACAAAATTTGAAATTAAAAACAGAATCAAACCTAATTAAACCTTGATTTTTATGAAACACTTTGGAATTAACCTCGACTCAGTTGATCCAAACACATTGGATTGAGGTTATCCCCAATGCGAAGTCCCCAGTTCAAGCTCGGGCATTTTGTCGAGCACTTGGCGGTTGACATGCACTTGTGCTTCTCTAGTGTTAGATCTCACCGTCGGTGCTCACCGTGGTTCTTCGGCAGTGGATCTCATCATTGGCATTACCAACAGCACCAGGATCCCTCCTCTTGCTCCATTTCACCAAGATAAAAACCTAGAAACCCAAGTTTTTCTTCCAGTGAAGGGGGATGCCATTTCTGCATTTTGGAAACCCAATTACGGGTGATCTGAACCTCTCATAGCCATCTGATTGGCCTTAAGTGGGAGCGATTGGCCAGGATGAGGCCACATCACCCCCATTCAAAAGGGAAATTTCAGGAGAGCGAAAGAGAGGGGGAGGATCCTTTCCGGCTGATAAGTCGAAATTTAGGTGGTTAAGCTAGTCGATGTGTAATTTGGAGGCTTATGCAGTAATATTTATAATTAACCCTTATTCACTTATTAGTGATGTAAATTGGTAAGGGATCAAACCGCAGAGAAGGCTTTGTGGTTAAGATTGATATTTAGAACAAAGTAATGATTAAGAAAGTGGTTAAGATGAGAGAGTGTGGAAAGAAAGATGCTAGATATAAATTGTGATTATCGTTCAACTAATTATATTTATAAGTTCTTAATTCTTTCTCATAAGAATTATGAACTTATAACAGATATTAAGATAGTATTAAAATCTTGGAGTGAGGATAGGATGAGAGAAATGAATTGATATGATGAAGAAACCCTAATGAGGGGTTTCCTATGAAAACCCTGATTAGGAATGGGTGGTATAAGCTATCAATCCCTACTCATAGGGTTTAATAACTTATAACAAAGAGTGAAGTGATATGAGAAGGTGGAATGGGTTGAAAGATGGGGAAAATGGAATCAAAATCCTAATTAAGTGTTTAGGACTTACCTCTTCTTTTGGTAATGCTCCCAAGCATTAATCCCCCTTCATGGACCTGTATATTGTGACTGGTGCCTTGGCATGTTGCAATAGACATCAAGATATATCAAGAGAGGGAAGAAACTCACTTTCGGAAAGAGTAAAAACCCTAAATTGGCACTCATACACCCCTGTCTCACAAGTTCTCCCCCGCAGAGAAAGGCAAAATGAAGTACAATAAGAGCCTAATCTTGGTATCTATTTGTAAGCTCAACCATAGGTCATGGAGAGAGAAATAAGAGGAGGCCATTTGATCCAAAACTACCCATGGGAACAGTAGTTATGGCTACTTGAATTTTAAGCTTTTCTAGCCATTTGAATTTTGAGCATTTCTAGCCATTCCTTTGTTTGAGTATTTCCACCAAAATAGGGAGCAACCAGAGCATGCCACATCATCCATCCTTATAGGGCACAAATTTGACTTCTTCCACAAGAAGAGAGAGCCACCTGATGTTCCATGTCATACCTCTTTGTAGGGCACAAAGTTGACTTGTTCAAAAGGAAACAAGAGCCACCAGTTGTTCCACATCATCCCTCCTTAGTGGGCCTCAATTTTTCCATTTTTTAACCTTAAAAAATACTTGAAAAATATCAAATATAATCCAGACAATTCTCTAAAATTCAAAATTACTTATCTCTTTATCTACAACTCCTTTTTGGATGAATTTTTCACCAAATCATTTCTTTTTAAATATACTATCAATTCCAAACATTATCACCATCAAAATATACTGACTTTAATGCAAGAATAATTATTTATTGGACATATGCATTTTTGGTGAAAATTACATAAAATTCATGATACCATGCATAAAATTAGTTTTATTGATGACGAGGATGCCAACACATCACCATCGGACGCGTCGCCACGGTCAACCGAAGTCAATGTCTCCGCCACGGATACGCCGCCACAGTCAACCGACGTCATCACTCCTGCTACAGACATGCCGCAACCGTCTCCGCTACGCAAGTTCCTTCGCACATCATGATACGTCGCCAACGGCAGATCAACAACTGCCCCTTGGCGTGACATGAAGCACGTCTCGTCTTTAATTTCTCATCTTTAATTTCTCGCCTTTAAGTTGTATTTTCTCTTTCCTCCAAGGCCTATATGTATAGGCCATTGTTTCAAGAAACAGTTAGGCAAGTTTATTTCAAGAATTGAGTTATCTTTCTCTTCTTGGAGTGCTTGCCCCAACCCTACCCTCCTTCTCGCTATCTCCGATCTCCACCGCCGCCGCTGCCGTCGCTGCCTCGCATTGCCAGCTACCTTTGCTCCCTTCTCGTCATCGCTGCTTGCCCAGGACAGCCCTAGGCTACCTACCTAGGGCCGCCCAAGGCCATCCCAGGCCGCCCGCCCAGGACCACCCCAGGCCGCCCGCCCAGGGCCGCCCAAGGCCACCCAAGGTCGCCCACCCAAGGCTGCCCGCCCAGGGCCGCCCCAGGCCGCCACGCAGGGCCGCCACGCAGGGCCGCCCAAGGCCGCCCCAGGCCGCCAGCCTAGGGCTGCCCTAGGCCACCCTACGCTGCCCGCCCAGGGCCGCCCCAGGCTGCCCGCCCAGGGCCGCCCCAGGCCGCCCATGCAAGGCCGCCCCAACCTGCCCCAGGTCGCCCTCCCAGGGCCGCCAAAGGCTGTCCAGGCTGCCCGCCCAGGGTCGCCCTAGGCTGGCCCTAACTGCCCACCCAGGGCAGCCCTAGGCCACCCCAGGACGCCCGCCTAGGGATCACCCCAGGCCGCCCGGCTAGGGCCGCCCTAGGCCATCCGTCCCCAAGGCCACTCGCGCACCCCGCGTGCCCTTCACTTGTGCTTTTGGACGCCCTCGAAGCTTCTTACCGCGGCGCATACCGTTTAGGTTTCGGGGCGCTGCCCCGAACCCCGCAAGGGGCCAACTCCCCCCTTGACAACCCCCCCAACTGACCGCGCAGTTGGATCTGTGACACCCTGTCGTAGCGCACATCAATCGTCTCGGCAACGACGCCCCACGCCCATGCACTCCGGCCACTAAAGCACGGAACGCCTCATTGCCAGGGCCGCTCAACGCTCGGAACGTCCATATCTTCTCGTACAGTGGGCCGATCAATGCCCGGAATCGTCCAGTCTTGTCACGAATCAGAATTCCCCACAGCCTCTTCACGCACTACGGTGCTGAGGTACACCTAAACTCTTTGGTGTCGCCATGTTCTTCGTCCTGTATTCCATGAGAAGTTTACACCGCCGTCGGATTACATTTGGTTTGGATTTCCCCACTTTCTCCCTTTCTTTCGAGAGTCTCCTTCGCGATGCGAATTCGGGTATTGATTTCAGTGCTTAGGCATCGTCACGGTGGGTGAAGACAGTACTCCCGCCCTCGACAAGGGTCAGAGCTGCACCACCAGTTTTTCATCGGTTTTAAAGTCCGAATCCGACCGTGTGTATTTTTGTGGGCTGTTTTATCCCTCCTGTACCCAACCCATCCACCGTCGTGCATCCATCCGTAACCTTCCCCGTACTCCAGTCATCCATTCCTTAGTCGTCCTGCGTCATTAATTATTCTCTAAAATACATGAAATAAACATGAATTATCATGCTTATTTGCATGTTATTACCTGCCACTACCGCCACCTCCTCTGCATGGCAGGTGTCCCCCTATAGCACGTCCAATTGTGCCACGATCAAGAACCGTGAAATCTCTTAACTTGGCTCCTGGAATCATCAAAGTCCAAAGAAAAATGATTAATTCACAAAGGTTTGACCTTCAAAAAGGCCAAATCTGCAAATCACATCATACTAACACTAAATTCATGTAAAAGAACAAAAAGGTAATAAAATGCTATGAATGCTGAAACGCAAAAACTGAAAGATAATGTGCGTCAAATTTGTATGAATTAGGAGTTAAAGTTGGTTATAAATGGCATTAATTCATGTCATGTTAGCATATTATACAGGTACCAGATCACGGGTGTAATGGGAGGGTGTTAGTGATATTAAAAATAACATGTTATTTTTTAATAATAATTTCATGCATTATACATGTTTGCCTCATACAAGTGGTCATAAATACATATATTATTTGTGATTTAATAATTTATAATGGTTCATTGTGAGAATTATTTTTCCCCATTTTGTATTTTTTCCTGAATTATTTAGATTACAATCATAAACAAAATAATTTTGGAAGATATGAGAATACAGTTTTTCCAGATGTTTTGGTATTTTTATCGAATTTTCTCTACCACTAAATTTATAAATAATACTTTGATAAATAATAATATATCTTTCTTTATTCATCTTAGTATTTATAAGACTTAAAATTTCAAATAGATTGGATTTATATTTTGAGCAAGGTGTCAATGTCTGATTTATGATGTATGATTGACATCATTTATTTAATCACCTTTTACAATGTAGAATCTGTAAATCAAGATTTTGACAATAAATAAACGTTTTGTAAAAAAAATGACTTTTGCAATAAATATTTTTCCAAGGAAAATTGCTACATTCAATGCGTGGAAATGTCCTTTTCTTTTTTTGTAATACATGTGGGAAAACCATACTTGGAGCAATCTTGGGGGCCATCTTGCATTTGAGATCAAATGACTGAATGAGAAACAATCTGATATTAAGAAACAGAAAGTACCACTTGACCCTTTGGGCACATGACAATGGGATTAGTATGTCTTAATAATTTTCTGACTCCCATCTTCATCCTTTCCCTAGGTCATTATTCTCAAGGATAGCCTAGGTTTTCATTATCCTGCGAACCATCATAGACTTGGCTGCTCACCAATGCATATCTACCTCCATCTCCGTTACCGCCAGTGATATTCAATCTTCATCACCTGCCCCGTTCCCCCTACTTGTTAGTCACTACTGAAATTGGCAATAGTAAATCACTTCGCTTCACTCACCACCATCACACATGCTCATTATGACTCCCTTGCTGCCCATCAAAATAGGATCTTTACGCCTGCAATGGTGACTGAGAGCCATTTTCAGGGTCTTTTTGCAACGAAACGTTGCAAAAAGGCCCCGAAAAGTCCAGAAATTGTGTAAATACATTGTATTCTATTATAAATATGCCCTTTTTTAATAGAATAAATGCATTTCTTCTTGAAATAAATCCCAGAAAAATCCTTAAAATTCGTAAAAAATTCTAGAAAATTCTATAAAATTCCCTGATTCATTCCCATGCGGATAAATGTCGAAACAAAATATTAAATATGTCATTTTCATTCAAAAATAATTATTTAGAGCTTCAATAAATCCATACAAATTCATATAATTAACAGAAAATTAGGGAAAAATCAGAAATTACTTGCAAACATTATTTTCATGCAAATATATGATAACAGCCTAATTTTAAGCTGTTTAAATGCATGAAATCATGCTTATAACATGAAATAAAGACTGAAATTAGGGTGTTATCATATACCCCCCTACTTAGACACTTCTAGTCCCTTAGCAACATCTAAGTACTTTGCCGCATTATCATTTCTTTCATCCTGTAGGTCAGACAACAAGTATTGGAAGTGTTAAGTGTATCAATCACAAGCCGAGCTAAAACATTAAATGACAGTTTGAGCTGTGACCTTTTCAGGAATGTGGGGTTTCTTTCTCCTTGGTTTGAATGCCTAAGTGGGTGAGAAGGGAGTGTACTTGTTTCTAGGTATGACGCTATACTCCTTAGGTAATCTCTCTATACTCATGTGAAGCTGGACTCACATCTCTCGCAAGTAAGATCACTCTCTCCCGGGGTGGAGGCCACCTAGTACTTGCCTCTCCATTAGCCTTTTCTCCTTCCTAAGCATAGAAGACGCCATTTCCTCCTCCTGTTGAGCACAGAATGTGGAAGACAACGAGAAGGATATATGACAGACTTGTAAGGCGTGTGATGGGGGAGATGGAAACTTTGTGAAAGAGTTAGGGTGAGCGTTAACAATGAGAGATTTATGGTCCAACGGGTGCGGTGCTACCTCGGATAAACTACTCCCAAGATTTTTAGAAGAAGTGGGGGAGATAAAAGAGATGGGACCAATGTGATGATACAAAGATAGAGAACAGTATGATCATGAATGGAATATTAACACAAGAAATTGCGCAAGTCAACCCCCCTTTTCTCTTCGTCTTCTTCTTTTTTTTTTCTTGTTTTTTTTTTTGCTTCTTCTTCTTTTCCTCTTTTTTTTTATATCGAAGAGGGGTATGACAAAAAAAATGGAACACTTTACATCATCTAAATGGTTTTCAAACATGTTATCACAACTAGCATGAGTGTCATAACAATCACATTGGTCTAGAGAGAGAGGACAGAAGAATAAGATTTAGATAATGCAGAGTGAATTATGGACAGAAAAATATACAAAGAGGCAGTATCGTAGTGATACCGTGGAAATGGAGATAGACGTACTTGGGAGATAGGCATATCCTCGGTAGCGGAAGCAAGGTGGTGGAGTCAAGTTGTGATGGAAATGGCGTGAAGTGTGTGGAACAATAAGGTGGATGGAGATGGTGGATTCTGTGCATAGGACTTGGAGAATGACTGCTCACTATTTTGGAATGGAAGTAGGCTAATGGTGGGACAAAATAGATAAGTGGGATCGGCTATTTTGAGCTGATGGAATGGGGGATCTCAATTCACTCATCACTCTCCTTTGGAGCATAGAGCTTCTACCCTTTGACTTTCCATCATCTAATCACCAACTAGACACTCTCCCCAATTCGAAACTGAACCCACATTCCTCAAAATCACGTGTGTTGCATCTCAACATGTTCTTGATCGGCTCTAGGAGCTTAACTTCTCTACACATGTTCCCAAACAACTGGATGAAAAGTATGATTCATGTATATGCATGTTAAAGATGGCTAAAAGCAGGTTTAATTCATGTAATATTCCTAGAAATTAAATGCATACATCACAGTTTCCCTTATAAAATGACTAGCTTCCCCCTTACTAAAACATGCACGGTCCTCAATGCATAACTACGAAAATAACCAAAAGGAAAATTGAGGGAGAGAATGGCAAACAGTGGGGATGGACGTGTGGATCGCCGTTGAGATGATAGATATAAAATCCTCAATAAGTTGTGTTGCGTCATACATCATGATTGCTCCAACTTGGTCAATATCCTGATCAAAAATTAAAAAAAACATCACAACAAGGCTAATAGAGGTTCCACATAAAAATAAATAGTTCAACCCATTCAAGAGAGAAAATTTTTAAAGAGAAATCGAATCAAGGACTTGGGTCCTAAAAGATCATGTTGTGCTGGCTCTTCAAACCTTTTACTCCTTATGAATGGTTGCATCCTGCAATTACCCCTTCATGTGGACTCCACCTACTTGTTATGACAGCTAAAGAAGAAATTGGATAAAAAAAAGGAAAAAAAAGAAAAGGGGAACTGGAGAAGAATCTGAGTTCCCGTTAGGTAAAGCAAAATCAATCAAGCTAAAGATTATCTCAATCATAAATCTAAACTCAAAGGACCGTGTATGAGAAACTCGATGCCCATGTGTATATACCTATATTTAAAAATAGATTTCCTTGTAATGTTCATCCACAAAAGTGATAAGTTAAATAGCTCATACATAAAGAAAATCATGCTAGAGAATTTCCATTTCCATTTAAAGAAATGATCATGCCAATCTGTAGAAAGAATTTTGCATAAGAAAGGCTCAACCTCAACTTCATTACAACTTTTTTTTATCCCTGTCCGAGGTTGAACTTCAGATAATTCACTAGGCGTATTGAAAAATTATTTTTCCATTTCTATTTTCATCCACATCATCCTCATTGAAGCCTTCACATTGCTATTTCCCTTCACATGATTTCTGTCCTCAAGAAACAACATGTAAACATCAGAGATTATTTCATCCATTTCTTCCATTGAGATCATTGACCCTTCAAAATTGTCCCTGCACAATTTTCTGAAAGAATCATGTCTTGAAAATTCATTCATCTCTTCTCCATTCCTATTGGACATGGGTTTACATAAAATTTCGGTATGCAGTGCGTCACGAAATTGAATAAGAGGTTGATTCTCTTCAAGATGAGGATGGGTGTTTTCAAACTGACCTTCTTCATCTCTTTCCACAGTTTCTCCCATATCATCCTGAAAATTTAACTCAGAAGCATCTGATTGTGATTCCTCATACCCATGTATTTCATCTTCACAATAAATTAAATTCAAGATTCCAGCAATCTCCATCTTAATAATTTTCATTTTTCTGAGAAAACAATCTTCCTCGAGGGGACCACTTTCTGCTAATAAATCCTTCAAAAATTTACAAACATCTTTCTCCATATGTAAGATCCTTAAGAAGTATTCTCCCCTTTCATGAAAATCATATCATAAAGTAGAATCATTTTCGAAAGACACTCATGTTTGAAAACATCCTCATATTCAAGAAAATAGTTCATCATAAACTGGTCACTCTCCTCGGAGTCATCAAGCTGAGAAATTTTTTCTTGAATCATTTCGAAGTCATTAACAAATACATGTTGCTCTTTAGAAATTGAAGATGACGCATTGTGCAACGAACTTGTAGAAGATAGTATAGATGATGGTGATTGTCTCAACTCATTGTGTGGACATACCAAAGGGCACATATCATGGGAATTATGAAGAACAAATTTAGGGATTGTTGCCTCTGTAGATTGTGCATAATACCAATGCTCATGAAAATTGGGGAAGGCCTCATTTGAATGGTGACAATCATACATATAAGGATCAATGCCACAATATATTTTTTCATCATGATACAAGGAATCTCTATGATTAAGATTACAATCAGATTGTGAATTTTCATAAAGACAATGATCATGGTGATAATTTTGATGCAACTCATGATAATAAGAACTTTTCCCATAATAGTGAGACATGGTAGCTTCATATGCTTGTAAAATATTGTCGATTCTATGCAATAAAATGTGGTGCAATAATAAAGATTAGATGAATAATAAGTACTTCAGAGAAAAATAAACTTAAAAGAACATGAACATAATATTAAAGCACTCAATTTATAGAAATGAAAACCAATTGAATTTCCTTAGCGTTGCTTCCACGGCAACGGCGCCAATTGATAAGCCGAAAATAGGGGTAAAAACTATGCAATTTTAAGCCCTTGTCGTTGTGGATTTTGGCTTATGCAATAAAATTTATAAGAACTCCACTTAAGACGTATAGTGATAAGTACGAGTGTCGTCCAAGGTAAGCTAGTAAGGAATTCGATTTGGTGATTGTATTAGTCGTTTCACTCTGATTAAACAGAATTTGATCTTCAATGAGGATCAAGTCACCCTAATTAGATGAGAATTTAGAAAGGGGGGTAGAAGAGTTGAGATGAATAGAAGAAATATAGAGCTCTAAATTGGCTTCTTTGATCCTAATAAAAGGATCCAAGAGGTCAATTAGAGAGGTTAAAAGGGAATGTTTAATTTGAGTTTGGTTTGTTTTTGCAACTTTGATAATTCAGAACTGAAATGGGGGTAATTTAATCTCCTAAGAATTAAAACTAATTTTTTTAGAGTTTTTCTTTGGAATGCAGTTGAATGCTTAGTTGAATCCCTCAAATTCTCCTCTCAATCCTAATCAGGGCTTGTACATGCCGCTCAAGCCAAGCGATTTAGAATTTCAGATCAAAACCAAGAAGAAGAAACAAGAAATTGAACTAATCTCATTCAAAATGCACAAATCCAAATACAATCAAGGAAAAAGTACCACATAACTTGATCCAGGGTGGGACTCCTCTCTCTCTTGCAGGTGTGATAGAGAACCATCAAGAATGAGCTCCCCCTCTCAAGATTTAGCTTTTATACTTAGGTTATATGGTAAAAATTACCATTTTACCCCCGTTTAGGAATTAATGTTTATCTATCAATGTAGGCTGGATCTGAATGATCCAACCATACAGATAGAAAGAGGGGATCAAGACGAACAAATCCATAAACAAATCATCTCAATCGGACTTCAGGATCAAAAGTTATTAATAAATCAATTTTAAACCAATTTAGTCCATTGGATTTAAAATTGATTTATTTATTAATACACGCAATGACGTGTCAACTTCCCATTGGCTGCAGCGTTTCAATCTCCTTTGGCGGGCTCTCTCTCATCGCGCCACGTACCCTTGACGAGAGAGAAAAAAAAACAATTAAATTTTCGTTAGTGCGCATTTTGCGTACGTTTTGATACGCACGCACACGTACGTTTTTTCGTTCCTTTGCCTACTTGTGTGTCGCCACGTCACCGCCCGTGCACGCGCATTGTATGCGCCGCACGGGCGGTGAACTTACCTCCTGCCACATACACATGTGCGATCGCAGTTAGACTTTTATCCAACGGCTAAAGTTGCGCCACGTCGACAAGGCGGGAGGCTCTTTGCATTTTTTTCAAGAAAGCCCTTAATAAAACAAGCAATTGTAAACGAACGCCGTCCTAAAATATTCGTGTATATGCCCTTACCGCATTCTCTCTCCTCCAATTTTTTCTAAAACATTAAAACTATATTGCAATAAAACCCTAAACTTTTTTAAATAGGATCTTTACGCCTGCAATGGCAACTGAGAGCCATTTTCAGGGTCATTTTGCAACGAAACGTTGCAAAAAGGCCCCGAAAAGTCCAGAAATTGTGTAAACACCTTGTATTCTATTATAAATATGCCCTTTTTTAATAGAATAAATGCATTTCTTCTTGAAATAAATCCCAGAAAAATCCTTAAAATTCGTAAAAAAATCTAGAAAATTCTATAAAATTCCCTGATTCATTCCCATGCGGATAAATGTCAAAACAAAATATTAAATATGTTGTTTTCATTCAAAAATAATTATTTCGAGCTTCAATAAATCCATACAAATTCATATGATTAACAGAAAATTAGGGAAAAATCAGAAATTACTTGCAAACATTATTTTCATGCAAATATATGATAGCAGCCCAATTTTAAGCTCTTTAAATGCATGAAATCATGCTAATAACATGAAATAAAGACCAAAATTAGGGTGTTATCACTTAGCGTCGTTCAACTTTTCACTAAAGAAAGCGATGGGGTGATTTTCTAGACTCAAGACTCCTCCAATTGCTAACCCCGACGCATCACAGGCGACCTCAAACACTTTATCAAAATCAGGGAGACGAAGAATAAGGGCCTGAGTCATTCTAAGTTTGATTTCCTCAAAGGACCTTTGCGCTACTGCTGTCCATTCAAATTGATTTCCCTTTAGGCATTCAGTCAGGGGTGCCATGATGGTACTAAAGTTGGATATAAATTGCCTTTAAAAGGTTCCTAAGCCGTGGAAGCTGCGAACATCATGGGCATTCTTAGGTGCCAGCCATTAAATTATGGCATCAATTTTCATCGGGTCAACAGATACACCTTGGCCAGATAAGATAAAACCTAAGAATGAGACATGACTAACAAGAAAGGAACATTTTTGGGTGAGCGTATAATTGCTCGGTTTTCAATACTTCACAAACTAAACGTAGGTGGTGGAGGCGATCGGGTGTGGGCTCACTATAAATAAGAATATCATCAAAATATACGACGACAAAATTTCCTATGAATGGTCTAAGTATATGGTTCATCAATCACTGAAAGGTGCTAGGTGCGTTTGATAAACCAAGGGGCATGACTTTCCACTCATATAGTCCATCTTTGATCTTAAAGGTAGTTTTCCACTCGTCCCCTAGACGGATACGGACTTGGTGATAACCGCTTTTAAGATCAATTTTGGAGAAAGATTTTAGAACCTGCCATCATATCAAACATGTCGTCGATGCGGGGAATAGGAAACCTATACTTGACCGTAACCTTATTTATAGCTCGACTATCTATGCACATGAGCCAACTCCCATCCTTTTTTGGGAGCCAGTAGTGTGGGTACGGCACACGGGCTGAGGCTCTCTTGGATGAATCCCTTGTCCAAGAGTTCTTGGACTTGATGCTGTAGCTCCTTGTACTGCGTGGGATCCATCCAATAATGAGGGAGGTTGGGTAAGGATGACCCGGGAATGAAATCAATAACGTGCTGAATATCACGCATCGGGGGTAGGTCATCGGGCAAATCATTAGGGAAGACACTTGCAAATTCTTTGAGTAGCTGAGAAACCTCGGGGGGTGGCGAGGTAGAATCCTCGGAGGAGTGATCAGGGATCATGGCTAAGCAAATAGACATTTCATTATCTATCTCCTTCTGAAATTGGCGACCGCTAAGAATACATAGGCCTAAGGATGGAGATTTTGGGGAGGATCTTTGCGGACTATGAGTGTAAGGATGCCATGTAATTTTCTTGCCCTGGTGGATGAAAGAACACGTATTGCTCCGACCATAGAGGTGTACATCATTATCATACAACCAAGGGCGGCCGAGGATAATGCTGCCCACCTTCATGGGTAAAACATCACACAATATCTCCTCTTCATAGGATTGAACCTTCAAAGGAAGACGGCATTGGCTCTTCACAGGGATTGAGGTATCATCGAGCCAAGATACAAAATATGGGTGAGGATGATCAATCAAGGGTAATCCCAAACGTGATGTCATGACATCAGAGACGACATTGATACAGCTACCACTGTCTACAATCATCTTACACATCTTATCACCAATTTTAAAGTATGTGTAAAATATGGATGTCCTCAAAGCGAAAGTATCAGTGGAAGGCTGAGTAAGGTTGCAGTGGACGATTCCCCCAACTAACGTAGATGGGTCGTGACGAGGAAGAGACGGTGGACAGTCAGTGATGCCAATGAAACTCACTAATCATTCATCGTGCACAATTTCATTGACAACATAACTCTCAACTCTATACTCCTCCTCATCAATAGGCTGCTCGTCTATGGTGGGATCACTATCGAGGGGCTCCTGTCCTATATGTAAGGCTCGTGATGGAGATTAGGAAGCTCTATGACCACGACCCTGGCATTTAAAACAAGTCAAGTCGGAAGGACCGAGTTGTGCGGAATTGGGTTGAGCACGTGGTCTAGCTGTGGACTCGAGGGAAGGCGATGTACGAGTATTTGGCGTAATAGAGGACGGAGTCGGAGCTGGAGGGCGGTGCTCGGTGGTAGTGCGAGTGGGAGTGGGAGCAGGAGGTGCCGGGAGAGCTAACGGAGGGCTGCGTTGGACTGCACGGTTGGGGTAAGCAGAATTGGCAGAATGAGGCCGGTCGGTAAGAGCGGGACGAGTCTAGATGGGAGTGTGGAATAGATTTTGGTATAGCTCTAGGTTTTCTACAATCTGATAGGCCTGCTCTAGTGTGGTGGCCTTCCGGACAAGCAGTTCTGTTTCCAGGTAAGGGTTAAGACCAGTCCTAAAATGAGAAATAACAACTCGAGGGTTCTCTTCAACTCGACACCTCATATAGAATTCCTCAAATTGAGTGATATACTCAGAGATGGGACGTCTACCCTGCTGCAGTTTGTGCCATTGGTCAAGAAGGTTATCTAGGTAGGCAAGTGGGACGTATTTCTCACGCAGTTTGTCCTTCATTTGAGGCCAAGTATCTATGGGTGCCTCACGACGGTTATAAATCAATAGTATGGAACATCGACTTTGACGCTACGCTGAATTTGCTGCCATTGGTTGTCATGAACCGCATGGCAGTGATCGTGACGGGGGACCACATCCTCAGGTGGAAAAGGATCATTCCTGTGCGGATGATTCCCGTTCCATCCACGATGTCTATCATCATGTGGATAAGGATCATTCCGTGGGGGATGATTCCTATCGTGCTCTGGGATCCTCCCCTCCGGCGGATGGTAATCGTCTCATGGTAGATGATTTCCATCATGCCCCGGGGCTCTATCTACAGGTGGATAGGGATCGTTCTGTGGGGGATGATTCCTATCCTGACCTGGGGTCCTAGGCTCAGGCAGATAGTAATCGTCTCGACGATTCCTATCATGGACCGGAGTGCAAATCTCCGGAAGAATCAGATCATCTCGTTCGGGACGACTCTGATTTTGGCTTCCGGATCTTTCCTCGGGTCGTATAGGATCATCATGATCACGATGATTCCTATCACGTACTCGAGGTCTAGAATCAGGTGGATAGTGGTCATCGCGATCAAACAGATGTCGGTCATGACCTCTAATCTCAAGTTGGTAAGTCCGTTCGCTCACCGTGTCGATCGAACTGGTTAGACGGTTGTCCATATTGGTAATTGGTGTATTCACATCATGAAAACCTTTCTGGACAGCGTCTAACACACGATCGATGTCTTCTCGAGAATAGGTCAATGGGGCGGCCGATAACAACTCATGGATGGGGACGAACACCTCACGACCGTCTTGGGGTTGGTCTATCATCAGAGCGGAGACTCGTTTGCCTGAACGCAGATGCATGCAATGGGACGGACAAATGAAGACGTCTACGATGGCAGAAATGACTGGGCCGACAGGTAAGGCTCTGATACCAATTGGACGTACGACAACTGAGGAGTGGATGACTGGAGTATGGGGAAGGTTACGAATGGATGGACGATGGTGGATGGGTTGAGTACAGGAGGGATAAATCAGCCCACAGAAATACACACGGTCGGATTTGGACTTTAAAAACGATAAAAAACTAGTGGTGTAGCTCCGACCCTTGTCGAGGGGGGAGTACTGCCTTCACCCACCGCAATGATGCCTAAGCACCAAAATCAATACCCGGATTCGCGTCGTGAAGGAGACTCTCGAAAGAAAGGGAGAAAGTGGTAAATCCAAACCAAATCTAATCCGACGGTGGTGGAAACTTCTCGTGGAATACTGGACGAAGAACACAACATCACCAAAGAGTTCAGGCATACCTCGGCACCGTAGTGCGTGAAGATGCTGTGGGGAATTCTGATTTGTGACAAGACTAGACAATTCTGGGTGTTGATTGACCCACTAGACGAGAAGATCTGGACGTTCAGGGCGTTGAGCGGCCATGGTAGTGAGTTGATGTGGTGGTCGCAGATTCAAGCGTAGGCGGATACCTGCGTGCGCGAAGCATGCGTAGGGTGCACGGAGTGCACGGAACGTGCGGAGTAGCATGCGTGGGCACTGAGTGCGTGGGCACTGAGCGCGTGGAGCGCCTACGCACGCGTGGAGAGCGCGGAGGGCATGCAGCGCACCCGGAGCGCGCGGAGTGCGCGTGGCTTGAAGCATCGAACAGCGTTGATGATGGGCAGCGTCGGTGGCACAAGCGTGCGCCGGGGTGATCCTGGGCGGTTCTTGTGGGGCGGCCTGAGCGGCCTGTGGGCAGCCCAAGCGGGCGCCCTAGGGCTGGCCCTGGGCGGTCCGGAAAGGTGCGGTTTGGGCGGCCTGGGGCTGCCCTGTTGGGGAGGCCTGGGCGGCCTTGGGCTGCCCTGTTGGGGCAGCCTGGGGGTGGCCTTGGGCGGCCCTGGCAGGGGCGGCCTAGGGCTGCCCTGTTGGGGCGGCCTAGGGCTGCCCTTGGGCGGCCCTGGCAGGAGTGGCCTAGGACGGTCTGGGGCTGCACTGTTTGGCCTAGGGTTGGCCTTGGGCGGCCCTGGCAGGGGCGGTCTGGGCGGCCTTGTGCGGCAGTCCTGGGAGGTTGGTAGAGAGATAGAGAGGGAGAGTGAGAGAGAGAGAGAGGAAGAACGAGGGGTGGAAGGCCGACGACACGAGGCGGCAGCGGCGGCGCTAGGGCTGGAGAGATAGGGAGGCTTGGGCAGTCCTCCAAGAAGAGTTAAACAAAACTCAATTCTTGAAATATGACTGCCTAACTATTTCTTGAAACAATGACCTATACATATTGGCCTTGGAGGAAAGAGAAAATACAACTTAAAGACGAGAAATTAAAGGCGAGACGTGCTTCATGTCACGCCAATGGGCAGTTGTTGATCTCCCGTTGGCGGCGTGTCATGATGCGTGAAGGAACCTGCGTGCGTGGAGACGTGCGTAGTGGAGACGGTTGCGGCGTGTCCGTAGGGGGAGTGTTGACGTGCGAGCGTGGAGACGTGCGTAGCGGAGATGGTTGTGGCATGCGCGTAGCGGGAGTGATGACATCTGTTGACTATGGCGGCATATCTGTGGTGGAGACGTTAACTTCGGTTGACCATGGTGACGCGTTCGATGGTGGTGTGTTGGCGTCCTCGCCATCATAAGATAAGAGGTAATTGTATAACCCGTCGGCATGCAAGTTGAGGTAAATGATTTATGTTGTACCACCATACAGAAAATCAGTAACGCTCATTAAAGGTTAACAGATTCAGTTGACGTATTAGGGACCTATCTCTCGAGGTGTGGAAGAATATATTGACGAATAGTGTAAGGATAGTAAAGAACTCCGTTGGCGAACGAGAACGACGGAACCTGCGGGTAAGTAGCCTTAGTAGTCGTTGTAGGACCTAGATGTCGATCAATGCAATGATAGGCACACCAGCACGTTGAGATGCGCTGCACTCTTTAGACCAAGAGGGATAGGAAAGTTGGGCGTTTGCTGAGGCATGCCGAGGAACACGCACGAGATACAAACGGTGCAGAAGTGTGCTGCGCGCACACGGAGGCACCGATCAGCGCGCGGGGCGCAGCAGCACACATGCGCACAAGGCTGCTACGGGCGTTGCCACTGACAGACGAGGTCACATGTTGGCAGATTCCATGCACGTGATCAGTCGGTAGAAGGGCGCACGTGCGGTAGATACCTGGATGTCTATAGCACCCGCTGAGCGGCACCGACGGTGGGTTTTCATGCAGGGTCAGTGGAGTGCAAACTGAGATTCCCAGAATCCACTTCTTGGGCTTTCTTGATGGCAAACTTCATCAAGGGAGAGGGTCTTGATCGTGTAGGTGCGAGAAATCCATGAGTCAAAGCGCTGGCTTTCTTGGGCAAGAAACGGAGTCCTTTAGGAATGACAGTAGGGGTGGGTGAGAGCAATGACGTTCTGCAACCCATGAAGGTAAAGTAGGTCAAGACTGATCAAAACTCTGTCTCTCAAGGGAGGTTCTTGAATGACCCTTAGGGACGATGACACTTCAAGAATGGATGATTCTCGATGGGGCAGTATTCTAGCACTTAATGTAGACAATACGAGGAGAGGAACCACGAACCTGGATGTGAGAAAGAGCAACATTTTCACAATCTAAAATGGCGATCAGAAAGCTATACCGGAACTAGCTATGGCCAAGGAATCAAGGAAAAAAAGAAAAAAACAATTCCCCTTGATTCTCAAATTCTGTCAGTCTGTCCTCTTGGGCATGCCGTCCTTATACAAGGCCGAGGCATGCCCACTTGGGCGTAACTGGAGGGAACCATCTCAAGAGGAGTGGTCCTCTCAAAATGACGAAAATAAAGGTTCAAAATGGACGAGGCTAAAACACGACAGGACCATTCCAGAATCCGACAGGAAATTACAACAATAATAATAAGAGAGACAACGAAAACTTATACAACTTCATCTTCATGCCGAGTACGTGAACGATGCATCACAGACGTAGGCTTGGGTGGCTTGGTGAGGTTGCTGGCATCACTCCATCTTCATGGGAAGATGGTCCCCCATCACTGTGGCCGTCGTAGCAGTGGCGACCACCGATGCTGCCCGCGGCCGCCCCTATAGCCGTGGCCATCGAAGCTGTCTACGGCTGCCGTAGCAGCTCACAGCCACTACCACGAGAGGCGTCTCACAGTCTATGGGCGCCAGAGCCGTTGGAGCTGTCGTAGCCTCCCTCAGCCGTCGTTGCAGCTATGGCCGCAGCAATAGGCCATGGTCGCCGCAGCCACCCACGGCCACCACAACAGCCTGTGACTACAGTAGCAACCTTAGCAGTCGCCGCGGCTGCACCAACCCTAGAAACCATTGCAGTGGCTTGTCGCTGCTCGTGGCTGACAATTGGTCCGCAGCTTGCTCGGCCATTGGGATCTACACTAGCTGCGGTCCTTGCCACCAAACTTGTCGCCGTCGTAGGCGTTGCCTCTGCGATCGCCGTTGTTGCCCTTGCTATTGTCTACCTATTTCCAGTGGCCGCTGCGTTTGCTACCACCGTGCCACGCCATTGCGCTGAGCCGCAACACCCTGTGACCGCCGTGGCGTCGCATTATCACAACCTGCTTTTGCTGCACAATTACCGCACCCATTTCTATATCCATTAATAGACCCATCGCAATGTCTACTCACACCGGCATACATACTCACACTACTGCATCTACCTAGGCTGTCATGGCGCCTACGTGAAGTTTGCCATCCACCGTTGTTGAAACATACATTGTCTTGCCTACTACTACTTGTACGCTCCTAACTCCCTCTGGACTTTATATTATTTCTTTCAGTGCCTCCAAATGTTTCTCCACCGCAAGGGTTAGGTTAGTGATAGATATGAATACATCAATGGGAATAGGTTTCTATCGTTACGATCTTGGTTGGCAGTTTGAACAGTGCACGCATGAGTGACAATAGTCGTACTATCACCATTCACCCTCAACCAGTCGTCCAGGTCATCGGGAGCCTAGTTGCATTCCCTAGTCACACTTATCGTAGCCTAGTGGTTGTTGGTGTCCGTCGACCGTCATGGAAAATGTTATCGGGCTACTTCATGAACCTACAACTGTCACGATCCATTATAAGGACCAGAACACGATCCACAGGTCACATCCACTCCTCCCCCTATTATGTTGCAATATTTTTATTTTGTCTAGTGCCATCTGTGACTGTTCCACTACTTTGACAGCTCCTTTACGTGATATAGGGTTAGCCACCATATTGGGGTTAGGGATTTTCTCTGTTTGTGTCAAATCCGTTTGTTTGCGGTGACAGCAAGGACGTTCATAAATGGTGAACATCCCCCACCTCATCGGCCTTCGAATCGACCCCTCGGGTCATTGGGAGCATGTGTATGCCTAGACCCCTCCACGAGTTGTCATCTGTGCTTATGTCTTGGATCACCCAGTTTTCATTGTTCTTCTTGTTGATTTTACTACGTGTGCGCATCATTTGTTTTTGTTGCATCGCGCATTATCATCCGTCCCCTATGGTGTGAAACGACCCGCTTGGTCCCAACCCATCGTGTTACATCATTAAGCAAGCACTAAATGGGTGAGTTATATCCATATTTTTTTTTACATCTTTCCTCTCTATATCATTTGATAAAGATACAAAGGGATATGTCAAAAAGACATTGAATATGTATCTATAGTTCTGTCATTTTGTTTAATTTAATTATTCCTGAATTCAGATGAGAAAAAATCTCATCATTGGCTCTATAAGGGGATGTATCTTTAAAAATTCACCTATTCCAACAACAAAAAACCTCCCTTAAATGATCTTGTACGAACAACTAAATTGGCTAACAGGATTGTACGTGATTTTAAGCAGAGAACCTGCTTGGCCAAATAATCTTGTATATATCCTGTAGTTACTTTGAGTTTGGCTACTACTGCATATAATGCAGGCTAAGTGGTGCTAGAGCCTGCAACATTTGGTGAATCGGCAGATCCATTTGAAACCCCTTGAGAGATATTATCTGATCGTTATTTAATGTTCTTCAAATGGCTTCAGTACAAGTAGGACAAATAACCATACCTTTTTTTGGGAAATGTCAATAAATTTGTATATCCTTTTGGTGCATATAAAAAAATTTAAAATTTAATGATTTAAATTGGTGCACAGTAAAGAACCATGCATAGTGATTTTGCAAAATGTCAATGCCAAAGTTCATATCATCAAAACTATTGTAATGAGAATAACTTTTATCAAGGTGAGAAGATTACATTTCATGAAAAATGTCGAAACAAGTTTTCTCAATATCATCATTTATCTTCTAAGATCAATTCCCCTAATTCCTCTTGAACTCTAGAGATTGTTTTTTTATTTACTATATTCCCTTCATGTTGCCTGCAATGCATTCTTTTTCATACCCTTTCCATACAGTGAATGGGGCTTCTTTGAGTAATCATGCTGATTTGTTTTATTTGGGATTGAACACTGATGTCTAAAAGAACATGGTTCTTTATACTAAACTTTATTTTGATTTTATCCTTCTTCATTATCTTATTAGCCTTGCTTGTGTCTTAGAAATAACCACTGTCTTTTCTTCGTTTAAAGAGATGTGTTCAACCTCATGGTCCACTGTTTTTCTCTTGTGTAACATGCAGTCCTTCAATCGTTTATAAGAGAATCCTACTCAGTTTGGTGATTCTTCTATACAAATTACCTTTATTTTCCAAATACTATGAAGAACTTCTCGAGAACCTTTGATGTTCACAAGGGCTGCAAGTGATAATAATTCCTACTCTTACTCCTCTGAAATTGGTGATTTGCTCATAACGTTTGCTACAGACCTCCAATTGAGCAAACTTGTTCATTTGGATTCGGAAGGTCAAAACGAGTCCAAAATCACCTCAAACATTGCAGCCTATGCGAGCAAAATTTGTCCTTGGGTTGTTCGTCTCGGCGTGCTAAATCAAGTTGTACAATAAATTTCAACTAATTTGCAGTTTTTTCTTTAATTTTTGTTATGATTTAAACGCTCCTTTCCATTTAAAAATTGAGTGAGCACAATCTGATGCATGCTGCCAATTCAACTGTGTCCCCTAGCTGGCACCATGACGTGATGGCACATCAGCGTGCCAGCCAGATTTGCCAGCCCACTTGGAAGAGCCTAAGCACCCTTTAGTTGATATATTGCACACGTCAGAGGAGGGCAGCATGGCCACATCACCGCCACAATCCGTTTACACTATCCGATCTGACAGAGTGGGCGGATCGAAGGGTAAGGAGTTAATACATTGAAGGGTAGTTGATACCCTACCGTCATCATTAAATGTTGTGGTGATGAGACAACTAACCCTGAAATCGGGGCCGTTGAGATCAACATGTGTAATGATCTCAACGGTTCAATCGCTGGACCAAGGGTGCATCATTGCCTGATTCAAAATAACGAGCCGTTGGCATTTAATGCCAATGACTCATTGAATTGCACTTTTTGCCACGAATCCTTTGGTTGCGACACGTCAGATCCAACTTCTAGAGATCAAGATATAACCCAGCCAATCGACCTGACAAATTCAAACCTGGTTGACTAGGGCGACTTGAACGGGCCGGACCCGGTCAACTCGGTTGAGCCCGACCAGGTTGACCTAGTTAATTCTGACCAGATCGACCCGGTCGACTCGACCAGGCCCAACCTGGCCAACCTAGTTGACCCCATCGATCTCGTCTAGGTGTATCTAGTCGGCTCAGCCAAGTGGGACCTGATTAACTAGGCTGACCTTCTCGAACAGGCTGATCATGGCCGAGGAGACCTAGCAGACCCGGCCGGGTCTGCCCTAGCCAACTCAATCAGGTCTTGCGCGATCATCTTGGTAGATTTCGACCATGTCGCCATGGCCAATCCTCTCGGATACGACCCGGTCAAACTGGACAAATCTGCTTGGGTTGACCTAGTCAACTCGAGCGACTCTATTTGTGTTGATTTGGTTGATTCCATTCAGATCGACCCAGCCATCTTGACCACAGGAAGATTTGATCATCTTGCCCATAGAGTTGTAGAAAGGTGGGGTTGCGATTGGGGGGTGGTAGAATTAGTCGAGACTGACTCGATTGTTACCTCGGCTGATCAAGCCAGCCAGGTGAGTCGACCTGGTTAGACTATAGCTGAATATGCTGAACAACCTAGACCCGCACGAGACAGAAAAGAGAGAGAAAGACAAACAACTACATTGATACAAACGATGACATGGGCGGTGAGGCTTGATAGACCTACACCGACACTACTGCCCAACCCCTCCCAAAGTCTATAATTTACCCTCTTTGTGATGACATGATCACTCGAGGTTATACCAAATCTAAGGGCGTGCGATTTGTTGCATGCTCCAAAGAAGAAGGTCACGAGAATGGGAGCGCCATTCGCTTACACCCTGGTAAAGAGATTCACTACCAAGCAGCCCCTTATTGATGACATCACACTGATATATTTAGCACTAGGAAACATCCTCAAACCGGTGGTCATCAGAGCGCGCAACCATAGAATTGTCTATATCCGCTTCCAATTTAAAAGCTGACTTCAAGAAGGCTCAGAGTCGTACGACTTGGAATATTAGTGGATCTACTATGCCTACGTACCGATGAAGGACCAGTAGATAAGCACTTCACGTGAGTATTCCCCTAGAGTATTGCTCCATCTCTTCACGCTCACTACCTTGGAGTCATTGGCCAGCGCTGTAGGTACATTTATACATCTTGACAAAGAGGTACATATGTTCAACCACCCTCGCTATCGGCAGGTTTGTGTGGAGATCTATCCACTAGCCCCTATTCATCGCATGATACTTATTTGGAATGGGGACGAGATGATCCACCAGCCCATTGTGTATGAGAATCTCCCACAATTCTGTACACATTGCACTTTTCTGGGACATTACCCACATGTGTCGCCAGAAAGCGATGCAGAGCATCTGAGCCCCTCTAATGGAGTTCCTTTCCCCATTACCCTATGATGATTACATAACATAGGCAATGTCCATTACCCAAGGGCGCCACCCTAACCAGAGACTTGTGCATCGCAAGATGTGTCGAGTGTGCTGCTTCCCTTATCTCGAGGACCCGTGTTGGCCAAGCCTACTTCAGTCAGGCCTACGCCTACAACTGCACAGTGCAGGAAGAAAGGTGTTGATAAGTGCCCCAAAATCCCGCCTAGGGCCAAATATGCCCCATTACTTATCAAGCAAAGGTAAAGCAATTTGGTCCCGTACACCAGTCTCGAATGCATTGGCCCATTTTGACATAGAAGAGGGATCTGACACTCGAGGCCACACTAAATGGGAGGTGACTCACATTAGTGCCCCACATGTTGCTCCGACTTCCCTGCCCTCCCCCTAGTTCCTCTTGGCCTATATCCTCTCGACCATCGACATCACTTCCTACTCATCATCCATCCCCTTGCCTTCACCCTCATCTTTCATTACTGATAGCCAGTCCCATCCTACACTTTCCCCGCCTTGTCCTACCTCTCCCCGAGGTGCCTAGCTGTCCACCACCACATGTACCCCTCATCAACCATCTTCCACCCAGCCAATGCATTCCTCTTGTCACTTGACCTCCCACAATTGTCACCATTTCCACCACCCACCTTCCCACTCACGCCCACCCATAGATCACTTCCCACATTTGACCATTCCACTTCTCATATACCACTTACTATGAATGAATGTGTGACTATCCATCAAGCCTCTCTTCCTAGCGATGACATATGTACGTATACTAGTGGACTTGCTTCCACGAGAGTAGAGGATGATGCCTCCATATCCGAGGACTCAGATACAAAGACCCCACCACCCGATCAAACCTCCAATACACCTCACCCTCGACGCATATATAACACCCGATCGAGGGTGCACCATACGAGCTAATAGTTCTATGATTCCAAGTCTCATTTGGGATTTTCCATGGATAGACAACCCTCTTACCCAGTCTCATCTCCTCTCACTTGTCAATAAGCACAAAAAAAGAAATAGTTGGACTTATTCAGCCGAGAAATATCTCAGATAGCACACTCCATTATGAGTAAACTCAGAATGGATCATGCCTACAGTCACTCCAATAAAATCTGGCCATTTTGGACAAGAGACTATTCGTTGGAGCTTCTTCACTAAGGAACCCTATATGTCACCTTTTCTGTTTAGCTCTCCTTGGTGCCCTACGTGCTTATGCTTGTCTATGCATCGCATAGATACTTCAAGTGAGAGGACTTATGGGAGGAACTTGTCCAACATACCCAAAGCCACCTACAGCTTGTTGATCTCCCTCGATATATAGCAGAAGAGTTCAAACGCATACAAACAGTCAGTGAACGCCAGAGAGGTTGACTGCCTAGGTCGCGATCCATGCAAGCATTCAATGACTTTATACACTACGCTTCACTAGTTGAGCCCCCTACAATATGCGAGCGAGGACATGGTAAATAGTTCTCATTTCAAAATTCAATCTAATTTTATATTCATTTATTTAAATTCATTAATTCATATTCATAATTGACATATGTACTTATTTATTGCATTATTACTTGATGAACATTTTTTATGAACTGAGTGAAACATATTTCACTAATTAAGAAGACAGAGAAGAAAGAGAGAAAAGAGGAAGAGAAGGGAAAAAAAAGATCAAGGAAGAGTACGAAAAAAAGCCCTGGGCATGACTTAAGAAAAAACTTATAAAAATATGAAAAGAGAGGAGAGTTATAGATAAGAGATTTTTTCTCTCCAGGACTTGAGAGAAGAGAGAAAGCACCTCCAGAGGATGAGAATGCTTTTTTTGGATTGAAGAGAGAAGAACAGAAGAAGATATGTTGATTGAAGAACTGAAGATAGCTCGGGTGAAGAACGCACCCTCAAAATCGTGAAGAAATTTCCTGCCATCTCCCTCCTCTTCTCAAAAAATCTCTCTTCTCAAACAATTTTTTCTTAAATTTGATTTCAGTTAAATTTTTTTTATTTTTTTTTCATTTTGATTTGCTTTTTTTTTTTCTTGTTTCTGATTGCTTTCTTCAAATTCCTCCCCAAAATCCCTCCTTAAACCTTCCCCATAGCTTTAAAACCTTTCGCGCCGCGCGCGCGCCGCACCGCCGCGCGCGCGCCCGCCGGCAGCGCAGCGCCACAGCGCACGCAGCAGCGCTGCCACGCGCGCAGCGGCGCAGCAGCAGCGCGCGCGCGCAGCTACGCGCGCCGCCCAGCGGCAACGCCGCGCCAGCGCCGCAGCCAGCGCCGCCGCAGCGGCGCGCGCCGCGCGCGCGCGCGCGCCGCACGCGCAACGCCGCAGCCGCGACGCCAGCGCGCGCGCGCGCAGCCGCGCGCGCGCCGCCGCCCGCCGCGCGCTGGCGCGCGCGGCCGCGCCGCGCGCGCGCGCGCGCGCGACGCGCCGCGCGCGCCGCCGCGCGCGCCGACCGCCGGCGCCGCCAAATACCCTGTGCCACCTGCACCGCAGGTTGCCTTGATGTTTGCCCCTGCGCAGTGCTGCCCTCACTCCTCCTCTGTAGACTCCAGAGACAACTCTTAACTAAATTAATTAACTTATAGCCAAAAAACACTTAAACTAAACTAAATAAACTGAAAAGAAAGAGGAATTCTGTTTTTTTGAGAGGATCATTTGAGAGAGTTTAATTTATTTTTTAATGATAATATACATACATCTATTGAAAGAAAAGAAATTCTGCTTCTTTCTCTGCTCCTCCTCCCGGATCCACTCACTCGCTTTACGTGTGAGGTATATTTTTGTTGCATAAGCTCTGAACCTCACACCTCTGAACTGCTAAATAACCAGTAAAAAACACATAAAATAGGAGCTTATCAATGGTGCAATGAGTGCCAAGCACATGCAACAATGCACTATTAATACTGATATCATACCCTGTTTCTACTCAAACCACTCACCTATTCTACTTCTATCGAACTCGAGTACTCGTGTTTGTCGCCCCCTATTCTGGCTTCAACCTATGTGAGTAGAGGATGAAGCCTTACATAACTTTGTGCACAGCCACTCACATGGAATAATCTCGACATCACATATGGAGAAATTCAATTGCATATTAAGGAACCTCAAGCTCCACCTGAAATGATGGAATAGACATGTCTTTGGGGATGTGCACGCACCGGTCGAATTGCTCTAAGCGGAGCTGGCAGCTATAGAGCGACAACTAAAAGATGCTTGGATAGACGAAGTGGGAGAGCACCAGCTTTGACTTAGGGAGAAGTTTGAGGTTCCGATGCAAAGACAAGAGATTTTCTATTTCCACAAATCACGTATCCAATGGTTGTGAGAGGGTGATAGGAACACACGTTTCTTTCAGGGCTCGATCCAGCATAGAGCTCGTCCTAAAAATGCAACTCTATTAGGGTTACATAATCATGACCCTGCCCAACTAGCGACGGTTGCTGTAGCACACTACAGTTAACTCCTTGCTTCACAACTAGTTGTCGAGAGCGAGGATCTATTCCATCCCCCATTCGGTGACTGACTAGGAAAATGCCCTTCTTAAGACCCTTTCTAATGGATATATATGTGGCCGAAAAGCCAATCACACATTCCATATATCATTCGATGTTCATTGGTAGACCATATTCATTATAGTGCATGTGTGATGCTTATAATGAAGTCCATGAATACATGATTGAACTTAGTGAATTATAATGAGATCGTAATACGGAGATCACTAGTCTTTAAGCATGTGTTCTAAACATTCCTATTCAAAGGATATGCAAGAAGGACAACGAAGTATCTGGACAGAATAGCATTATCAAGCCTTAGTCATAGGATGAGTATAGCTGGTCTCATAGTCAAGAGTGTGGAGACACTAAGGATAGATAGTGGGTACTCTTTAGTAGAAAGAGTTCACTGAATTGATCTGTACGAACCCCTAAATGGTATTATACCGAACTGTCAATCAGGTCGATTCACGTCAGGGTTGTGTAAGTAGAGCTTAGACCTGAGACACCAAAGATGTCTTATGGACAGACGGTTGTACTTTGACTATGGCTAACAAGTCTCTATTCATGGGATTCTAAACGGTCTTAGTTCGAGTACGTCAAGAAGTTCACCGAGACTATTGAGTGGTTAAGATGGGATCCTCCACCCTTGGTATAATAGGTGACATCTTAAGGAAGACAATGCAATGAAGTCCTTGGCCAAGGCAGTGAAATATTAGAGAAATGTTCTCCGGTGACTTCTGAATGCATTAGTACTAAATTAATTAGGGATACACAGTTGACCATACCCTAAGTTGTACAAGGAGCGTCAACTGCATGATAAACATACACGACAACTGATGATGAACATGTTCCATGAAGTGAGTCGGTACACACTCCTTTGTATCTTATACAACACGAGGTGTAGCTTGGCACCCCTAGTGTTGGAGATTCAAACTATCTATTGAGTTAAACTGATGCAAATTAATTAATTTATATGATGATATACCTAATTAATTTGGAAGGCAAATAAAGGTTTTTGTGCCATTGGAGTCATTAACTAGACTGATACATGGGCCTAGAGGGTCAATGGCAAATGGTCTTTTGGACGTTGAAAGACATACTTAAAAAATACCCACTTAGTATAAATGGAATAAGGCCCTGAACGAAATTCACATAGGTCAGAGTTGTTTAGAGGGCCTTTCCCTTCTTATCGCTTCTATCCTCACACCCTCTCTATGCTTGATGCGATCATAACAATGTAACAACTCCATTCGAGGAAGAACGGGGCTTGTCATTGAGAGGGAGAAGATTCAACATGTTGAGGATTGCATTAATACATCTAGAGGCTACACACTTGAGCAGCTTGACTCGTCTTGCTCTAGGATCCAAGAAATCACAAATGTGATCCGTGCAAAGGTACTTTGTTTCATGTTTTTGTTGATGTCGTTCGACTTTTGTAAAGGTCTTTTGCTGCTGATTGTTTCCATTTATTCATCTAAATTTAGGCCTCTAGAACCCAACACTTAATACACGAGCAGAGATCAAGGAGGTGGTCTTTTCCTTTTGTTGTAATAAGGCCCTAAGACCGGATGGGTTTCGTGCAGAGTATTATATAGCATGTTCGGATATCGCAAGCACAGACTTGGTGCTTGCTATCAAGGATAACTTTACACGTAAAGTGCTGCCTAAAATTTGGAAATCCACTTTGTGGGCTCTCATCCCAAAAGTGGACAGTCCAACTTCATTTAGAGGCTTTTAGTCAATTAGTCTTTGTAATGTATGTTGTAAAGTTACATTCAATATCATTACAAATCAATTAGGGACTTACCTTGATAGATTTATCTTGCATGAACAATGCCGTTTTTTCAAGGGTCGAAAGATCCATAACAGTAGCATGCTTGCTTACAAGTTAGCCCAGTCACTAGACACTCGTATTCAGGACTCGAATGTCATCATCAAACTGGATATGGAGGAGGCATTTTATTGAGTCGATGGGACTTTCCCTACCAAAGTGTTACGCTGCTTTGGGTTCATTGATGCGTTCATCGCTCTTGTGGATGCCTGCATTAGAGAGAATCATTTTTCTCTCTTGGTTGACAGAAACTCCACAGGCTTCTTTACTACTACACAAGGACTATGGTAGGGTGATCCTATATTCACCACCCTTTTCATATTGATGGAGGAGGTCTTCAGGTGATTACTCACAAGAGAGATCGCATGTGGCCTTATCCAACCCTATTTTATGAAAACGTGGTGTTTGGTCCTTTTGTACTTTAAATTTTCCAATGAGGCCATCCTTTTCCGTAATGGATCTAAAAAATCAATTAAGAAACTTATGAGTGTACTCATTGCCTTCGAGCGGGCTTCTGGTCAGCTGGTCAATTCCTCAAAGAGCACCTTTATGCTTGGTCCATCTACCAATGCAAAGCTGATGCAAGACGACATCGGAGACGTTGTCTAGAGGGGGGATACTCAGGTGATACTCAAATACTAGGGAGATGATACGTGGACAACGTCGAAGACGTCGTCCATCAGTGTGGAATTGTGGAGATGCGACTATGTGAAGGATGATAGCCCTAGGTGATGGTACGCGCACGCCCCAACTTGTGGGGTTCGACATGCTTCGTGCTTCGGCGCGGGCGACTGATGATGGTGATGGTGACCTCTTGACCCTTGTCGGGACAATGAAGGAGTCTATGGTGCCAAATAGATTAAATCCGTCGGTGCTCTCGTCTAATGGACATGCTCGGCACGCTCGTCGGACACTCTCGTGTCTGTTTACCCTCTCAGCTACTCTATCCCAAGCGCGGTGGAGTTAAATCAATGGGCATAGGGCAAAGATAATTAACACGCAGGCTAGAGGAGTGAGGTACATGTTGCCGATGTCATCCCAGAGTCATATGCCTAACGATATTGAGTACCAGCGGGCAGGGTCGGTGGAGTTGTGCTGATGGTGGGACGGCCTCTCTGGAGTGGTGGCGTGGCATGGCTCAGGAGCGGTGATGCAGGAGCAGAGTCACAAGGAGGAGCGAGGCAACGCGGTGTAGACCACGGTGTGCGGCTACCACAGTGAACAGTAGCGGTGATTGGCACGCGACGTGGCCTATGAGGCGTGGCACAGTCCGCGGGTGTCGTGGAGTGGGAGCAACAATGGCACGGACAGCACAGTAGTATGAGCGAAACATGTGGGCAGCGCGGGTGATAGCGATGACGACGGTGGCCCGATGTGGCAACTCAAGTGGTGTCACAGGCGGCAACCTACTGTTGAGGCGCGAAGTGCGGTAGATGAGCACGCGGAGGTCTGGCAGTGGGCGCAGATTTGATGAGGGCAACTAGGGTGGCCGTGGGCAGTGGATGCTAGCAGCGGACAGCTAATGATGATGGTGAATTATGGCACCGGGCAGCGGAGCACCACTGAAAGCTGCTACCTCTACACCCTCAAGTGCTGCTTGCATGGTCACGACTTGTAGATGCGGCTGCGACCGCGACCGACAACGGCTGCAGCTGTGACCAACTACGCGTACAACCACGAGTAGCAGCCGCGACTTGCGATGACCCGAGTAGCGGCCTGGGCCGCGATTGGCTCTGGCCATGACTAGCGGGGACCGCGGGTTGTGGTTGCGACCACGATTGGCTATGGGCGCGGGCTGTGGCTGTGCTCAGCTACGGTCGCAAGCTGTGGTCGAGATCGACTGGCTGCGGCTTGGGTGGCGGAGCAACGATCGGCCTAGGGTTCCGACGGCGGCACTACTTCCAAGTCGATGTCGGGAACCTAGGTAGCAGAAGTCGGGCGCGCTGGCGGCGGAGGCGACCCTGGGCTCTAGTGGCGGAGCGGCAAAATGAGCCTCGACAAAATGAGATTCGTCAGAACGCGAAATGGGCAACGGCTGTCGGCCTTGTTCCCGTTCCTTCCTCCTCTCTTTTTCCTCTTTTTCCTCTTTTTCCTCTCGTGTTTATCTGGCAAGGCTCAAGCCGGCGGGTGTCGTCGGCGATGGCGGGGACTTTACTGTCATCCTTGATGGAGCTGGGACTCATTCTCCATCAATCCTTCCAAGGTCGAAAGAACTCAACTCTGACGAGTTGGGGTCGTAGGTAGCAGCTGCTAATGGTGAGTTGGGTGCCAGCGTCGTAGGTCATCTTGGGGCTGCCACGTAGGGTTTGCACATGTGCACTTTCTTGCTGCACCAAAAATATTCACGAGGCCTCTTCCCCTGCATGATTAACTATCCCTTGCCATATACCCTTGAGTGACTCATGCCAATTGGGTGATGGTACCGGGGGAAGGTCACGACAAACTCCCTCACACTGAGCAGGTCTAGAGAGGCCAGGTCAGGGGGAGAAAGGGGTATCGTTACAGAACCAGGTCCGACACATTACATGTGGAGCGAATCCTCCGCAAAGGAGGAATATTGATGACGTAGGCAGAATCTCCCACTCGTTGGAGGATCGAGGACGGGCAGACACTACGAACACGTAGCTTTGTTGCCGTTCTGAGATAATAGCTCTCCAGTCTATGCCTCACCACCATTTGGTGTCCCTCGTCAAATACTCAGAACCAGCGATGCGAGTTGGCAGCCTGCTTGTATGATGCAATGAGGCTCGTGATCCTAGCATGAGGATGTTGATGCAATGATAAAACATGCAAGGCAGATGCATAACCATAACGTTCTACAGGTGCTATTGCACTAGGTTCACGAGGAACATGACCGATGGTGATCTTTGTAGGACTCAAGCCGCTAGGGCAATCCATCGAGGCGTTAAGCCTGCCTTGGGCGCGAGAGTGGGGCAATGGTGCTCGACCATTGTCTGGGGGATCGCATGGTGATTGCGATACAAACGCGTCGTACCATCCATCTCTGACTCGATGAGTGTAGGGGTTGTCTCGTGACTCCAACTCTCCTGAGTCAGTATGGGTGGGATGACACGCCCTTGCTCAAGGTGGGTTTCAAGGGCTACTTGGTGAACGGCGTGTTCAGGTGAGCATGGTGTAAGGGCACAACGAGACCCCTTCTTCCCAGGCCATGAACGACCACGCGTTTGTTCGCTCAGTGATGACAATGTCGTGGTAATGTAACCACGGACAGTTCCATTAGAAGTAGGAGTTTCTACTTGACTCACAATCGGTGAACTCCCTTGATTTCCATGACCCTTTGAAGATGGAAACGTTAGCTAGCATGCTCTTTTGGATCTGAGCTTGATGCTCTTTTCATCAGCGCTCGTAGTCCTCTAGGTGCAGATCGTGCACTGGGTAATCTCGAGACTGCGATCAACGGGTCATCAAGGCGGGGTCAAGTACCACTCGTGGTCAACCCATTGTCAGAGTTGGCCATTGGGTGGGCCGTGGACATCAAGTATCATGCACGTGGGGTATCGGGGAGCCTCGGCCGGTTAATCATACCAGGGGTCTCAGGGCTGGACGTAGTCATCTCGATGGGCTCGAGGATCATCCTTGAAGACGCAATCATAGACCACTGGTGGATCCCGATGATCTCGAGCACAAACCTCTTGGGGGACGCGTGCGGGATAACAGTCAGGATGGAGCTCTCTCTAGGCCTCATCTTGCCACCTCTCCTTGTCCACTACGTCATCGTCATAGGGGCTCCAAGGGCGATCTTGAGGTTCCACAATCCATGGGGGGCCACGTGCTCAGAGCGGCCCCACGGGCACGCGGGCAGTGCTGGGTACTGATGGTAGCGTAAGTCCAGCTAGCAGTCGCTCCAATCTTTCGGCGATAGTGCTAAAAGTATAGAGGGAGATGTCCCCGATCTTCAATCGAGTCCTCTCAGGGTTGAAAAGGCTGCTGCGGGCTTCTTCGACTTCGTCCTTCTCCTCGACTTCGTGTAGTTGGAATCCGGCGTGCGAGCAACAACCCATCATCACCCTTTCCTCATCGTTAGTGGGAGACACAATCCCTAGTGACTATGAGGAGTTCGGCGAGATCGTGCTCGCCATTGGCGAGCGCATGTGTGTCCACGGGGAGCAGACGATCAGACGATCGATGGGTGTGGTCAGTCCAGGATCCAAAGGAGGTGGGGACATACTACCTTCGGTTGTTAGGGGACGTTATGTAAGGCAGCGTATCATGCTGCCTAATAAGCCAAAAATAGGGTTAAAAACTATGCAATTTTTAGCTCTTGTCGTTGTGGATTTTGGCTTATGCAATAAAATTTATAAGAACTCCACTTAAGACTTATAGGGATAAGTACGAGTTTCATCCAAGGGAAGCAAGTAAGAAATTCAATTTGGTGATTGTATTGGTCGTTTCACTCTGATTAAACTGAATTTGATCTTCAATGAGGATCAAGTCACCCTAATTAGATGAGAATTTAGAAAGGGGGGTAGAAGAGTTGAGATGAATAGAAGAAATATGGAGCTCTAAATTGGCTTCTTTGATCCTAATAAAAGGATCCAAGAGGTCAATTAGAGAGGTTAAAAGGGAATGTTTAATTTGAGTTTGGTTTGTTTTTGCAACTTTTGATAATTCAGAACTGAAATGGGGGAAATTTAAGCTCCTAAGAATTAAAACTAATTTTTTTAGAGTTCTTCTTTGGAATGCAGTTGAATGCTTACCTGAATCCCTCAAATTCTCCTCTGAATCCTAATCAGGGTTTGTACATGCCGCTCAAGCCAAGCGATTTAGAACTTCAGATCAAAACCAAGAAGAAGAAATTGAACTAATCTCATTCAAAATGCACAAATCCAAATACAATCAAGGAAAAAGTACCACATAACTTGATCCAGGGTGGGACTCCTCACTGTCTTGCAGCTGTGATAGAGAACCATCAAGAATGAGCTCCCCCTCTCGAAATTTAGCTTTTATACTTAGGTTATATGGTAAAAATTACCATTTTACCTCCATTTAGGAATTAATGTTTATCTATCAATGTAGGCTGGATCTAAATTATCCAACCATACAGATAGAAAGACGGGATCAAGACGAACAAATCCATAAAAAAATCATCTCAATCGGACTTGAGGATCAAAAGTTATTAATAAATCAATTTTAAACCAATTTAATCCATTGGATTTAAAATTGATTTATTTATTAATTTCGTTTTTAAACACGCAATGACGTGTCGCTCTCTCATTGGCTCACGCATTTTGAATCCTCCTTTTTGCAGAAAAGTCCTGAAAAAGCCTGGAATTGCTTTTGGACGCCGCCCAAAAGTAATTGCGTATATGCCCCTAGCGCACTCTCTCTCCTCCGATTTCTCCTAAAAACATTAAAAATATATATTAAAAAATACAATAAAACCCTGTAAAATTTTAAATTGGATCTTTACGCCTGCAGTGGCGACCGAGAGCTGTTTTCAGTGTCTTTTTGCAACAAAAGTTTGCAAAAAGGCCCTTGAGAGTTCAAAAATAATAAAAATACTTCTTTTTCTATTAGAAATATACTTTTTTTCTTGAAATAAATACATTTCCTCTTCAAATAAATCTCAGAAAAATCCTAAAAATTCGTAAAAAATTCTAGTAAATTCACTGATTCAATTCCATGCTGATAAATGTCGAAATAAAATATTAAATATGCCCGTTTCATTCAAAAATAATTATTTCGAGCTTCAATTAATCCTTTAAAATTCATAGAATTAACAGAAAATTAGGGAAAAATTAGAAATCACTAGAAAACACTATTTTCATGTAAATATATGATAACAACGCCATTTTAAGCTCTTTAAATGCATAAAATCATGCTAATAACATGAAATAAAAATAGAAATCAGGGTGTTATCGCTGCTTCTTTTACTTGGCGGGGAGTTATCTTGTCTCGGGGAGGACGAACCTCCGGGTTGCATCCCTCTACTAGATATTGTCTCAACGCCCATGACTAGTTCCTCGGGGAATGCTAGATGCAATTTAGAAACGATGAAATGCAGACGCGACGATGCAGGTACAGAGACGTGCTATGAGCGACCACAACCGGGCTTTGATACCATATTGATACTGCCAGTCGGAGGAACCCAATGATGTTCCCTGCTACCCGCTATGCGGATGCCTGACATCCGCGCACCATGCCATGGTCATCCCCGACACTAGGATGATAACGATCGCTGCCAAACCCCACCTCGACGACATGCTGAGCCACGTCAAGGGGATTACGCGATGCATGAATGGCACCCAAATGATGATGAACGCTAACGATAGGAGCACCGCTCTTAGATCCAAAAGAGTGTGCGTCCGAGGTTGCCGTCCTTGAGGGGCCGAGGAAGCCCAAGGAGCTCATTGACCAGGAGTTGAGCATGAAGTCGACAAAGCCTACCACTTAGTGGAGCACATGGAGATCCGTGCAACGAGGTCATCACTCACCTCAATCACACCCTGCCTTGAACCATTCCTGCTCGAACCACACCGCCCGCGACTGTTTGGGCTTCCCCGAACATCGGGGGCCAAGAAAACACCCTCGCTACTTCAGTGGATTCTACCCCACCTGGTCAAGCCGTCATGAGCGATACTGCGGCACTTAGCACCACCGTTAGCCAAGCACCATTTATGTGCTTCAAGTGCCAAGAAAAGGGCACCGAGCTAGCTAGTGTCCATCATCGGCTCTCCTGATTGATACGAGAGAGGCTGAGCAGGACCAGAACGAAGAAATGGAGCTGTTACCTGACAATGATTACGGTGTAGACAAAGAGATCACGAACGGGTACGAATCGCTTGACCCACGGGTTGAGTATATCGAGATAGTGGATGCCGGTATGATTTCGGTACCTGCTCCATGCCCTAGCGTTTGGCGACTCGCTAGCATCACCAATAACTGCCCAAGCACTAATGGGATGTCCATCCCACCTGGCGCTACGTCGCAGGTTAACCTGCACTTGTCTTATAGAGGACAGCCCCGATGGCCAACATGGCTCTACGGACATCGGTCTTTTACACGTTTGTCAAAATCAACGACAAAGAGTGTAAATTCACGATGGAATGTGGCAGTTGTGTCAATGCAATATCGGACGCGATGGTCGCCTGACTAGGGTTGGCGGCCATGCCTCATCCTAGTTCTTACGATGTGTCATTGCCAATGAAGCGACAATGCCACGTCCCGGTAAACATGGGTATGTATGATGAGAGCGTCCTTTGTGAGGTCCTTCCTATGAAAATAAGAAACATTATCTTGCGTCATCCCTAAATCTATGACCATGATGTCACCATAGCTGACAGAGCGAACACCTGTTTGTTGCTACATCAGGGATGACGGGTCACGTGGTACCCTTATACCACAAAACCAGCATCAAAGAATGCCCCGACCAGAACGGTCGAGCTAATTATCGTACGCCATCAAACGCCTCCCCCATAGCCGGGATGCAATGACGATGATGTGCCATCATGCCCTGCCAACCGTTCTGCCCGCCGGACGGGCCGTGCCACAAGTCAAAAGACATGCGCTGCACATAGTGCCCCCTGTGCTGCTCGCTCAGCTACCACAACTGCCTGCCATAGTCGTCTGACCTACTGCACCACCCGCCTGGCTGCACACTATTTGCCTGGAGCAAAAACATGTCACCCCCACTGGCTTCGCCCATGAGATTCCCCAATCTGGTGCAGACCGCACACTCTTCCCCGACAAGGATGAACAGCTCCGGACACGTTGCCACCGCCATGCCATCCATAAGTTAATGACCAACCGGCGTTGCCCAACCCCACACGCCTAGTGCACGCATGACTCTCTAAAGGCCCACACCACCGGTTGAGCCCACCCGAGATCGCCAATAGTCATGTCCCTCGACAACCCCATACCCTATCACTCGTAGGTTGTCGTCATTATGCATTCACTCAACATGTTTTGCCACTACATCAACATCACCATGTTAGAACCACACATATGTGTGAGAAGTACAAGCAGGCTACCGACTTGCATTGCCGACTCTGAGTATCCAATGTGGGGAACCGAGTGATGGTGAGAATTCAGTCGGAGACTTGCATCCCGGGTCGGCCACATTGCTACATGTTCGTAGTGCTGGCTCATTCTCGACCCTCTCCTTTGAAGGGTCGATCAATGAGTGGGGGTTCAATCCTACGTTGTCGAACTCTCTCCTTTGAAGGGGATCAACTCCACGTTTAACGTGGCGTGCCTAGACTCGTACCAAGCCCCTTCTGTCCCCTCCAACCCAGCCTTTTGAAACCCTTTAGTGTGAGTGAGTTTGCCACGACCACTTCCCTAGTAATTTTTCTTGATTGGCACAAGTCAATCGATTGTATACTGCTTGGGGTAATAAACAATGCGGGGGATGAGGTATTGTGAGGGCTCTTACATGTAAGTGTGGACGATCCGCGTACCATGGAGAGCGATCTACACCAATGACAGCTAGGCCTTCTCCAGCCGCCGCCGCTAGCTACCCCAACTCGTCACAGCCGAGTTCCTCTAACCTTGGAAAGATTGATGATGCACTTCATCTTAACCGATTAAAGCCCCCCTCCGAGCCGCCGTCACCGTCATCGACTGCGCGCCATCACGTCCTGCCAACCGGCACGCCAAGGCGCCAACAAAGACACCTGACTCCAACAGCCCGGGTGAATTATGCTCATTTATCGTGTTTTGATTTCTTTCACCCCTTCGTGGAGTCACTGCCGTCGTATTCATGTCCATCATTTTATCTGTGTTTTGTGTCTTTGTCGCTACGTTGGAAGGGTCCTTAGTCATTTTGGACTCCCCTCCCTTTCCCCCCTTTTCTTTTATGTTTAATCACCAATATTTTTGTAATGGGGCCCATTATATAAGCGCCCTCTTAATGGACCACTAGTTCCCCCCTTGTTTTCATCCTAGGGCCCAATTAAACCCCCCCCCCCTTTATAAAGGAAGAGGGACACCCTTGGAGAAAGGCAGAGCAAGAAGAATTTGAGTTGCATTGTTTTATTCTCTCTTGGTCTCATTCCTCGATCAGAAAGGAAGGAGAAGGATGCAAGAGAAGATCGGAAAGGAAGCACGCAAGGGAAATGGGTGAGCGATTGTGATACACGTGTTGGCAAAAGATCCCGACATCCGTTGCCCTCATACAACCTCTTCATACCATCAAGGTCCAGAAGCCCCTCGAATGCGTGCGACGTGGTTGCAACTCCATCCCCATCCGAGAGTCTGCAAATCGTTCAATGGAGATTTATGCCGAAAGGTACGCAGACTCAGATTAGGGATGGGAAATCTGGTTCCCCTCGCTTTCCCTTCGAGGTCATCATGTCCCCTCCCCTTGGAATCGTGGCCTTTCTGAGTCCACCTGGCACATAGTCAAAGCTAGGGGATCTCTTGCGGGAGGAGCAGACGCGTTCATTGTGCCAACTGTGAGATCCACACGGGTCTAACAGATTCACTCCCAATGACACTACAGGAGACCACCGATTTCTGCTTCCTGCAAGTCACCAATCTCCTAATCGAACTCTAAGTGTGACATTCATTGGGTGTTCCCCATAAGCTCTAGATCTCTGCCAGGAGAGAGGTGGTGATCCATGTGACTTGGCCACGGAATGGTGCCATGTCACGTTGGACCCCCCCCCCTCCCCCTGCTATCGGTGGGTGACTTGAGGCAAGGCCGATGCTGAGCGTGACTACGCTGGCTACCCGGCCGACGACACAGGCCCGAGCTACTGCTCTCATGGCATAGCAAACGTTTGACCCCAACTGCTCGTGATCTGTCTCAAGATCACATCTGTCGAGCTCTTGCGACACTCCGCAGGCAGTCACACTCCACTATTTCTCTTTCGCCCGGTCTATCTCCTTGCCCCAAACTTCGCCATCAGCTCTTGCTCCATCGCGAGTTGAGCCCGTCATCCCTTTCAAGCACCTCTCCACCACACCCTCTTCGGCTGTCGTAGATGACGAAGACTCTACACACGAGCCGCACGCGGTGAGGTCTGTCATTCTTCGCTCGCTCGTTAGTTTAGTCCTTGCAATATACTTTCTTCTTGAATCCACCGCACTCATCCTAGGTAGGTGAGAGAGAAAAAATTGAGAGATAACTACGTGGAATTGGAGCGTCTTAATGGCATGACGAGTCCATCCGTTACGTGCGAGGCCTACGGATTGATTTGGTTCGGCCCGTAGATGTTGTCATGCCATCTGACAAGGTCCAAGAGGCCACCATTACCGTCACCCGACGAACCCTTTGGACCAGGAAGATTGGATCTCCCTCGAGTCAGGGTCTGCAAGTACAACACACAGGACACTCACATTGCATCATAGTTACATATACCCATTTAGGGTTTTGTCTACACGTCGGACGACGACACCGTCGATGCCCGACGGATAGATACCAGGCCCTCATCCTTGGTACCGATTAGACGATGGCCGAGATGACGTTTAGCATCAAAAGCACTCTGAGATAATCCAACACTATACCCGATAGTCACGAGGGTGCCTACCTTTTGATTATCTCTAACGCCCTATCTTTCTCGGACCCCCTCGACATTATTGTTTTGATGCATTGCTGGCCAAGTTGAGAAAGAAACTACATGTATGGAAACTTCATTTTCTATCCCTTGGTGGAAAAATCCAGCTTATTTGATATGTCGTCATGAGCATCCAGCTACATACCATAGCGGTACACTCAATACCACTCACAGCCCTCCGCTTTGTGAAGCAACTATGCGCACGTTTCTTATGGTCCGGTCACCTCGAGGGAGAGAGTCGCCACCACTAGGTTTCTTGGGAGAAAGCTTGTTGGCTGGCAAACAATGGGGGGTCTAGGACTCAAACGCCCTAAGGACGTACATGTCATGCTTTGGAAGAACCTCGTGTGGCGTATGCATACGACACGCTCCCTGTTGGGGAGTTTGATCTCTACAACATTTGGTGAGTGGGCCCATTGAGAGTCACACATTCGAGGCTATAAGAGATGTGATAAAGTCAAAAAAGAGTAGTCATTTGCATGCATTATTCATCTTTAATCTCTCAAAATTCAGTTTAACACTACCAGAAACTATTATTTTACATAATAATGAGATTATGCCTTCCCCTTTTCCAATGATTAAAAAGCTTACATTTTCTACTCAATTGAGGTTTCCATCAATGCTCTAATATGTATTTTTCCAAGTTACACAGTTTGGGATTTATGTTTAAAAGGATTTGAGGGATATTTCTAAGCTCCACTAGACTCAATGAGTCAAGTGGGATATGAATCTGACAATTTCTCTAGTGTGTTGGCTTTTGAGGTCAAAGGTTGACTTTCGAGGGTCATAAAGTTACTAAATTTTATGGGGAAGTCAATACAGGAGTCTTGAGGCTTGGGAGAAAATTACAAGTCAAGAGGAGCTATGAAAAAAAAGAAGCATGCTAATCAGTAGAGCAGACTCAAGCGGTAGGCTTGTTGCAGAGGAACTTGAAGAAAACCTTCTAGAAGGTCCTTGGAGGCTTCCAGGATAATGAAGACACATGAGGATGACTCCAGCTGGCAGATCCTGTTTGGAGGAGAGCCCAGGGTTGAAATCCAGCCCAGGATTTACGAGGTGGAATCCATCCATCCATTCCAGCTCAAATCCAAGGCTAGGGATGAGTTGTAACTAACTCTAACCAACTTGTTCTTTTCCCTTCCAATGGGTTAGAGTTAGTTGTAACTGAATCTAACCAATTTGAATCTGATTGGTTGGGGGCTGATCACCTGGATTGAGGCCTCAAGAACTCAATCCTGGACGTTCATCCATGATCCAACAACCAAGAATGGCTAGAACAAACACATGTACCCCTATAAAAGGGCCCCCCTCGCCCTCCTTGAGGGCATCCAAAAATTGAGTGTTGTTTTGTTCACTTTCTTTCTTTGTTGAGCTTGTTCTGGGTGCACCTTCATCCTGAAGGTGCAAGGAGTCTTTTGGGAGCGTTCTGGATCTTGAAGCCAGATGGTAGGGAGCTGATGAAACAACCTTGGGCCCTTTGGGGTGTGACAAAAAGGTTACGTGCTTCTTCTCATGCTATCTCCTCCTAGAATTTTCCTAAGCTTCTTGGCCTTAGGTGGATAGACAATGTCTCAAGCTTTCCAACGCCTCCTCACACGTATCAAACCGATATCTGGAACTCCAGATATCGCCGTTTTAGTCCACCGCACATGAGAGGACCTCCGCTTGCGCGACCAGCGGCGGAGCGCTGAGCATCAGAGCACAAGAGGCCCTTCCGCCCGCCCATTCAGCGGTGGAAGCGCCCACATTGTGTGCCCTCTCCCTCTATCTTTACTCAACTGTTGGGAATCGTCCCGAACTGAGTTAACTCAGTTCGGCAATAATCCAGACCGTGCTCTCTCATCCAGTTCAACGACTTTGAACCGGATAAGGGAATTACAACCCATTTAAATTCAGAATTTTTCATCTCTCTCTAGAGACGATAAAAATTCTGGAAAAAATCTCACAAATCACTCTCTACCTAGGCTTTGCAAAGCGAATTTCCCGTGCCTACTAAAAATCATTTTCATCTTTTTCATTGATCATAAACTAGCTTAAAAAACTAACATAATCTGAAATTTGAAATTCTAATTGAAATTCACCCTAACTAGTTACCTATCTCCCTGAGGGATCGACCCTTACTAAATACTACTAGTAAGGAAATAAAATTGTTGATTGGTACATAACTATGCTTGCAAACAACTTACGATCAACTTTTACCCCTTAGTTTGGACCAATCAAGATGGCAGACTTGGCAATGCCACTATCAAAAGATAGCTAATGTCACATGTTGGCATGTCGACCAGGGGCGATTAGCGTGTGGTATGATACCTGACTTCACTTCTCATTGACTACGATTGATCGTGGCGCAGCAGCTCACGAGCAACACACACCACCTTTGGGAGCAGCAATGCCTCCCACCAGACATTTTACCACATGCTTGGAGTACTACCATAGCGATCCCTCATGACCGACCGATTTGGATGCTCACCCTCGATGGGTCCTTCTCTTGCTGGTCCTCTCGGGAGCATTTTCGAGAGAAATCTTTCCCCCAGCCATTGGGTTACCGCATCTAGCATCTGAGGATCCTTCCATGTGTCTCCTTATTCCTCTAGAGACATGTGCATTGTGGCCTCCCGACTCATGATCAGGAGACCCATATAGGACACTCTCTTAGTTCATGTTGCAATTGTTGCCCAGCTTCCCTTCCAAGCTGAGATTATAGAACACTTTTTCTTGCATAGTGAAATCGCCTTAGACTACTACTGTTAAATGACACACCATTGGTGCCCCTTACTATTAACCTCGGCTACTCTGACACTTCTAGCGTGTTTTGGTAAGATTTTTCTCTCGCCACCACGCTCTATGCAGAGCCCATTCATTCACTTCACCATAGCTTACTTACTATTGGAGATTTGGAAAGGGCAAAATTCTTCTCGTTTTGCAAGGACCCCCATGCGAGCACTCGATATCCTGTACTGCATCAAGCAATGGATAAAGTGCACCTACCATATCATACCGCCCCTTGCTTGTAGGTCAACCTGCACATGCGACCTCCTTCACACTTGGGCCACTCGAATAACCCTTGCTCCATCACCTTGTGGTACAGCTCGTCCATTTGCATCCACCGCCAATCGACATCCTCAAGCTGAATGTCGATGGTATGGCCAAAGCGTACCCGGGTCCAAGTGAAGGGGGTGGTATTCTCCACAACTATACATGGTGTATTCTCTTTGCTTTTCATCTTTTTATGGCATTCAAACTAATGCCATAGCAAAGGATATGGTGATACTGGATGGTTTACTCCTTTGCGAGGAACGAAACCTTCACAATATCATCGTAGAATTGTACTCGCGGGTTTTAATTGACATGCTTCATGCAGGTTTATGCTCTCAATGATGGTTGCACGCATATGGAAGGATAACATACAGTGCCTCCCTCGCCTTACTCATGTTTGTTACTAGATGCACGAGGGCAACCAGACAATAGATGCCCTTGCACACAAACTCCTTTCTCACGTTTCCTCTCTTGGCAGAAGCTCTCTCAGGCAGCTTGTGGATGCTATCGCATTGAGCGCGTCGGCTTGTCGTGTCTTCATGAGGGTGGGACACTATCGAAGGAGAGTCCATGGGACTGGTGTATTGAATGGAACGTTGGAGGTGGGAGAGGTCGCCCTCTCATCTAATAGGCCTACCTGTCATGCACCACAAAACTGTCATCTGCAGATGGTGTGGGGGGGGCTATGCACACTGCATGCATTACCATGTTGCGGGCGCCAACACACTAACGACGATGCACAACCTTCTTTTGGTGACTTATATGCATCACTTATGTATTTTTTTTTCAGCAGCAAGGGCATGGGCCAGTAGGGTCAGTGTGTAATTGGGACATGTTTGCTTGTTCCACGCCTATAAACATTGTTGAACACTGCATATAATGAATACAATCTCCCTAGGTGGTGTCCATGGCACAGCTGGCTTGGTCTACATGCACATTCCTAGGGGTTGGGCATACCTGGCAGCGTGTTTTTAGCCAAAAAAACCAAATACTATGTATGAAATTCAGTAGTTTCCGATTCTATTGGAAAGTTGAGTAGAGTAGGTTCATATTTCTACATGTATTAAAACATCCTGCTAGTTCTTGCATGCTCTCTCCTATTTTAATCAAAATATTTTGAAGTTATTCTTGAAAATACCTACCAGGGTGGACCTTAGTTTTGATATTGCGTCTTAGACAACTTTAAGTTTATTCGATATTTCCTTAGCAGTACACTAACTTATAACATGGTGAAAAAATTTTGAGTTGATTGATGCAAAGAGATTATTTTTATACATTATCATTATTTTGCAGACTCTACTTACTAAACTGTGCAGAATGGCTCACGAACGTGTCCCAGAGAGAGAGAGAGAGAGAGAGAGAGAGAGAGAGAGAGAGAGAGAGAGAGGGGGAGAGAGAGTGAGAGAGAGAGAGGGAGAGAGAGAGTGTGAGTGAGAGAGAGAGAGGGAGAGAGAGAGTGTGAGTGAGAGAGATAGAGAGATAGATTTAAAAGAGAGAGAAAGAGGGAAAGTTACAGGGACAAATGTAGCGCTACTAAGAGAGGAAGAATGAAGGCGCTAATGAGAGAGGGAGAAATAATGGGAAAGAGAGAAAGAGATCTGGTTATAACGAGTGAGGATATGGGATCCAATAGAGAGAGCGATTGAGAGAGAGAACGGTCCGTCGAAAGAGAAAGAATGGCCTGATAGAGAGAAAGAACGATGGAGATGGCAGCAGCAGGACCTCCCCTCAGTGGCGGCGGCGGCTGAGGAAAAACCAATCGGTGAAATCTTCTCGAAGGAAATCTTTCTTCAAATAAAATTCACCGTCGAAAACAATCAAAGTTTTCGGATCTTATAGATCCATAGAGAGGATGAAGAAAGTGGGAAGCATGAGAGATGGGGGGGGAGGGGGGGAAGAGGGGGACGGCAGTTGCTACTCCAAGGGCCACACATGGTGTCGTTCATCGTGCAATCTCCATCAATCTCTCTCCAAGTTGCATAATTTTTCCCAACACCATATTCTCCCATCCTAATTTTCTAAATGAAATAACACTTTCCACTTAGCATAAGAGTGAGAACATGATAAATTCATTGTTTATTCTATATATCAAATGCTATTTTATATATCTTAACTGCTTCGTGTTTTACACCAAACCAACTCAATATTCATAAACCACTTATTATTTTTGATTTTACGTACCTAATGGGCACTTGATCTAACTCTTCTTATTTTTTGAGTTAATGTATTTATTTCTGATGAATACTTTATAGTTTCAGCGGTCTAGAAATTTAGATTTACCAAATGACGCAATTATCATGGAGCAGCTGCACTTATTGGACCTAATTTACTGTATAAAGACCTATAAAGGTGTCGAATTGGTTCTTTGCTTTCAAATCAAAATTAGATGGTTATTGGACACCTCCTAATCCACATATTTAGCTTTCAGTGACTTTTTAAACTATATCAGATGAAATTAGAAGGGCAAGCCCTCAACAAATGTAAAGTAGAAAATGCAAATGAAAGAGGATGAAAAACCATGCAGGGGTTTTGAAACATTATCCGCTATGTATAAATTTTATATTTCCCACTCCTTTCCCTGATCACAAACATGTAGTAGCAAGTTTGCAGTCACCAGGACAAGGCATTTTCTAAGGTCCAGGTTCTTATGCCTAATACATGCAAACTTTTGATGTTTTGATTTAATCTATTCTCTGGTGGGCAGTGAAAAGTTCCGAATATCGGCAAAAGAAAAAAATACATTGTAAAGAGGAAGCATGGATGTCTAGGTAGATATCCCTTGACATCAAAGACATAGAGATCTCCATTTTCACACCATTTCCTGCCCATTTATCATTTTATTCCTCTATTTTCTCCCTATATATACCTTTTTACTTCTTTATCTACCTAGAATCATCTATTTATCTTTATAAACATTCGTCCATCTCTCATTTATTTCCCAAAAGTTATATCAATAAATCAACCACCCTCATCTTCAAATTCCAGTTCTCATATCTCCAACACAGTTTCTTACCTTTCTCACTCCATCTGATTCAACACAATGAATGCAGGGATCGGTTGGCTTGTGTTACAACACAGTGAGGTGGCGAGATAATATGTAACTAGCAAGATGAATGCATATACGATGAAATTTAATGAGAAATGTGCAACAAATGCTGACTAAGATGACGATTAATTAAAGGATCAGAAGTGGACTAGTCCACGTCAGACTCCCAATGACCCAGCCTGGCCAGCTAGACAGTTTAAGTGGTGATGGACACATGGTGTCTAGTGGCGTCCACGACTTCCATTGACAGTGAACTTAATCGCTACCCCAAGAAACCCCTACCCCTCGACAAGTAGGTGGCTAGTCCTATATTTCAATGTTAATACTACGTAGAGAAGCGTGTAGCGCAAGAGGGCACTAAAAGAAGTAATAATACTGCAAATTGAAAGTGGGGAAATGCTAGAACCTGGCGGGGTTGCTGACCCAAAGTGTACTTGGGGGCGAGGTCGAGAGGCGATTGCCCAAAACGGAGCTGAGATGATGGTGAGCAGGAGACTGGCATGCTTGTTGCAGGCTGTGCATTCTTAGAGAGGGTGTTTTCTTGAGTCTTCTCCAAGAAGCTCCGAGAAACTCCAAGAAACACAAAGATTAGGCTTTTTCTTGAATCTTCTCCAATAATCTCTAAGAAAGCTCCAAGAGATGTCCTTTTCTTGAATATGCTCCAAGAAGCTCCAAGAAGCTCCAAGAAAAGGCCTTTCCTTGAATCTGCTCGAAGAAGCTCCAAGGAAACTCCACGAAGATCCAAGAAAGCTTCATGAGGGGACCTTTTCTTGAATCTGCTCCAAAAATCTACAAGAAGAGTCCAAGAAGCTCCAAGAAAGGTCCAACAATGGCGTTCTTGGAAGGTCGTCCAACCAAGAAAAGGATTCTTGGGGAAATGAGGCGGACAACGGCTGCCCGAGACGGCAGCATGGCACGGGCGTGCAGGGATGGAACCAAAGAGCGTGTTTATTGGAAGCCAGCGGTCGGGGGGAGACAACTTTCTTGAAATTGCACCAAGAAGACGTGGCAACAACGACAATAAGGGGAGAAAAAGTTGGCGACGAGCAGTTCTTCCATAGAGAGATCTCCGCGTGGTGAATCTGGTGATGTGCGGACGAAGCTCCCACGATCTCTATGTAAAAAATAGTAAAGATAAACTCCCAAAGAGAGGAGGCGGGAGCCCACTCGAATAAGATTTTCTCGATTTTCAATTAAACTCCAAGGCTTCCTTTGGCATGTCCTCCCTTCAAACAGAGGAGGGAGGATGCCCAAGTGGCAAGAAAAGTACACTTATTAGAAGTCAAATAGGGGAAAACCGTCTCGTGACATGATTTCTGATAACTTGCAAATTAACATGATTAATTAATGAATTTTATATTATATTTATGTGTTTTAATGACTATATTTCCATGTTATCATATTAAAATAAAGATAGATCATTTAACCTTTCATTTTATTATTAATTCTGATTTTTTATCATTTTTTATGGAATTTAACTTCATTTCAGTGAAGAAATATTTTTTACAGGGTTTTAAATACTTGGCTAAAGGTTGGTAAGTGTTTCCATGATTGTTCTGGAATTTTCCATATTTTTATATAATTGTTTGACCATTATATAGCCAAGAAATGATTTTTACATATTTAAATAACACATATATTATTTATTTGGCATTTATAATATATTTAAATATTTACTAAGGAGTATCCACGTCATTCGCCCGGGCGAATAAATGGATATATTTATTTAAATAAGAATAAAGAGAGAGAGAGAATGAGTGGTTATTATTATATAATAAATAGAGAGAAGAGAGAGAGAAGAATAGTCAACATAAGCGGCTATGATTTAAAATATATAAAAGAGAGAAGAGAGAGAGAAGAATAGTCAACATAAGTGGCTATGATTTAAAATATTTAAAGAGAGAAGAGAGAGAAGAATAGCGGCTTATGATTTAAAATAAAAGAGAGAAGAATGGTCAAAGATTACGGCTAAGAGAATAAAAATATATATATATTTTTTTTTAAAAAGACCTTTTGTCCTTTTCTTTTGTTTTTATTATTTCAGGGTGACGTGGAGAATTCCTAGCCGTTCAAATGACGAAATCACTTGCCAATGATTGCGGGCGGACGACGCGCACAACAACGTGTCAGGGCATGATCCGAGAAAGCGGAAAACGAGAAATAATCATGCTAGCCAATCAAAACGCGCCATTTCCAAGCTTATTGGAGGAGAGATAAATAAATCCAACGGCTCAGATTTTTTCTCACTAAAACCTTGATATCTTGAGATCTACATGTCCGATTGGGCTGAAATTTTGAGGGTAGGTTGTCTTTTCCCCTCTACAAGCCAGACGGTTGGATCTTTAAATGGACGTCTGGAAAAGGGCAAAAATCACCTTTGGCGGCTCTCCCCAAGCAATTGGCCAGGAAGGACACAGGAGGCATTCTGGAAGTCGTCAGATCTGGATCTCTTTATCAAATTTGTAAGTTTCTGAATTGTATTTGATCATCTTCTAGAACGATTCGAAAACGCCTTGGCATGGGCGAAATGTACATGCCCTAGATTCATGTTTTGAATGCATCAGCACTTCTTTTTGATTTGGATTCGAGATCTGACTTTTGATAATTAATTCTTAATCATTTTAGGACATTTCTGCTTCATTACATTTTTAATTTAGGGTCGAAATTGGGGCTTTCCCAATTTCTTCACTTTCTCTCTAGGTTAATCTGATTTGTTTCTCTCTCTAGATTTCGGTTTTTATTGTTTAGGAATTTAATTTAATATATAAAAAACCCAAAAATAAAATTTGAACCGAAAATTCATCCATTTTGAACTCCAATTCAAAAATCACTTTCTTGATTATTAAATTCCCAATTTTAATTCTGAAAATTATTATAAATTTTATTAAATTGGGAAATTAATAATTTATATTTTTACGAGCTTAAAATAATAATAATATTCTTATCTGGAATTATCTGACCGAAATCAAAATTAAGTTTTACTTAATTTTGATAATTTTAAGAATATTATTTAATATTAATTGAATTAAATATTGCAAAATTCAAAATTACTTGACTTGATTCATAAAAATTGTTTGAAAATTCTGAATTTTTGCCTCCTTGCGGATCGACCTCTTGCTTGCTCTATATTCTTATTTAGTAATTAAGGGAATTATAAATTTATTGCATAAGTCTAAAAAGTGCAACGACCACATAATTTTACGTGATTTTTCGGCTTATCAATTTCCCCTAAAAGGTACATCAAACAATGTGAAAGAAAAAATAACAACGGACAAGCCCAAACACAGCGGCCCAATCCAAATCGTACAGAAAAATAAAATTACAAGAAAATAAATGCATAACTCACATTAAATGACTATGCCGAGTATGTGAAGCCTGGTTGCGATGTCAGCTTGCGTTGCATGGTGTGGTCGTTGGCGTTCCAAATCCTGGTTGGTGCGATGGTCCCCCATCACTTTCTCATAATTGTGACAAATTTTCTCTGTAAAATACATCCCTTTTACTCATTAGAATCCCATCTTTAGGTCATTTATCTAACTAAAATTTTCAAACACTTAGTTTTTTTATGCATTTAAACTTTTCCAAAATCAGACATGTTTGGCGTTTGGACTCAGGCAAACGGGATTGAAGGTAAATTAAAAATTATACTCATTTTTTCATTTAATTTTTATTTAGATAATTTCAAGCTTTAGTTTTTGCACAAATATAAGGAAAAACATAACATAATTTCAATGATCTTTTTTTAATTTATTTGGACATAAGAAAAGAGTATTCATTCACCATTGTAGGAATATCTACCCTGATATGTCCTCAAGAGTAAAATTATTCAAACCCATACATATTATACACATAATTTTCCAGAATTTTCAGAGGCTATAATAGTAAATAATAAGAGTACTATTTTTTTAGTCTCTGGAGTGAATAAATATTAATGACACTACAAGTTATGTTTCTCACTAATGAATAAATAAGCATTAGGTGATCTTTAAAAAAATTCCATTTGTGTTAGATGGAGGATAATAGATCTAAGAATCATACACTTAATGATCTTAGAATCTGCTGGAAATTCTCAGAACTTGGAATGCATTTGATGGATAATTTGAGAAGATATTTGGGAAAGTTATGATGGACATGGCTAATCTTGCATATGATTGTAATTGAGTGATGAGATTGAAAGAATTTTATTGGAGTTCTGAGAGTAAGACACAATCTAGCATCCATGTAATTATCAACACAGTTATGACTTTTAAAATAGACTCACATCTTCATCAGATATTTCTTTCATTATATGGAAAATTGAATGTGGAAGCTTAAAAGGACCTGTATGACTTTGTTGATATAAATGACTCTTGTAATATTGCAGGTCTGATTTCAGATGACTAGTTAATACGAATCTTTACTCATACACTGAAAGATACGGCAAAAGATTGGTTTATAAATCTGAGTAAAAGCTTTTGCAAATTAAGTTTTGGGGAATATTTTATTGCACAAGCTATATCCCGTTAGAATGACAAATGGGTAAATACAAATCCAATTGGAAAACAATAAAATTAGAGATTTTTCCAAAGGTACTGATTCTTTTATTCATGCATGTGAAATGCTCAACTATTTTACTAGGAATGCTCTTAGCATGGTCTTCCCGATTTGCAAGTAGTGCATTTTTGTATGATAAGTTTAATGATCATGAAAGTTGTAGAATGGATAATGTCAGGGGTGGAACATTTATAGATGAAACAATAGATGAATTCATTAATACTATCATGAAATTGGTTTATAGCTGTGCATATCATCATAGTTGAGTTGTAATGAGAGAATTTCATGATCAAAATGTGCAGAGCTGATTGATGTTAGCTCAGTTGAACTTGATAAATGGGCATATAACGTTGAAAGGGATGTAGGCAAGTGGGTATGACTGTCAAGAAGTTGATCTATGATAAAAGGAAAATGATGAATGGCTCTTCTACCTTTATCTCACCTTGTACTTCTCAGCATCCTTCTCTTATTTGTTCCATTTGTGATAATTTTGACGAAAATAATGACATTTGTCCTAGTCTTTATAATGTGAATGCATTGTGTGCTAATAATCTTGTGCAAGAAACTTGGGGCAGAAGGGGAAATCAACAAAATCAATGAAGGAATATAAAAGGAAATCAAGAAAAACTTCCAGCCACGTTCACAATATCAGGAGATCATTCAAAAAAGTCATATTTTTCAATTCTAAATCTTTGGAACCATCCTATCATTCCATGATATATATTCTCAGTAAGAGAAATTATAATTAATAAGAATTATTAGATAATCAGAGGAGAAGTGAGATTACAATGGAGGAATCAGGGAAGCATAATTGTGAGCAAGCAGGGTAAAACTCTCACGTGAAGTTCAGAGGTGATCGAATAATGTAAAATGGATGAATTTGGGTCCACAAGCCAACAATCAAGTAACCTTCCAACCAAACGTAGTCTTAGTACTAGAGATATTTATTTTATTGATTAGATTTTGATAATGCGCATCATATGCTATCAAGTGAAAAGGTTAAATCTGGTTAACCTGATAACAAGCATGTAACGCTTAGTTTAAATTGTAGTGAAAAATGGGAATGAAATAACTTTCTCACAAACCTGACATGGATAAAGGAGAAAATGTGTTGATGATTTCAGGAAATATCCTGATGAATCCTCAGAACACCAACCACGATTAGAACTTAATCCAAAATATTAGGTACCACCTTAAAACCTTCCAAAGTCCTTCATAGTGATAATCATTTGGATAAATGTTTCCAGGAAATTGTTATCGAGAGTCTTTGGTATACACTATTCCTAATAATCCTTCCTCCAATTTTTTTGGAACGTATGAGCATTCCATCTATAAAGAAGGAGAAAATTCAATTATCGGAATGTATTAGCTTCAGCCTGTTGAATCAATTTCCTACAAAGAAAAGGACTTCAGCAGTTCCATTGAGTAAATGCAAGCTTGTTGGAATAATTCAATCACTTCTGGGTTTAAGGTAGTGTGAATATTATCCCAATAAATGTTAAAAATAATTTTACGTTCTGGAGAAGGATTAAGAGTTCTTATACAATATATGTGGGCATATGGATAGATTATTCAATATTTAATTAGTTAAAGCTAAGATTGGGGTAATACGTATAATTTGCAATCCCAATCTGTACTCGTGTAGGCATGTCTCCTCACCACCATATGGTTTAAGTCCGTGTCCATCAAAATTTAATGATTTTTTTGTCTTAACATCTGATATGAAAACTCTTCCATTATTGAATTAAAGGACCAGATATAGAACATTCCTTCTAGAATCCAATTTTCATAAAAAACTTTATAGAGAATTATTATAAGGCTTAACATTCACAGTCATGATAAGCAGATTTTAACTATAATAAATGAGGTTCATTACTATCATGGTTTGCAATCAACTTATACAATAATATTTATAATGAACCCTCTATCTTAAGATGTACATGATGAGTAGAGGGGTTGACACTAGGCAGAGTTTAGAAATTTAACTGAAGCTATTTAGTATGTAGTTTTAGTATATTTAATTTTGCTTAGATATGACCTTCAATGAATATCATATTTCCAAGCTTAATTGTGCATCAAATCTATTAATTTAAATTCTAAATAAAGTTAATATCCTTGGGGATCATAAAGGAACAAAATTGAGAAGAGTGAGGTAGGAGATATGAGCCAATATTAAGAAAATTTAGGTCGTACTTTCAGTTACCCTGATCCTCAAAAGAAGATACAAAATGAGAAGTTTAATGAGATAAGGAGAGTACTTAATATAGGGTTTTTAAACAATACTGGTTGATAAAAAATGTGGGGATTTGGAGGAAAGAGATGAATATATAATCCTCTGTGTTTTAGAGAATTATCCTGTCTCATAATAGAATTTTATCATTACCAACATACTTCTTGAATCAAGACAAAGACTAGTACAATTCACATTATCTAAGGCAATTTATGGGAAGACAAATTAACATCAATAAAGATGGGAACTAAAAATCAAATAAAGTAGCCAAAAAAGTTGATCCAAGGAGAGCTCTACTCCGAGTGCAGATTGTGGTCTAGCATTCTAGAATGAAAAGAGAGAGAATATCAGGAATTAATTTCAAGGTAGAGGGGTGAGATAATTCCACATTTTCCCCCAAGATTTCCTTAATTTTACTTATTTTTGGGGTCTCTTCTTATCAATCCATCAATTTGGATGGAAATAAGATGAAATGAAGAACTAGACTTCAAAATTAGAGCTAAATCAGACAACTGGACCTTCTAATATAAGGTTTTAATAAGACGCAATCTAAATTGTTTAATCCTTTTGGCCTTCACTCTCACAACAAATTTTTAGGAAGACCCCTATGCTTTTGCGAAATTAAATTTGGATGCCCCTCTATAAATATTTGCATATATGTATCTATGCTCCAATTTCATGTGGAAAATGGCAAAAAACCACTCTGTTCTTCCAGAATAAGTTAAAAATACTAAAAAATTGAATACGAATATATTCATTTTAATCTGAACATGGAGAGGGTGCCACTTAATCTATTATATGGAAGTCAAATAAATATACCTTAACACACTAAAGATGTGGGTTGGAAGGGCCCCACATATTATCTTCAGATGTTGAATGCATATTTGATTTGAGGCCTTAGAAACATTTTTTAATCCTTAAATAGACTTGGCTTGCAGAGGCCGCTTCGAAATGTCTTGTTGCTAGTCTTTCTGAAAGCCTTTGTTCCTTAATAAGAAGAAAAAAACCACCTTGCCAAAATAAGGCATTGTTCTTACACACGCACAACGCGATATTTCCCTAAATATAAGTGATAAGCCAAAAATAGGGGTAAATTTTATGCAATTTTAAACCCTTGTCGTTGTCAATTTTAGCTTATACAATAAAATTTATAAAAACTCTACTTAAGATGTGTAGTGATAAGCACGAGTGTCGTCCGGGGGAAGCTAGAAAGGAATCCAATTGATGCTCTTCTTGAATAATTTGAACCTAATTGGGGTTAATTAATCTTCAACAGAGATTAAGTCACCCTAATTAGATGAGAAATTTGGAAAAGGAGGGTAAAAGAGATGAGAGGAGTAGATGAAATAAGGGGCTCTAAGTTGAATTAATTGATCCAATTGAAAGGATCAAATAATTCAATTCGAAGATTAAGAAGAAAATTTAGAAGTGTTTTGGTTGGTTCTTTAGGTTTGGCAATTCAGTAATAACTACTCTGTTGGACAATGAAATGGAAAATTTAATATCCTAGAATGTTAACCCTTTTTAAATGTTTTTTTATAGTTTTCTTTTATATGCACTTGGAATAGCTAGGAAATCTCTCAATTTCTCCTCTAAATCCTAGTCAGGGCTTGTACATTCCGCTCAAGCCAAGCGATTTAGAAGTTCAGGCAGGGATTAACAAGAAAGATTAAGAAATTCAACTAACAACATCCAAAATACACCAAAAGTTCAAATAAAAAGAAGGAAAAAGTACGAAATAGATTGATCCAAGCTGGAGCTCCTCTCTGCCTTGCAGCTGTGGTAGAGCACCATCAAGAATGAGCCCCCCTCTCGAAATTTAGCTTTTATACTTAGGTTACATGGTCAAAATCAGTATTTTACCCCCGTTTAGTAATTAATTTTTATCTATTAATGTAGGCTTGATTTCAATAATCCAACCGGACATATAGAAAGAGGGGATCAAGATGAGAAAATCCATGAAAACATCATTTCAATCGGACTTCAGGATCAAAAGTTATTAATAAATGAATTTTAAATCAATTTAAGCCATTGGATTCAAATTCATTTATTTATTCATATCCTTTTTTAACACGCCATGACGTGTCGCCCTCTCATTGGCGGGCGTATTTTGAATTCTTCTTTTTGCACAAAAGTCCTTTAGAAAGCGGGGAGTTGCTACTGAATGCCGCCGAAAAATAATTGTGTATATGTCCCTTGTGCGTTCTCTCTCCTCTAATTTTTCCTGAAATCACAAAAATACCATGCATATTTTCACATAAATCCCTGCCAAATTTACATAATGTGTCTATGCCACTACCGAGAGCTGTTTTTAGGGATATAATTGCAACTCGCAATTACAAAAAGCCCCTGGAAGAGTACAAATTGCGTTAAAACTCATTTTCTTATTATAAATATATCCTTTTCCTCTTTAAAAATTCATTTCTCACTTAAATAAATCTAAAAAATCCAAATAAATTCTAGAAAATTCCAGACAATTCCATAAAATCCTATAAAATTTAGTATTTCATCCCCATAATAATCCCCATTTTCATTTAAAAGTAATTATTTCAGGCTTAAATAAATCCCACAAAAATCATAAAATTAACAGAAAATTAGGGTAAAATTAGAAATCACTTGGAAACATTAAATTTATGTAAATATATGATAGCAACCCCATTTAAAGCTCTTTAAATGAATAAAATTGTGCTAATAGCATTAAACAGTGACCCAATTTAGGGTGCTATCATATACCCAATATCTAGGTATTTTGCCAAATTATAATTTTTGCATCAATGATAAGCTGAGATAAAACACTAAATGACAATTATATGGAAGTCAAATAAATATACCTTTACACACTAAAGATGTGGGTTGCAACGGTCCCACATATTATCTTCAGCTATTGAATGCATATTTGATTTGAGGCCTTAGAAACATTTTTTGTTGCTAGTCTTTCTGAAAGCCTAAGTTCCTTAATAAGAAGAAAAAAATCACCTTGCCAAAATAAGGCCTTGTTCTTATTCACGCACAACGTGATCTTTCCCTAAATATAAGAATTGAGGTTCTTCCTAATAAAGTTATTATTATAGTGTCATGACTTATTTGGTTGGTGCTTGTTTCATTTTTAGTGTACAATCAGATGACTGAAGAGTTCATTATTTGGGGACATCATAGCGCCTTATTTATGGCCATGAAGAGTTATTTAAGGAAAAGTCTATTAGTAACATTTTCAAAGTTTGTAAGTTGGAGCCAAGAAAGATGATTAATGCTAGATGTATTTTTGTGCTTTTTTCCCCCAAATTCCAAGTTAATTATTGAAGACATAGGAACAATTGAATGAGTCAGGGTTTTGCATATTTCTTGACGTGCCAAATACTTCAAGGTTGCATGATTTTTGTAGACAGTAACAATCATCTTACTCCCTAGTCATACCGCCTATACATTTTAGAGCAAAGAATACAAGCAACACCTTTTCAGTAGTTTAATACTGTGATGAAAAGATATGTGGCCGACAAGTCAATCACACATTCCAGGTCTCGTTCCATCTCCATTAATAGAACATATTCATTATACTACACGTGTCATGGTTATAATGAAGTCTATGAATACATGATTGGACTTGGTGAATTATGATGAGATTCTAATACAGAGATCACTAGTCTTTAAGCATGTCTCCTAAATATTCATATTTGAAGGATACACAAGAAAGAACTCGAAATATCCAGATAGAATAGCACTATCTAGCCTCACTGCTAAGGATTGATATCTAGTGGAAAGAGTTTATTAAATTGATCCGTACGAATCCATGAATGTTATTATACCAAAGTGCCAATCGGGTTGATTTACATCACAATTGTGTAAGTTGTTCTTAGACCTGAGACACAAAAGACATATAATCATGTGATTCTAAGCAGTCTTAGAAGATCATTGAGTTGTCAAGATGGCATCATCCACCCTTGATATAAGAGGTGATAACTTAGGGAACATGATGGATGCACCAGTATTAACTCAGATGACCAATGAGGATTTGATAGTTGACCATACCCTAAGTTGTCCTAGGTGTATCATGTGGATGAGGGATTCACGTACACGATAACCAATGACGCATATGGTCCATGAGTGAGTTGATACACACTCCTTTGAATCTTTTAGTGCACTAGGTGTAGCTTGGCACCCACATGTTGGATACTCAATCTATCAACAAGGTAAAATCAGTCTGATATTTATTAATCTATATAATGATATAGTTATCTAATTTCTAAGGAAGATAATGGTTATTGAGCCACTAGAGTCATTGACTACACTGATACAAGGGCCTAGAGGGCCACATGCAAGTGGTCTTTGGACATCAAAAGATATACCTAAGTTTTAAGGGTTTTTCTGAAGAACACTCACTTAGTATAAATAATGGAAGGCCATGAAAACTTCTCCTTCTCCCCATGACTATTCTCCACACCGCAATGGATGGAGGTGGAATGGGGCTCGTCAAGAGACATCTTAGGAGTTCCAACATACCGAGGACCGTGTGGATATGTCTAGAGGCTGCACACTTGAGCAGTTATAATATTAAATTTATGGGTTTTAATTTGTCCTTAGTAATTGAGATTATTTAATAAAAATATATTTCACTACACTTACATAATAATATTTAGTTAGTGATGAGTACAGATTATCTCCATAGGGTACAAGGATCAAGGAATTAATTTCTTATAATAGTGATGATCAATGGGAGGAGAGATAAAGATGATAGTAGAGTATATGAGCTAGTGATATGGAGTAAAAGGATGCAAGTTATATTTTAATTTAACAAAGAGCAAGTGAACGTGAAGGATATGATTATAATCAATTGTGTGAACGATGGTAGTGATTGAAAGTAGAACGTTGTGATGGAGAGGATGGAGAGAAAAGATAAGAGGTTATAAAGGAGTAAACTATGTGAAAATATGATGAAGAACAATAATTAAGCGAATTATGATGTCAGGATAATAAATAAAGTAAAGTGAAGACACTTACCTTAGATCCTTCTATTCCGTAAGGATCATGGCTTCTTCCTCTTCTTGTAGTGCTGGTAAGTTCTCCCACTTCTCCAATGCTTCTCCCTACACACCCAAGGCATCAAGAACACACTTGATGGATTTGAAAACTCACTCTCTTTAAATCTGCCCAAGCAAGTAGTAACCAAGTTCAAGATGAATTTCACAATGATCCAGACCTCTACTTATAGATCAGAGGTATAGATGGAAAGAAAAGTGTAAGATGAAGCAATGCTGAAAATTTCAGCTCAATCGGAGTGGTCGATCAAAAGTTATGGCCATTTGAACTTGAGCCAATCCTTGCCCTTGATTTCCTTCTCTCTCCTCGTCAATGTCATCATTTTTCATTTCTATTCAGAAGTCAAAGCGCTTGAGATTCTGAACTTTTTGTGTTCCACACGTGCACTTTTCAAAGTCCAGGTGTACCTAGAAAAAACAAAAGACAAAAGAGAAGGGAAGACAAAATATAGAGAAAATTCCAAAAAACAGAAAACGAAAGTAAAAAAGCAGTTTTTATCTTTTCTCCCTCAACCTACGTGCTCATTTATTGCAAAAAAAAGCGTTCATTTTTTTGATTCGGCTACATCATCCTGCCCCAAAAAAAACAAAACTTTTTGTTAGTCTTAAATGCAATCATTGCTTTGCAAATCGCAAAGCAATGATTGCGTGGCTAATGATTGGTTGATGCAAACCATTGACTTAACTAATGATTGGCTGTTATCAAACATCAAAGAGCGCTACGATTGGTTGCCGTTCGACGACTCGAACAGCGACACGTGGCCAAGCAAATAAGAAAGGGCTAAAATATACTTAAAATTCGTAATTATTAAAATAAAAGCCCAAAAATACATACAAATATATATTTCAACTTAAAAAAATCATATCTTTCCAAATGTATCGGCAAAAAATTCCAGGAAAATCATATTCAGTCTCAAAAATTACATTCTTTCGGAATATCTTGTACAAAGTTTTCAAGAAATACACAAATATGTAGAAAATTCATGAATTCATTTCAAAAATAGATTGAATCATTTTAAGCTTGATAACATGCAAATATGAGTCATCTAATGCAAATAGACAAGTAAATATGATCATATTAACATACTCACTATGCATGTTATCAATTAGGTAGATTCATCTAGCTCTAGGATCCAAGAAATGAAGGATGCATTCCATATAAAGGTACTTTGTTTCATGTAAAGGGACTTTATTAGTGTGGTTGGATTCCATTTAAATCTTTTGCTGCATAATATTTTTGTTTGTTCATCCATGTCATGGCTTGTAGAACACACCATAATGGACTTGAGATTTGATTACCATCTTAGTGGTGTAGATGATAACATCAAACTAGATAAAAAAAATTAAATTATATACTTTTTTAACCAGATATTTTTAGGGTTGCACTAGCATTATTCATTATTTATGGAAAAAGTGAGAAGTATATGATTTAATTTTTAGCGCTCTATTTCTCTTTATATATATATATCGATTTTTGAGACTAACCCCACTTGAGTCTAAGGAGTCAAGTGGATTTCTGACATATTCTTGGAGTTTGTTTTGAAAACAGAACTTAGGTAAATACAACAGTGACCTTGAAATGTAAATAGGAGGAAAGTAGAAACCTAAGCCATTTAGTACATAATAGGAGGAGGATGAATACTCATGAAGCCCAGTCGAGTAGCCTAGTCTAGAAGCCTATTCAAACTCCTTAAATGGAGACTCAATCAAAGATAATAATTCTGGAACTAACCCACCATTTGAATTTGAAAGGCCTATTTGAAAAATTGGGAAAGTGGGTCAAGACTAGAAATAGAGAAATCCTAGCCCTCCAAACCCTTGGAATTAAATCCAACAGCAGGGAGGGTAAGGGCTCTTCTATGTGTTATTTTCTCCACTCTTTTTGTATCTCATCTTGGATTTCTGCTCCCAACTTACTGTTGGATGCTTATTGTATCAGATTTCTTTGACGCATTATTGTCCTACAATATTGTAGGAGAGATAGTTCAAGGGTGATCAAGATTTCAAGAAAAAATAACACCACTTGGCTGTTGGAAAAAGTGACAACAAGGTTTATGAGATGTCCTGAATGTTTGATTTGAATCATTCTAAATTTTTTCTCAATGTGAACATTCTAAATAGACCTTAAGCTTTTGAACACATCAAAGTTCACTAAAACCTTCATCCTATAGCAAAAGTTATAGCATTTTCAGTCTATCAGCCGCCTAGCAATGTCCCGCCCCCCACAAATTGCGCCCATAAGTTTTCTTAAAATTAATTCTTATTTATTTCCATTAAAAATATCCAAAAATTATCCTTAAAAATCATAATTAATTATTATAACTTATCCACAAAAAATTTATTTTATATATTTAAAATATTTCTGTCTAGTTTTCATTTATTTTTTCACTTTTCCTATTTAGAAAACTTTCAAAATCCAAAAAACATATAAAATCACCTAAAATAATAATTATTTGAAACTCATGCTTATAATGCAATTTTCTCTCTCCTTATAGGCTCCTTATGGATTTGACCCTTACCTCATTCTAAGGAAAAATTTTATACATCTGGTTGCATTTACTCTACTTATTTAACCCAACTATTGGTTTACCTGTAGAGGATGACAATTGGCTCCTTATCTGTACATTGTAACAAACACACCCCCATTACATAGTCTCAAGGACCACAACTAATCAGATAAGATGAGTTCAAATTAGGACTTGAAGGAATTGATAGCTATACTAGACAGCACATCAAGATGCCAAATGGCAGATTTGTATCTTTATCCATGTTGAATTCATTTTCCTTTAAAATGTCGATCATTTTACATTTAGTGTGACTACAAATACGGAAAGATATATTATCATATAGATTTGACTGTAATCTTGAGTCAGTGTAACCCTGAAGCTTTAGCTCATCGCTTCCGTAAATCAGAAATAAATCATTATTCCTTCTCAAGTAGTTTAGGATGCATTTCACTAGTACCGTGTGTTTCTCTCATAGGTCTGCATGAAATCTAGTCGAAATAATTAAAGCAAATGCAGCATTAAGCCTAACACATAAGATTGTGGATGATGGATCAAATAACCAAACCACATGGCACTTTGGCCATCATCACTCTATCTTTAAGAGTGTTTGGGGACTCCTCCTTGTGTACTTGAACTACATTTCTCATTAGTATGAGACCTCTCTTAGAGTTCTCCATGTGGAACCTTTTGACAATAGAATTTATGGACATAGATCGCGATAATCCTTTTTTTGGTTTTTTAAAATAGCAAAATACACGATGCCAGGTACGTCTAACCTTGTGGTTGTGCCCGTAGGCCGATCTAGCCATGCCCAAGACGCCAACAATGAGATTTTATATATGAAGTGGATTCTTATAGGCATGGTGTGAGCACAAATATTCCAATTACACTCCAATTCTACTTGTTCACACCATGTGCAAGAAAATTAAAAGGTCCATGAGTGATACCTGGCAGGTGCTTGGAGAAGGATGCTCGTGTTGATGACTCACCATGCCCCCTAAAGTAGTGTTGATGCGTGGTGTGTGTGTAGCTCTACCCGGCATCAATAGGTGGCATCGTTGAGGTGCATGGCGGGACATCATTCAAGCGAGAGGGTGAGCGCTCCCACATCTAGTGCTCCATGCAATATGCTAGTCGTGGGTTCTATCCTTTGATAGAGTGCGACACATGCGAAGAGGCGTCAAGTCAGGGAGCTGAACGCAGTGGCAACCATGAGCTGCCCAAGGGAGTTCCTGAGAGGAGGAGTAAAGAGTGGAAGGGGCTTGAGTGCATACAGCATGGTTGGAAAGGGCATCTGTAGTCTGGTTGCCGTCACGTAACCGGTGTCTGATGCTAATCCAGCGGGGGTGGCACATTATGATGTCTTGCTATACTTACTACAACTGCCACTAGAAGCAAGTACCTGCATGGAGCATGTATACTAACCCCTATGAGTCTGATTCTATGACGACATTATGTAGGTTTCACACCTCGTAGAGGGGGAAATCATCACGAATCGCCATAGTATCAGTTGTTATGTTAATTTGAATACCATAAAAGATGAAAAGGCGACGAGAATACTCCCTGTGTGGTCGCGAAGGATACCGCTCCCTCCTACTAGTCTCGGGTGCCCTTTAGGTGCACCATCTAGATTCACATTGAGGATGCCAAATGGCGCTAGTTGCCAATGGACAAGCTACAGCCGTATGGTGATGGCATCTAGGGTCACTGATATGCCCCAAGTGAGAAGAAGATCACATGTGAGGGCTGAGCTGCGAGCGACGGTATAAGATGGTGAGTGCATCATATCCACTACTAGACTCGTTGCATGATATCCTGTGCTCGTATGGAAGCCCCTTCAAAATGAGAAGAATTTGCCCTTTCATGATTTCCCATAGTAAGCTATGGTGACGTGAAGGAATGGGATCCACTTAGAGCACGTTGGTGAGAAAAATATCTTGCCAAAACACTCTAACGGTGCTAGAATAGAAGAAGTATGCAACATTAGGTGCAAATGATGCGTAATTTTGCACCAACAGTCTAGGGCTGTCTATGGAAGAAAAGGTGCTCCATAGCCTCAGCATGGGAAGAGGCGGGACAACTTTGGCAATGCAAACTAAGGGAGTGACCGATACGAGTCACCCGATCATTAGTTAGGAGGAAATGAAGCATGAGTCCCCAAAGGAGATGGAAGACTCGAGTGATGATCGTCGGATGCCCGATGTGGAGGCCCCAATGCTGGAATGGGGATCTCTCGCAAAAATGCTCCCAAAAGGATTGACAACAGAAGGACCCATTGAGGGTAAGCTTCTTAATAGGACGATCATGAGTGATCTCGATGAGAGTCCTCTAGGCCAAGGATAACATGTGTAAGGGGGCGCCATATTGTTCCCAATGGAAGCGCTTGTTGCTCATGAGCACTTGTGCCACTATCAATCGTAGATGGTGCAGTGCAAAGTGGGGCTGGCGGGCTAAAGGCTCATCGACAAGCCATGTATCATACCAGGCACTAATCTCACCTTGTTTGACATGCCAACGGGTAATATTGGCCATCTCTAGCATGTGGCACTGCCAAGCCTGCCATCTACGAGGGCCCTAGATATCTAGCTCTCCATGAGCCCACTCGCCGTACTTGGCCAAGATGAAACTCCCCAACAGGGAGTTCATGGTACGCATATGCCACACGAGCTTCTTCTGAAGCATGTCTTGGATGTCCTGAAGGCGTCTAATCCCTGGACCCCCCTTCTCCATTGGCTGACAAGCTTTCTCCATAGAGCGGAGGACTATGAGTGATAATGAGTGGACAGCTAGGGTGCTTAACTAGATGCTCATGAAGACATGTTGAATAAGCTGGATGTGGCCGCTAGAGGATAAAAAATAAAATTTTCATCTCGCTTGTTTCTTTCTCAGCTTAGTCACCAAGGCATCAAAATAATGATGTCTAGCGGGTATGAGAAAGATAGGGCATCCTAGAGAATCAATAGGGAGGCATCCTTGCGAGTATCCAACATATTATTGGATTACTTTGTTGTGAAGGATGGACCGACCATAGAGCTGCTCTTTGAGGCATTGATGAGCTAGACAGAAACCCGCTCATAGGCAGCGAGGACACTCATAAGTTCTGTAAAAAAATTTAGATCCATAGAGGAAAAGAATGACATCATTTGCAAATAGAGAGTGCGAGAGGATTGGGCATCCCTTTTTTATGAAATATGGTTGGATGAGGCCACGTGTGATCCCTCGTGTGAGTGATCCGCTGAAGACCTCCTACATCAATATGAAAAGGGTGGGTGAGATAGGATCACCTTGCCATAATCCTTGCGTGGCAGTAAAGAGGCCTATGGAGTTTCCGTCAACTAAGAGAGAAAAATGATTCTCTCTAATGCATACATTCACAAGAGCGATGAATGCATCAGTGAACCCAAAGCGACATAACACTTTGGTAAGGAAACTCCACTAGACTAGATCAAATGCATTCTTTGTATCTAGTTTGATAATGACATTCGAGCCCTGAATATGAGTATCTAGTGATCAGACTAACTCATGAATGAGAATGATAATGTCCTCGATCTGTCAATCCATGACAAAACGACACTATTCAGTTAAGATAAATCTATCAAGGAAAGCCCCTAGTCGATTTGTAATGATCTTAGATGCAACTTTATAGCATACAGTACAAAGCCTAATTGGCCGAAAGTCTATAAATGAAGCTAGACTGTCCACTTTTGGGATAACAGCGAACAAAGTGGATTTCCAACTTCTAGGTAGCACTTTATGTGTAAAGAGTTCCTTCATAGCAAGCACCATGTCCGTGACTACGATATCTCAAGATGCTATATAAAACTTCACAGGAAACCCATCCGGTCCTGGGGTCTTGTTCCAACAAAAGTAGAAGCCCACCTCCTTGATCTCTTCTCTCATACGAAGGGCCGTAAGTAGGGTGTTTTCCTGGTCAATCACTAAGTGAGGGATGGAATCGAGTAAATCCTCACTCATAGTAGTCGGCTATGAAGCGAAGAGTGTATTATAGTATGGGACACTGGCTACCACTAGCTAGGCAAGGTTCTGATTTTGCATCCCTAATAAGGTTGCATAATTAGTGATGGGGGATCATCCAGCGGACGCCAAGACGGGACGACTCGAGCCACGCCGAGCTGCTCGCGCCGATGCTCGCCACCTGGGGTTTAAGTATTGCGCGTATGCATCTTATCTTTGTCTTTTATTTGTTTTGTCTTTGTTTTGTTTTTGTTCTTGGATTTTACGGACTGGGCCAGTGTTTTGGGCCTCATCCGCATTATGTTTTCATTTGATTGTAACTTTTAACGAGAGGCCGAACCACGTCTCGCGACAGTTCGTCCTCTCCACGATCTCACTTGGCACCTGTCATCATTATATAAGGGGATAGCATGCCCAAGTGAAGGTCGAGGCATTTGTTGAAGAAAATTCCAAATTCGTCTCCACCTTATCGTAGCTAGAGTTAGAGAGGAATGGTTATCCTCGCCCACATCGAGACCACTCCGTGGTTAGAGCCCTCGCCGTCACGTTGAGATCAATCCGTGACGACGTGTCTCAATGCCCCGTCGAGATTACTCCGGGTCACCTAAAGATCCCAGATTCATCATTTCCTGAAGCCGGAAGATCCCTTCGTCCAGACCACTCCGAAGGTGCTTAAAAGGTTCAAGAAGCATCGTCATCACCTTCCACCAAGATCCCGCCATCCGCCAATCAGAGTTTGTCATCGGATTAAGAACCCGTCGTCTTCTTTCGAAGCATCTTGAGGTGGTTATCCTTCAAGAAACCCTTTTCTTGGAAGGTCGCCACCCTGCATTCTGCCATCACGCTGCCGTGCCGCACCGCCGTCATCCTCTGCGTCATCGACGCTCTGCCGCTTCCCATGCCCCACGGGCATCCCAGCCTCGCGCGCGGCTACACACCCGCGAGGCCCTACATCCACGCGCGCCCCCGGCGCTTGCGCGCGCCCTTGCGACGACCGCGTCCACGCGCGGACTGCGTCTGTGAGTGCCTGCGCACGCACTTGGCAACCCGCTCCTGCACGCAACCCCGGCGCGCGCACCCGCCCTGGCCCCCTGTGCGATCCCGCGCACGCCCCGCGTGCACCCTGCGCGCGGCCCCGCACCACGCCACACCGTGCCCGTGCGCGCGCTAGCACTGTGCTCGCGCACGCGCTAGCATCGTGCCCGCGCGCATGCCTGCACCCGCACCGTGCCTTCGCGCCCGCGCCTGCACCCGCACCTTGCCTGCGTGCCCGCACTCGTGCCCGCGGGAACCCTAGTGTTTGCAACCGCCGGGCAGCGCGCCGCTGCTTCCTGCGCGCCGCCGGCCATGTCGACCTCTCCCGGCCCGCCTGCCATGATCCGCCCCGTGCCTTGGCGTCGCGGCCGTCTAGCCACCCTCACATCCTCCGAGGTTGCGGACCTCCGCCACCGATACGCGCCATTACGGGAAATCGTTGACGGCCTCGCTCACCTGCGTCCTGCCTCATTCCGTGGACGTCAACAACCAGGTACCTATTCATCTCCCCTCCGTTATTTCCAGTATCATTACGTCTTGCAGTATCGTCTCCTGCTATCTTGTCGTCTGCCCGGATTTCCGTGAATTGTTTGGATAGCCACCGTGTTGAGCGGTAGGGTCTTCTTGTGGTGTAGGATTTGATCGTTTACTTAGACGTTGAACATCCTTGGGCCCTTAAACGCCCCTTACTCCCTAGACATCGTACTTGGTCCCAAGGGTGTCTAATCAGATCAATATCTCCTATTAGGGGATGACGTTGATCATCCTCCCTCTTCTGAAAACGTCTTATTTGCTCATTAAAAGGATTTTATCGACAAGCATTCATTACATATTAAATACGAACATACTCATCCTTGTATTGTAACGTAATACGAGCCGTCCGATCCAGGCACACTCATTGTATTATATCACATTGGTATCAGAGCTGGTCGTGTTAGCTTTTGCTAAACACGGTCAGTAGCATATCACTTGAAATTTCATTGAATTGCGCACGTCATATCTCAAAAAACATTCGCACCTATATCACGTCATTCCATTGCATCCATCATTCAATTAAACCCGAAGAAATTTTGTTGGTGGAACATTGACCATAGGATGGTTTGCACACGAGCCTGGTGTCGGGATACCAACATAGCTGAACGCGACGAGGATTATGACAATGATCCCGTTATAGGCGCACCGCACCATGATCCAGAAGAGCGTTCGAATAGAGGTGTCGATCTTTGAAGGGTCACAAAACCCGAAGGACTACGCAGATTGGGAATCAGATTTGGAAAGTTATTTCCAATGGTATGACATGGATGATGATCTATGCGTGTCCTATGCCGAGGCTCGCCTAGGAGGCCAAGACAATTTTTTGGAAGAACGAGAAGGAGGCCGCGAGTTGTCGAGGAGACCCCCCTTTCACATGGGACAAGATGTCACGAAAGCTCAAGGATAAGTATATCCCGAAGCTTTACATGACTTGTCTCCTACTAAAGTGGATGGACCTTAAGCAAGGAAAGCACAAGGTCAGCGAGTACATTGAGGATTTTGAGGAGTATAGGATGCGATGCAAATTTGTGGGCAGTCCACAACTTCAGATCGTGTTCTTTATCCATGGGCTCCATTCCGACTTAGGAGTACGGGTCCTAGAGCAGAACCTGAGCACCGTAGACCTCGCCTACAGCCTTGTGGAGAGCAATGAATTTAGCCACGACGATGTCGTGCCATCCAATCCCGCAGCACCACGAGCAACTCAGAATACGGTGACAGCCTCATCAGCTACGAGAGCTACCTCATCATGGAACAGAGGCAGCACGATAGTTCCACGCCCAGCTGCCTCCTCGACAACATCGGTCCCGACACTGGCACCTCCCACCCCATCGACGATATCCATCGCTAGGGCTCCGAATGCCCCACGAGAACCCATCCAATGCTTTGAGTGTAAGGGATTTGGGCATCGACGGACCGACTGCCCACCCTTCTTGTCATGGACATACATGGGAACCCGGTGGGAGAACAGCCCGAGGATGATCTTGAGGTTGATGAGTATCCGGCTGAATGCCCCGATGGTGAGGACATGGATGATTCACTTGGGTATATCCAGATCACGCTGATCATTCCACCCTCGACGCATCCCATTGCCACTTTGGGAATTCAGTAGGAGACCAGCGAGATGAGAACCCCAACGAGGCCGCTCGAGCGGCCCATACACCCTCTACCGCTACGGCGACAACCAGACCAATCGATGTTGCTCAGCGCACGTCCATCTTCTACACGTACGTCAAAATTGGTGGGCGTACATATAAGTTGATGGTCGATAGTGGGAGCTGCATCAACAGAATCTCTGAGGATAGAGCCACACGACTTGGGTTACCTATGACCCCACATCGTACTCCATACAACGTGTCCTGGATCGATGCGTCTACGATCCCGGTGAAGATGTAGTGTTACATACCCTTGAAGATGAGTACGTACGAAGAGAAGGTGTTGTGCGACGTACTACAAATGAAGATTGGTAGTATTATACTTGGTCGACCATGGTTGTATGAATATGACCTCTAGTTGGCGGGTAGAGCAAACACGTGCTCCTTCATCTACGGCGGGCGACGACTGATTTGGTACCCATCGCTACGACTACCATCGTTACCCACTCAGTCTGCGACGACCCCATCGCGCGCTACTCCACCCGCGATTATAACCAATGGCTGCATCTTCCAGCGAGAGCTGGAGCAGGACTGTGAACTCACCCCCGTGTGCTATGCTGTGACCTTATCCAACGGAGTCAACGATTCAGGTGACGAGAACCCAGCACCGGAGGTCATCGAGCTCCTAGACGAGTATACAGATGTGTTCCCCGCGGAGTTGCCGAACGAGCTCCCACCCTTACGGAACATCTAGCACGCCATCGACTTGGTCCCAAGAGCAACGCTCCCCAACCTCCCACACTACCGGATGGATCTGGTTAAGTATGAGGAGTTATATAACCAGGTGAAGGAATTGTTGGCTAAAGGCTTGATTCGGGAAAGCCTTAGCCCTGGCGCAGTACTGGCACTATTAGCACCCAAGAAGGATGGCACTTGGAGGATGTGTTGTGATTCACGAGCCATCAACAATATTACGGTGAAGTACCGTTTTCCAATCCCAAGATTTCAAGACTTGTTCGACGAGATGGTTGACGCATCTATCTTCTCAAAGATAGATTTACGAAGCCGCTACCATCAAGTATGAATCAGGCAATGGGACGAATGGAAGATGGCCTTCAAAATGAAAGATGGCCTTTTTGAGTGGAATGTAATGCCATTCGGTTTATCGAATGCCCCTAGTACCTTTCAATGCTTGATGAATGAGGTACTACGGCCTTACATCGGCAGGTTTGTTGTCATATATTTCGATGATATTTTAGTGTATAGTAAGACAAGGGAGGAGCACGCCCAACACTTACGACAAGTGTGTACGACATTGCGACAAGAACGGCTCTACGCCCACCCCAAAAAGTGCAGTTTCTTTACCACCAAGGTCTCCTTCCTTGGGTTCATCCTTTGTTTGCACGGAGTAGCTGCTGATCTGGCCAAGATCGACGCCATCACAGCATGGCCTAAGCCCAAGAGCATCCATGACATCCGCAGCTTTATTGGATTGGTGACATTCTATCAAAGGTTTATACCGGGGTTTAGCGGAGTCACTGCTCCCATCACTGACACATTAAAAGGCGACAAGTTTGAATGGACCCCTTCCGCGGACAAAGCATTTGAGCTCCTTAAAAAGCTCATGACCGAGGCTCCGGTACTCAAGTTATCAGATTTCAAGCATTAATCTCGATCGAATGGGATATGTGATAAATGGAGGTCAGGTAGGGAGATGAGTATATCAGGTGGGGGTGGAGTGGCTAAAGAGGGGGGGGGGGAGCGGGATGGTGAGGTGGCATGAGAGGGGGGGGGAGGGGATGAGATAAGGGATGATGATTGGGGTGATGGAAGAAGAAGGGAAGATGGCGAGGGGTGGGAGGATATGGGCCGAGCGGATGATGAGGGACAAGAGGGTGTTGGCTAAGAGGAAGATGAGGTGATGGCGAGGGACAAGTGGGGGTAGATCTAGAGGGGCGTCTGACCTCCGTGCAATCCCGCATATTGGGTCCTTCTAGTACGTCCAAAAGGGCAAATGTATTTGAGGTGAGGGTGTGTGCCCTAACCTCGTTACCATGCCCAACGAGGTGCTAATAGAAGGAACATCCTTAGCTTGGGGCAGGATATGAGGGCACTTATCAGTGCCCTTCTTCACCCACTTTGAAGCTCTAGGTGTAAGCTTGGCCAGGACAGGCTTAGCCAATGTACGATCTTGGGGTAGGGGAGGTGGTACACTAGTTGCACCCTGCGGTGTGGGAATGGGTCGTGTAGGTGGAAGTGGTTTTTGGTTAGGTGGACACCCTTGGGGGGTGAACTTTGCCGCTATGTATTCATCGTAGGGCAAGGGAGGAAGGTAATCCTTCGAGGAGGGCAAGGGAGGAAGATACTCCTTCGAGGAGGGCAAGGTGGCATGTGATGCCTTTTCACGACATATATGGAGAGTGTGACCCAAAAGGGTACAATGTATACAGAATTGTGGAAGGTTTTCATACACAATGGGCTGGCGGAGTAACTCATCGCCACAACAAATGAGTATCATACGATCAATGGGCTCGAGTAGAGTAGATCTATCTCTACACATACCTTGGCATATTCTGGGTGGTTGAACAGAAGTACGCCTTTGTCAAGACATATAAATGTGACAACAGCACTAGCTAAGGATTCCAAAGTAGTGGGCGTGAAGAGATATGGACATAATCTAGTGAAAACTATCAACACCAGGACACTGTGGGGGCAGTGATCTTGTGAGCCGCTCGTCTGCTCGGTCATCCATCAATAGGTGTGCATAATAGAGCCACTGATCGTCCAGGTGCTGTAGCTCCATGCCCTAGTGCTAGATATGCCCGGGTTAAATCATCGATAAGGGGGGGCTTAGTAACAAATCTGCCTATCATGGAGTAAGCAAATGGCACTTTCGTTCATGACACCTCCTATTTAGATAATGCAACAAACCACACTTGCTTACATTCGGTGTAACTGAAGGTCAAAATCCAATCATTGTAAAGAGGCAAAAGTGTCGTCTTCGAGTCTGGTTGGATAGCAACCATCTGTCAAGATATTGACTCTCTTGCCGCCTAGGTTATCTACTGCGATAGCCTGGATGGTTTCCCTTTGGGCGCAGTCCCCCTCTTTCCATCGTGTGTGGGTCCCATCTGGGTGGTAGGCCGTACCGAACCAACTTGTCCCAAGCCCATCGAGGTAGGACAAATGATCAAGTCCACTCAGGGCCAATCAAGTCAACTCTATGGGGACTTGCGAAGACAACTTGGCCTAGGTTTGTTAGTGCGACTAGGGAGGTCCCCTCCATGTTAATTCAGTCAACGCGGACTGGTACTGGTGGTTTGACCTGGTCAGGCTTGACCGATTTGACCAGGTGATGCCCGACAAAATCAACTAGGTCGACTAGCACTAGGTCGGCCTGGTTAACAGGGTCAGGGATAATCCAAGCAACATTCTTTCATCTATCTATATAGATACATATTTTTAATAGATAGGTTTCTTCTACCAAATCTTTCATGAGGAAGTTCTAAGACAACCATGCATTTTACTTATGACAACACTCGTACATCATTTTCAATGACTAGAATCCCATTCACATATAAAATATGAACATGATTGTGCTCCCAGTCATTTTCTTTTGCACAAATGGTTCATCTTCATTCTTACTGAAGTCATAAGGTCTAGTAGCCCTGTGAAATCTGAGAGTCCAGCCCCTTGAAGCATTCTTTAATCCATAAATGCACCTTTGTAACTTGGACATCTTATCTAGAAATTCCTTTGATGCATAACCCTCGGGATGTATCTTATGCACTTCTTCCTTAAGGTTTCTGTCCAGGAAGGTAGTTTTGACATCCATTTGGCAGATTTCATTGTCATGGTAAACAGCTATTGCAAGAAGAACTCTGATCAACTTTATCATGGCAACTTGCAAACTTCATCACATTATATTTCCAATATTTTATTGGACAAATCTTCTCCAATATTTCCCTATCATGGGCTACGACTTCATCACATTATATTCCTTTGCATTGTCTCCTTTTATACCAATGGCGGATCATTGTATCTTGACCACTCAATCATCTTCGTGAACTTCTTGATACACCCTAACTAAAACTATTTATAATCCCCTGATTAGAGACAAGTAAGCATTGCCAGATATATCATAGGAGTGATGAGAGATAATACTATTTTATCTCGATACTTTGATGTCCTTTTCAAGTATCTTTCAAATACAAATATTAGAACATATGCTTAAAGACTATTGATCTTCATATTATGATCACACTGTAAATCACTAAGTCTGATAATGTATTCATGGACTACATTATAAAAATATGTAATGTATCAATGAACATGGAATGCGACATGGAGTGTGTTATTAGCTTGCGTGCCACATATATTTCATCAAAATGTTGCATGAATAGTTGCATCGATGAAATGTAAACTAAACACTCCCTACTTACCTTTAAAAATTCTGTGTAAGTTCATGTTTGGGCATGGCGTTATGATGATGTTGCTTCATTATATTTCTAAGTCAGCTCCATACATATTAGAATACCTTACCAGCTTATAAGCGAATTCACAAAAAGCTCATCTCATTTCACTGGTCTTCCCCACTAAGTACTATTTTCAGTTAAAAAAAACTTCCATGTCCTTTAATAATAAAATTTAAGGTGTCATCTTTTGGTTTTTCCTTTAAAATCAAGGTAAATATTCGCATATTGGCAAGTTCAATGGAGAGTTTGTGAAAATATTTGAATTCAAACACTTATTGATGGAGCGAGCAGTCCCACTCCATATGTGAGAAAAAATATGTATGCGTAGACATATATGGTTTGAAATATTTATTATTAGGGTATATACACACGGTGAGAGTGACTGATTTCCAAGTGCATAAAAGAGTATGTTAAGCCGAGTACGCATTTTGTGATTTGAAAGTCCATAAAGCGACCTAAGAATGATGAACAACTTTGATGTATGATGTTTTCCGCAAAAGGTGTTTTAAATGATTTGGACACACGTGACACGACGCATAGAATGTTTTGGCCCATCCAATGGCATCCGTTTTGAAAGCCAAATATATTGAGATCAAACAATCCAAATATCATGCACTCAACATCTGTACGTCTAGAAGCACTCTTCGAGAAGGCAGCATCAGCAAAGGGCAGAAAATCTAGGGACCTAAAATTCAGATGAACATTGAGTAAAAAGAGAGAAAGCATGAATATAAACTTATTAAACAACAGAAATTAAATAGGTCTGACTTCTGGCACGTTATGGGGACGGGATCCCAGATATTGAAACATTAACGTAAACAATTGGTGTTTTGGAAAAACATGAATATCAATATGCTAGTCCATTACTCAAAGAGGATTGCAACTCAGTTCTAAAAAAAAGGTACATGCTCTCGAATCAGGATAAAAGACATCCATCGAGCTAGAAAAATGGAACAAACAATTTTCCTAATGGCGATCGGCATAGCTGCAAAAAAAATGTCCAATCCAATTACATTAGAAGATGGGACCGATAAAAGTAATTCAAGAGTAATAACTTACACTAGTCTTCATCATCAGAAAAGTCATTCGCACTACCTCCATCACACAACTGAGCATTTTCAACATGTAACCAACACTTGATTGTGACCAGGAGCTTGATGTTTTTAGCAATAAGATGTGTTCGCTTGAAAGCGACGACTACACGTCCTGCATAGAATAACTGTTCTGCTGGGGCACCAGTCACACATATTAAGAGAAACTCTTGCGCAAGGGTTGAAATTGCGGGTAGGTTCGTGCCCCTATCTATGCCCACCATCCAAGTACTGTCTTGATGACTCTCAAACATGTCATCAAATATTTAATCTTTTGAGTGTTAATTCCTTAAAATTATCGTGTTAATTCATGTGAGTATCATGCATATGCATCATTTTATGAAAGTACTAACCCCACTTGATTCTTTGAATCAAGTGGATTATATTTAACATTTTATGGTTAGTAAACATTCAGAGACAGGTTAAGACGATCAAGGAAGAAGACGAGGATCAAGTGGAGTGGGCAAAAATTCAAAGAAGGAAAATTACGAAAATGCCCCAGGGCATGAGTTAAGAGAAACCTATAAATACTCTCTTGAGAGTTCATTTTAGGGGGTCAGAATTTTCTCTAAGGGAACTAGGGGTTGGAGAAGAAGGATTTCTGCACCCTCCAGGAGCTGATGAGCTTTTGGAGTTGAAGAGGAAGATCAGACTGAAGATAGCTTGGATTGAAGACCTCCGCCTCGCCGTAAGGACGTGACACCCAGCGTAGGGAAATCTCAAGCTTCAGCCCTGTAATCCCTCTCCTTTTCAGACAGTTTTGGTTGGGTTGGAAGAATCACCAGATCTTCCAATGTTTTCCAACTTAAGATTGTTTTGTTTTGATTTGATTTGTAAAGTTTCGGTTTGTCGAATCTGTCTTCCTCTAGTTTATCCTAAAAATCTACAGTTATCTCTTGATTATTTGAATATGCATCCTTGATCAACATCCAGTGGAGCAGCCAGCAACCCAGGCTCTCGCCTAGGTTGCCAGCAACCCACAGGCGAAGCCACCCAACTGGTGGTCGGGCTGCGCACCATCTGCCGCCCACCGGGACCTGCACGCGGGCAACCCGCGCGCTGGCAGGTCGCGCATAGGCAGGTCGCCTGCACGCGGACTCCCGTGCACGGTAGCTGCTGCGGAGGCACCGCGCGCAGTACCCGTGCGGAGGTCCCTTCCGCATGCGGCGATATCTGCGCGCAGCCTCAACCCGCGCGCAGACAACTGCCTGGGCAGCGTCCGCACGCGGGTAGGTCGTGCGCAGGCCGGTCGCCTGTAGGCAGCCTCCCACGCACGATAGCTGCTTTAGAGGCGCAGCGCACAGCTCCCGCATGCAAGTTGCCTCCGCGTGCGGCGATAGCTGTGCGCAGGCTCATCCCACGGTAGTCCCTCTCTTGGGCAGAACGACCTTGTGTGCACGCACACAAGGTATTCGTTGTTTTGTTTTCTTCACAGGTGTGAACCTGCGAGTGAAATAAACAACCTAAGAGACTATCTTACCTGAGCAATATTAAGAGGGGAATCCTTATTTGCTGAAGAGCAATTACACACTTTGGAGGGAACCCATTGACAACTCTGAAGATAAATTCATTGCTGGATTAAAGTGAACATAGAGACCTGAACATACCAATTGAACACCAAATTCTTCTCTGCTGTATTCCTTGCTCCTTGTGGATCGACCCTTACTTGCCCTAGGGCTGTGAGGTAAAAATTATTGTTGAATAAGCTCAATCCTCACACTACATTTCTGCTAAATAACCAGTAAAATATCACCCCAAAATTCAGTTTATCATGTCTCTGTGTCCTTTCTCTTTGTTGATTGGAGATGCATCTCCAATTCCTCAACTAGAGTTGGTACTCATCGTTCCTTCTCCCTAGCTGGTGCTACGCCATTGATGAGTTCTGTGAGCCAGTCATCATCCTCAGGGTTGTTACTAGTTATGTCTTGATCACCATGTAGGGGCATAAGTTGGCGGACAAGTGCCAATGCATCCTGAATGCCACTAGGATCGAGTGATGCTCCTTTGTTGAAAGGGTCAAGAATGGCTGATGTTGTCTTCATATGATTCTTCAAAATAATCTTCTTACATTTCAACATCTTGTGCTTCATGCTCTCACAAGCTTTATACATAGACGCCATTTGAGCAGCAGTCATCTTTCTTCCAAATGTGAATACTGTAGACATATCAAACTTGAGCAAGATTGTATCAGTATGTCGCATCAACGCATTTAAGGAGCGAAGGGCTTTCACGACTCTCACTGTCTTCGAGCCACTAACATAGTTTTTCATCTTGTAAAATGGCCCTCGAATGTCACGGAAGCCTGCCACCATTTCCTACTCTTCCCGTGAGAGTCTCATTTCCTTATCTGTTACCGATAAGATTTGAAATGCCTTAAAATTGATGACTTCTCGCTTCTCCAACGCAGGATGGAGCATGTCATATGTATTGTTCCACCCCGTTGGGCAATCTAATGGGATTTGGTTGTGATTCTCTTGCATGTATCTACACATCTTTACATACTATTGTCGCCGTTTTGTCGATGCTTAGATGCTTGTCACTAACTGCTTAAGATAAGCATTTGTATCCCCCAGGACAAGGCCACTATCACGAATGACCATTTATGCATGACTTGCCGCAGCCTCCCGCATGGCGTCCAAATCATCTATATCAGCGTTCAAATCAGGGTCATGTACTGAGTCCGCTACATAGCTGTCCGCTACATAGCTGTCCGCAGTCCTAGGAGGAGGTGTGTTCACCGATACACATAATGATTTCAATGTAGTCTGGCCGATGATGTTCAGCACGTGGGCAGTGCATGTAACATGTCGGTCCACTATGAAATGGTCATTTTGATGTAGGACGGATCATAGACGTGGCCCAGAGAGAGAGAGAGGGGTTTAAAAAGGGAGAGTAAGAGAGGGAGAGTAAGAGGAAGAGTAGTGCGACTGTGAGAGGAAGAAAGAAGGATTTAATAAGAGAGGGATCAATAATGGAAATAGAGAGATCTGGTTATAACGAGCGTGGATGTGGGAGATAACAGGAGAAGATAGAGAAGATAGAATGAGAGAAAATAGATAAGATAGAATGAGGAGAAAATAGAGGAGAGGGCGTGAATGATAGAACGTGTAAATTAGAGAAGTATTAGGCGCTGAAAAAAGAGAGGGAGCGAAGGCAGAGAGAGAAAGGGTGTGCGATAGAGAAATAACGTTAGAGGGTAGCTCGCCGAGAGAGAGAGAGCTACAGAGAACTAGAAAGAGAGTTGACTGAGAGAAATAACTGGGAGAGAGATACGATTAAGAGAGAGGGAAAGAGATAGTCGATAGAGAAAGAAGAGAGAAGTAGCACGGGCGAGAGGGAGGGAGAGCGTTAATGAGAAAGAAATAGAAGGAAACAGAGATAGAACGAGGGAGAACACAACAGGAATAGAGAGATACACGGAGAGTGAGCGCGGCAGAGAGAGAGAGATAGACGAGTTACTAAGAGAGAGAAAGCACGAGAAAATGCAACAGAAAAGAGGGAGAATGCCAAGTAGAGTGTGATGAGAGAGGGGAAGCACGAGAGAGAGAACGCACGAGACAAATAACGATAGAAAAAGAGGGAACTTAGAATGGTACGCGATAGAGAGAGACAAGGGGAAGAGAGAGAGAGTGATGGGAGAGTGAATGGGAAAAGAGAGATAGCAATGAGAGAGTGAACGGGAAAAGAGAGATAGCGATGAGAGAGTGAATGGGGAAAGAGAGAGAGTGATAAGAGATAGCAAGAAAATAGAGAGCGATGAGAGAGCGAACAGGAAAAGACAGAGAGATTGAGAGAGAGAACAGAAAGGAGAGGACGAACAAGAAAGAACTAAGAAGAAAGACGACTTTGAGAGAGACGGGAAATAAGAACTGAATGAGAGGCGAACCTAGAAAGAAGAATGATTGAGAGAGTTAACGGGGAAAGAGAGAGCGATTGAGAGGGAGAAACAGTACGTCGGAGGAGAAAGAACAGCCCAATAGAGATAAAGATCAATAGAGATGGCAGCAGGAGGGCTTCCCCTCAGCGACGGCGGCGGCGACACTTCTGGCGTCGACAGCGGCGGCTGAGGAGAAACCGATGGGCGAGATTTCCTGAAGTAATATTTTCTTCAAATTAAAATCGCCATCCAAAACATTGAAAGTTTTGGGATCTTATAAATCCATAGAGGGAAAGAAGAAAGTGGGAAGCGTGGGGGAAAGAAGAGGGTGTCGGTGGTTGCTACTCCAACCGCCATGAACGTGCAATCTTCATCGTGCAATCTCCACCACATTTACCGGCTTGAGTTCATTCGCGAGCAGTGCTATCATCAGCCCATTACTTGACGCATTGTCCATATTGATCGATCCAACCTGCATGCTCAAAAGGTTAGTTTTGCTATAAGGTATAGTATACAAAATGAAGCTAGACGGGTTGTTGCCGACCTTCGTCTTCAACCCGAAGGCTTACAATGCTTCGAGCACTATTGTGCTCATATTCTCACCATTGTGTTTCCCCACTGGCTTGCATATAGCAGGCACACATTTGCATATCTCCCATTGGTTTTACAGTCAATGAACCCTGATGCCAAGAAGGCCACGCAAATTCTCAGCAGTCCATGCATCCATCATCACTGAGACCTTGGGGCATTTGCCTATAACTCTACGAGCCTCCCTTTCATTGTCCTGTATAGCTTACGCGTCGCATCCTTTATTGCCTTCAAAACTGGTGGGTCAACCATCGTCTCTGTAGCATACTTCCACATAATCCTCAACCCCAAATCGTCCACGATGGCCAATGGAGAGTCCGTAAGACAAACAAACTACACTATGTTCTCCTTTGTCTTCTCCACCGTCTTCATGACAACACCAACCTACCCGTACGCCTCAGCTATTGTTCGTCGATTGGGAGTAGTGCCCTTTAGCTTATTGTATACTTTGCCATGACTGAACTCCAAGTGCCTCCAGAATATATTTGTCTATGTGTCTTTTCACCGCTTCAACCTATTCCGTAGTGGGTCAGCTTTTTGGTCGCAGTAGAATAGGCACGCCCATATGCCTGACCCAACCTCCAAGAAATATCACAATATTTCAACCTTCCCTTTGCCTTTGGGACATTGTGACCCTACCAGCGGTAGAGGGGTTGCTCGAACATCCTCCTACGATGACTCTACTGCCCAGTCAATGCACACGTCGCCAATTGGAGTTTCCATGTGCGACTATGTCATAGAGAATAGGTGTAAGTGCTCATTTACTCAAATTAAACATTTAACTCATTCAATGAATGAATCACCATGAAATTAACTGAAAAATACTATGAACATTAGAAACAACAAGTACAAATACTAGAGCTACATCATCATCACATAAGCACAACTATTTAAGAGATTTGGCATAATTTTTTAAAAATTTGAAGTCTCCTATTTGTCTTTTGAGAATTAGGGGGTGAACAAAATTACCCCATGTGAAATAGTGATGAGAATTATCACTAAGACTCAGAATATATGAAGAGCGTAGCCATCATTCTAACTTAAAAGGAACTACAAAAATGCAGATAGAAAAAGAGACTGAAATATAGAAAAGGAGACAAAAAGCTGTAGACAGCCAGATAACAAAATTCAAAGAGACGTGATAGATATAGTAAAATAAAGGATTGGAAATAAGGAGATAGAGAAATAGAAGAAGTAGAGAGGGATGGAGGGGGGAGATAGAGAAATAGAGAGAGTATAGAGAGATGGCAAAAGGGAGATAGAGAGATAGAAATAGGGAGATAGCAAGAGTAAGAGTACAGAGTAATCGAGATACAAATAGGGAGATAAAAAGAGTGAGAGTAGAGTGATTGAGATAGTGAGAAAGAGATATTGAGATTGGGAGATAGAGAAATAGGGAGAGGAGAGAGGAATAGAGATAGAGAGATGAAAAGATAGAAATAGGGAGATAGGGAGGGTGAGAGCAGAGAGTGATCGAGATACAGAGATAGAGAAATTGAGATAGTGAGATAGATAAATAGGGAGATCATAGAGGGATGGAGATAGAGAGAGTGAGAGAAATAAATAGGGAGATAGAGAGAGTGAGAGTAGAGAGTGATCGAGATAGTGAGATAGAGGGTTTGAGATTGGGAGATAGAGAAATAGGGAGAGCAGAAAGCGATAAAGATAGGGAGATGGAGACATGGAAATAGGGAGATAGAGAGAGTGAGAGTAGAGAGTGATCGAGGTACAGAGATAGAGAAATAGGGACAGCAGAGAGGAGTGGAGACAGAGAGATGGAGAGATAAAAATAGGGAGACAGAGAGAGTGAGAGTAGAGAGTGATCGAGATAATGAGATAGAGAGATTGAGATTGGGAGATAGAGAAATAGGGAGAGCAGAGTGGGATAAAGATATGGAGATGGAGACATAGAAATAGGGAGTGAGAGAGAGAGAGAGGGAGTGATCGAGATAGGGAAGTAGAGTGATTGAGATTGGGAGATACAGAAATAGAGAGAATAACAGTCCATCTCCAAAATAGCTTCAATGTCGCCAACATTGCATATGTGGATCAACATTAAAATATCGTCAGAGTTAACTTAGATAACCACTAATCCTAAATCAAAGAAACATTCGATTTCAAAAAAATGAAGGAGAACAAATGGAGAAGATGGCATACTACTTGACAGAGATGCTCCTCTTGGCGGAAACGATCCCCAACTAATGGAGAATCAATGAAGAAGAAGGAACTCAAAGACGAGCTTGACCTGGTAAGAGCATTTGACCTAGCAAGTGCTCGAGAAAAATCCAATGGAGAAGAGTGTTCGACTTTGACCTGACATGAATCATTAGAAATTAGAATTTAGAAACTTCTTTTTGTCACCAGTGATGGTGACGCCGTCATGGTGATGGCGACGTGATAGGATGATGTTGGAGGCACGTGTGACGGGTATGTGACGGGTTTTTCTCAAAATCCTAGGACGCCTGACGTGACTGTGACGTGACGAACATATCATCACATCACCGTCCTTCACTAGATGCTCTTGTCCTGTCACATCCAAGACGTCGCATCCCAGATGTGCCGTTCCCTAATCACCGTTCGCGCCGCCACCCCCGCTTTGCTGTCGCCACCGCCTGCGCCTATCGCCGCTCACACCACCTGCGTCGCATTTGTCGACAAGCTGTGCCGTGCTGCCACCTAGTGCGCCAGGCCCTTGCCTGATCACCACCCACTGCACTGAGCAGCCCACGCTGCTCCCGTTGCCGCCAAGCGCTGCCTACGCCGCCACCGAGAGTCGCCTATGCCGTTGCGGAGCGCCGCTTGCGCCGCTTGTGCTGACGAGCTATGTTGTTGCCTGGTCGCTGCGTTGCCCGCCACGTCACCCGCGCCCTGCATCAACATGCTGCCTACTAGTTGCCGTGCTTGCCGCCTAATCTGTAGCCATACTCACCCGCGTTGCTTGCTTGGTCGCCCTAGAATGCCACTCGCCCTGTTGGCCGCCCGCCCCCGCCTTCTACTCTAGCGTCCCCTCGTCCTATGCCTCTTCTACTCCACCATCATGACTATGTAGTCGCGACCCCGCCGGTAGTCGCGACGATGTGGTTGTCTCCAGCACAGCTCAACTAAATCTGCATGCCCATTTCCTGCACGGACAATTATATCGACATTGAGATGTCATGATCCCTGAGGTACCTCGCTCCCCTCGCCCACTAGTTAATTTATCTTTTGTCATATACTTTCCGACTGCACTTTACCGCGCTCAAGTTAGAATAGATGAGAGGGTAAACCACCATATGAATTCTACTCCAGTGAATTCTTAGGTACAGGCCAAGCCCTTCCATTACGTGTGAGCGCCAATGGATTTTTGTCTGCTCGGTGCCATAGTCGCCATCATCTCTCTGACGAGGGTCAGAAGGTCATTGGCATCATCACTGGTCTCTTACCCGGAGTATGAAGCTTGTCAAACCCCACGAGTTTGGGACTGCACGTACTCCCACTTAGAATATTGCATTCACGTAGTTACATCTCCGTAGGTTATTATCCATCGGACGACTTCGCCGACGATGCCAGACATTACTTATCTTAGTTCATTCAACCATCTTATAAGGCCTGTTGATGAAATTCCATGGAAGATTGAAAAGCGGCTAAGCATCTGATAATCAGTTTTTAATTTTGCTCCTTGACTAAGAAGGTCAGTAACTCCATTGGCTTCTCTTTGATGAACAGGCCTAGCATAGTCCCTAAAGTGTCTTCTCAAATTCTTGGTAGGTTTTGTGTGATGGTCAGTTCTCCCGTTGGTGTGGAAGGAACAATATAATCCAATGAAGTTGGAGACATCGCCTTATCCAATAAGCTAGTATCCAAGGGGTTATCACTTTTTTATACTTGCATTAAATTGTGTTTTCTCATGTATACATTAACTCTGATAATGAAAAAAATAAATTAAAAGCAGAAAATAATTACCAAAAGATATGAAAAAAGGAAAGTGTTCCTAGTTATCACTTTTAACATCCAACCCAAGTAGTTGAAAGCCAATAGTGACACTAATCTTACCAAAAGAAAAATTATGGGCAAATTACTGAAGTACACTTATATTGACTTTTACTGCTTGGACACCGTTTGAACATTTATACAAGCCCCAAAAAGTAGGCCTTAAACCTCGTGCATAGCTCCTGAATCACATGAAACTTTGCATTCTGAGTATTTCAACATGTTGGTTAAATTCTCCTTTTAATGGATTCAACAGATTATTTGCACCAACACGAGCGTCACGAGTTCAACAATCCAAATCACTATACTCTTTACTAAATGAACAATTGATCGAGGATATCATGTGTATATTTTTTTTAAACTGAGAGAGAATCTTAAATAGTTTTATATTAATGTGGCAGATCATAGTTTTCCTTAAATAATTTCATTTGAAAGGCTGGTGGATAGACAATGCAAATCGGGAAATATGGTGGTGACGATAAAATTAAGAAGCTTGGCTATCCACATAAATACAATATAGGAAAAGAGAGAAAAACCTCATACTGAGAATTTTATATGATAGCAATAATTTCATTATCAAGTACCTAACTTATTGAGCCATGCCGTTTCTTTACAACTCGTTACTACATTCACTGCTCTTTCATGCCTTCTCCTACGGGGATACCCCCATCATCAACCATGTGAAGGAATACCACCCAGTAAATGAGAGATGACCAAGGTCGTGACGTACCCTGAAGGTGAAGCCCCAGTCAGACACCTAAAACTTATTTATTAGAGTTATTTTATTTCCTACCTATGACCTACAAATAAGTCGTTTCCCATAATCAATTATTTAATAAGTTAGGAAATTAAGGCTTGTTCTTCTCAATAATTGCCTTAGTTGATTATCTTCAAACATCATTGTCTCATGGTAATTCAATCACCACCACTTTGAGGGGGCTGTCTATATACATGCACACCATGTTCCTCGGTTGTGCAGATCGTGTGCACCACCCTCTATACATAGTGTCATTTGATGTTCCTATCATCCTACCATGCCCGCCATCATCAAGACACGTGCCCTTATTCCCATGGTGCCGCACCACCAAACAGTCTTGTTCTTCCAGTGTGCTGTGACACCGTCATGGTATGCCACGTTATCATACATCTCAAAGCAATGTTGTCCCACCATTCTTACGTGTCAACAATGGCCAAAGGACACATTTACTGGCCCACCATCTGATGTTTCCACAGTTATCCACCCTGTCCTAAATCTCTACTTTAGCACTCCACGTCCCATGTAATGTTTTCAATCTTCTTTCTATACCACATTCAGATTTTGTATACCAGGTTAGGAAAATAGATTTACATATTCACGTAGTCAACAATTTAGATCCATGCCGTGAAATTGGAACTTTATGTATCCTAAACTCACCATATGACATCACATTTGGAATCCTCTCTACTTTCCTTTGACAAATTCTCTTGACTTTTAGATCCATGCCATGAATCACCAAAATGGCACAAAATCCTCCGATTCCCTCAAATCTAATGTAAAATTATGATTATAATATACATTACATATTCAAATATAAATACTGATTTTGAATTATTTCTGGTAAATATTTGTCTCCTTGAAGTTTTCAATTATTTTTCTTTCATCAACCATACTTTCGAACATATCCTAATCATACTTTTTTCATTTGATCACAATTCTTGAACTCTAAATCAATGATGCATATGCATCATTCATATTTCCCTGGCTCAGAACACATTTGTTGTGATTCAAATATTCTCCTTTTGTCATTACATGTATATTTTAAAGTGAAAAAGGTGCAGCTCATCATCAGCTGCAGCCTATGACTAGCCATACCTAAACATTGTTTATAATCATAACGAATCGGATCATATTATGCACTCATATCCATAATAATTTTATAATATATGTATGATTGATACTATGACTTATTGGAGTGAAAAGACCAAAATGTTGAAAAACTTAAGAGCCCGATTTGAAAATAAATACAAATATTTTAGTCTTATTTTGGGTACTCAAATTTTCAATAGTTGTAAATATTTAACCACTTCCGTCGAGTATCATTTTAATAATTGCAGAGATTTAAGTTTTGTGATATTTATGTGATAATGAAACCTTGTTCATGATTAACATATATTGTATGCTACAAAAAAGTCAATCCCAGTTTAAAAGAGAGGTAATGTCATTTCATAATTATTCTTTAATTGTATCATTTATTAACACACTTTTTCACATTAATGTGGAATAATTTAAAGGAGTTTTGATTGGAAAACAGTTTGAATAATTCTATGAGTATAAATTAGAGTAACAATTGCATATGTTTCCTTAGAATTCACTCCCTCTTAACATAGCCTAGGACTATGGTATTTGCTTATCAGTTATACTTCATCCTTCTTCAATTATATTACTTACTATATAACAACTTTATTCAATCCATGTTTTGACCAGATGGCATCTGTACTAGTTTCCATACATTATTGCATCCCACTTCTGAAACTTTGTGCATTTAATGTCATGTCTTGAACACGTGATTTTGGGACAAGCACATTGATTATGTTCTAAAAACTCTTGCTTTAAACATCGATTCAAACATGAACTCAAACGTGTACATGAATATGACCTAATCCTTTGAAAAGTTTTGTGTCATGAGATTGATATGATTGTATTACCTGGAAGTTTTTAAACCCCATCATGTATATATTCCTTTAGCTTGATGGGGTTTTCCTGTGGCTTTTTTTATTCCATTAAAAATTGAAGGGAGTGCAATAAACCACACCTTAGGTTACATACAAGCGTGATAGGTATTTGAGCACTTTCTTGTAACCAACTGTCAATGCATTATCTATATCAAACAGATCAAAGGAATTTAGTCCTGTAATTTTGTATCAAATATGTTATAGTTTCTTGCTGCTTCATTAATCCCTCAACTTTTAAATTCAGTCTTCCTTTCCTGTCATGGTGTTGTTACATATAATAGGTGCATGATGAGTTGAAGTTTCATCAGGTGGTAAAGAAGATAAACATGTTCTTTTGGGTTACCAAGCTGAACCCTGTGAATGTTTATAAGGGGACCAACAAAGATCAGAATAAACATAGTGATTAATGAAACAACGAGAACTTGGATGAAATGAATAATCTGAACTAACATACTTCAACGAGACAGTCCACTATGAGAACTTCAAAAGTGGCCCAAGATCTACTTTCAGATTTGGAGGAGATGACTGCCAATATGGAGTGTGCTGTGCGCATTAATTGTCTCACTCCATTTATTGCTGTTGTTTGTTTAAAAGTAACGAAATATTACAATGAGGGATTTTGTCCCTGGTAAATATGGTGCACAAGAATAAAAAATTGTCAAAATAGATAATGAACAGGTTAAAGAGACAAAATCATCTCACAATAGTTCAAAGAGACAATGTCCACATTATATTCTATCTTAAAAAAAGAATAAATCAATTTTTAGGTTTTGTCTTTTGCTACACTGGTTGATGTTAAAAGAATAGAAATAATATTCCTCTCATTGGAGAGCAGTAAACTTTTTTAGTGAGCCACGCCCCATCTACTTGAGGAGCAACCTAAAATGAATGAATGGAGGCTAATATTTTAAGACGGTCGGAGTCCATGCCTCAGCACTGGTTCCCAGACAACGTCAATCCTGTCAACGTCGATGGCTCCAACTTTTTGGTGTGTCCATCCCTCAACAAAGTGGGAGACGCCTCCAGCATGGCAAGTGTGAATGACTCCTCTATCCAGCTTGTAATGTAAAAAAATATGAACGCGAGTTTGTCACTTCTCCACCCTCAAAAGATTTGTCATTTCTCACAAAATGTTAGAGGCCGCAAAGTTACCTCACACATGCCCAGACCCTGCACATCTTCGGGCAGTCTCATAGCAGCAAGCTTGCCGTAGGTGCAATCCCTGAGGAACTCAAAGACAGGGGGAACAACAAATTGGTGGAAGTGGGTGCAAGCCATGCCCACTATTGCTCCTTGTAGCTCAACCACTTGCCCACAATCCACTTCTGTTCCAAACCAAACATGAATTAGCGTCTCGTCTTGCATAAATAGAGAAGACATTCACTTTAGATGATTTAAAAGGGGATAGGAAACTACCTTGCAGTTTTGTGCTGCCTGATACTTTGTGACTTCCACAAAATAGTGTTGCAACTCTGGAAGTGCTTCCCTCTAGATTCTCTGGAATCTCTCCACTGAGGCGGTCAACATCTGCAAGTATGAAAAGACACTCACGTTGTGCCCATGGATAAAGAGATATTAGAGGCACACAATGAATATGGATAATTGTTGGGGTTTGTCAAGCCCCCCACCGCGGGAGAAGGGGGGCTTGACTTGTCTAAGCCCTCTTGAGAGAGGAGGCGCGTGGATCGAGGTGCGCCCGCCACCTCTTCTCCTTTTGTGTGAAACGGTTCATTTGGGGCCCATTTCTCTGTAATTGAAAGGGATGTTCATCCCCCTTGAACCCTAATCCATTTTAGCAGCCATCAATTGCTTTTCCTTGTTCATTCTTCTTGTCTCTTCCTCTCTTATCCTCTCCTTCTCCCTTGTTTTATCTTCATCACTCCTCTTTGGTTACTCCCTTGGCTTGGGAGTTAAAGGAGTTGGTCTACTGCACCACACGAGAAGCCAGTGCCCTGCACCGAGAGCCTTGCACGTTGACATCATGCTGCTGACGTCAAGAGGTTCTTGTCATTTGCCTATACAGGTCAACATTTATCTCATCCAAGTTGATTCCGCATTTCTACCATAGCATCTTGGGTCATTGTTTTTCTTCAACGAGTTTCAACAAGTGGTATCATAGCTATATGGTTAATTTACTCGGATTTGATATGGTGTTGTTTTCATTTCGTTTTGCTCTTGAGAAGCAAGGCAGTTCGTCAAACTTTAACCTATGGCAACAGGCGGTGTACGATCTGTTGATCCAGCAAGAATTGATGTTGACCTTGGACGCACCGAAGCCTGATAATGTTACGACAGCTGATTGGCACAAGTATCAGTAGAAGGCCGCGGGCATCATTTGGTTGCGTTTATCCAATAGTGCTTTTTATCATGTTCTCGGCGACAAGGATCCCGCGGTGATTTGGGATATGTTGGCGAAGCGTTTTGCATCGAAGTCGATGATGAGTAAGTTGGCGTTGAAGAGATGATTGTTCGGGCTACGTATGGCTGAAGGCGCTGATTTATTTGTTCATATTGATTATTTAATCAGTTGATTACAGATCTGATAAAAATTGAGGAGGTGTTCACCGAAGAGAACAAAGTGATATTTCTGCTTGTTTCTCTTCCCGAGTCGTATGATCACCTTGTGACGACCTTGTTGCATGGAAGCAAAGCGCCAAGTATTGAAGAGGTTATTACAACCTTGATAAAGTATTATCACCGAAAGAAAGGAGCTGAAGATACCAATGGCGAGGCATTCTACATGAAGAATGGGATGGAAAATGGATGGCAGAAGGAGAAGGGGAAGTTGGTCGAGAAGAGCCATCGGTCCAAGTCTCAGACCAATTGGTTGAAGACTGTGACATGTCACAAGTGTCATGAGAAAGTACATATGAGGAGAGATTGTCAAAAGTTGAAGAATGGGAAGACGGAGGTTGGTGAGACAAGCACAACTAAGGTCATGAGGGTTGAAGAGGGTTCTGATGGAAACGTCTACTCTGCCTTGGTCGCGGATGATGAATTAGCAAACTCATGGATTCTAGATTCTGGTTGCTCTTATCATTTATGTCCTCACGCTGACTGGTTTCACTCTTATAAGAGTGCTTTAGGAGTTGTTTCAATTGGGAAAAATGCTCCTTGTAGGGTTGTCGGCGTTGGAACGGTGAAGACCTGGATGTTTGATGGAGCAATCAGAGTGTTGGGAAATGTGCGGCATGTGCCGGAGCTATGACAGAATTTGATTTCCGTCAATTATGTGGAGGCAAATGGCTGCACATTCAAGACCGCGGACGGAGTATTAAAAATTTGTAAGGGAGCGCTCGTTGTGATGACGGGGGCACATCTACGAGCCAATATTTTTAAGCTCAAAGGGAGCACTATGATAGGTGGAGCAGTAGTTGCTACACCACATGAGCCGATGACGGATGACACACTCCTGTGGCACTTGCATTTGGGCCTTATGAGTGAGATCGGTATGCAGAAATTACATGCACAAGGACTTCTGTCCTGAGTGAGATCTTGCAAATTAGATTTTTGCAAGTATTGTGTCATGGGAAAACAGTGCACAATGACGTTAAAAGTGGCAAAGCGTGACACTAGCGGTGTCATGGACTATATTCATGCTGATGTGTGGGGACACGTTGACGTGATGAGTCGTGGAGGTGCTTGGTATTTTCTGAGCTTTGTTGATGATTCTTCTAGGAAAGTTTGGGTATATTTCTTGAAGCACAAGTCGGATGTCTTCTAACGGTTTAAGAATTGGTGCGCAAGAGTTGAGAACCAAATGGGAAGGAAGATCAAGGTCTTGCTGACAGACAATCGTATGGAATTTAAAAATTCTGAGTTTGATCAGTTTTGCGAAAAGCATGATTTTCGGCGTCATTTTGCGGTGAAGAAGACCCCTCGGCAGAATGGCATTGCAAAACACATAAAGTGCACCATTGCAGAGAAAGCAAGATGTTTGTAGTTGAATGCTGAATTGCCCAAGGAGTTCTGAGCAGAAACATATCAAATGGTGAAGGTGGCTGAAGAGGTATAGACTAGAAAACCTGTGGACTATTCCATGTTGCGTGTATTTGGATGTCCAGGTTATGTCCTTTAACCTGCTGATGAGAGATCCAAGCTTGATCCAAAGTCCAGGAAGTGCATTTTCTTGGGGTATAGGGATGAAGTGAAGGGCTATCGGCTTTGGGATCTAGAAGCGCAAAAGATTGTGTTCAGCAGGGATGTGGTTTTTGATGAAAATCACATGGTAAAGCCTTCCAATGAGCAGGGAGATCAGAGTTCAGGTGGTGGCAATGTCCAAGAGAGGACTTGGGTGGAGGTGGAGAATGTGTAGATTCCACCCAATTTAGTTGACGATGGATGATCGACTGATGAGGCCGCGGAGAATTCTGACAGCATTGCTATTAGGCGGACAATGCAGGAGACGTAGCCGCCTGCACGTCTTGATGATTATGTGACTGTTGCTTTGTTTGCAGGAGATGGAGAACCAACATCTTTCAAGGAAGCACTGAATTTCCCTGAGAAAGAGAGATGGGTGTAGGCGATGTCCTAGTAGCGCACATGCTTGGACAAGAACCAAACATGGGAGTTGGTGGAGCTTTCAGCGAGGAAGTGAGCTATCGGATGCAAGTGTGTGTTTAAGAAGAAGGCGCTACTTTCCGATGCAGAGCAGCCATCATACAAAGCACGGCTAGTCACAAAGGTCTTTGCTCAGAACAAGGAATTTGATTATAATGAGATCTTCTCACCTATTGTGCAACACACATCTATTCGCATGGTGTTAGCCATTGTTGCGCATGAGAACATGGAGTTGGAGCAGCTGGATGTGAAGCTGGCATTCCTTCATGGTGATTTGGTGGAAGTGATCTACATGCAGCAACCTGAAGGCTTCATTGTACCATGGGCAGAGAACCTTGTTTTCAGGTTGAGGAAGTCCTTGTATGGGCTGAAGTAGTCTCCGAGGCAGTGGTAGAAGCAGTTCGACTCATACATAGTGCGCATTGGCTATTTGAGGTGCAAATTTGATTGTTGCATCTACATGAGGATGTGTGATGATGGTTCTCCTATATATTTGATGTTCTATGCGGATGATATGCTCATTGCTTCGAGTAATTTACATGAGATTGGACGGTTGAACACATTGTTGAGTAGGGAATTTCAAATGAAGGATCTTGGAGCTGCGAAGAAGATCATTGGATTGGGGATTCATAGAGATCGTGTAAATGGTCATCTATGGTTGACTCTGAGGAGCTATCTTGAGAAGATTGTTGATCTGTTGGGCATGAGGAATGCTAAAGCAGTGAACACTCCTCTGGCTAACCATTTCACGTTGTCCATTGCTGATAGACATGAAGCTGCTAAAGACATTGCTGAAATGAAGTCTATTCCCTATGCAAGTGCCATTGGTTCTCTCATGTATGATATGGTCTGTACAAGATTGGATATTGCTCAAACAGTTGGACTGGTGAGCAGGTTTATGAGCAATCTGGGGAAGGAGCATTGGAGCGCGGTGAAATGGATTCTTCGATACTTCAAAGGGCACTATTGATATGGGAATTCTCTTCGACAAAGGGAGTTCACTTTCAGTATATGGTTATGTTGATGCTGATTTTACAGGTGACATTGACAATGAAAGATCCATGGCTGGTTATGTGTTTATGGTGGCCCGTGGACCTCATAGCTGGAAGTCAACACTTCAGTCGACTCTTGCATTGTCTACGATGGAGGCAGAGTACATGACGGCAATTGAAGCTGCTACGGTATGGGGCAGAGTACATGGGGGCCTTGTGGTTGAAGGGTTTGTTCAAAGGACTCGGCATTGCACAAGGTGGAGTTCATCTGTTATGAAACAGTCAGAGTGCCATTTGCTTGCCAAAGAATCAGGTTTATCATGCTGATATGTTGACGTGCGGTATCACAAGATTGGGAGCTGATGAATTCTGAGGAAATTATTCTTTAGAAGATGCACACGTAGGAGAATGCTGCTGATATGTTGATGAATGTCATCACGACAAAGAAGTTCAAACATTGCTTGGACTTAGTGCATGTTGCAAGTACCTTCATGGAGGTGGAGTGCCTACGGCGTGGGAAAGCGACAAGAGCACCTAGCGCGATTGGGGTGTCTACCAAGGTGGATTTTGTTGGGGTTTGTCAGCCCCCCCACCGCCCGAATGCAAGAGAAGGGGGTTTGACTTGTCCAAGCCCTCTTGAGAGAGGGGGCGCGTGGATCGAGGTGCGCCCCCCACCTCTTGTTCTTTTGTGTGAAATTGCCCATTTAGGGCCCATTTCTCTACTAATTAAAGGGGTGTTCATCCCCCTTGAACCCCAATCCATTTTAGCAGCCCTCAAGTGCTTTTCCTTGTTTATTCTTCTTGTCTCTTCCTCTCTTCTCCTCTCTCTCTTCCTTGTTTTATCTTCATCACTCCTTGGTGGTTACTCCCTTGGCTTGGGAGTTGAAGAAGTTGGTCTACTACACCACACAAGAAGTCTGTGCCCTGCACCGAGAGCCTTGCACATTGAGATTACGCCGGTGACGTAAAGAGGTTCTTGTCATTTGTCTATACATGTCAACATTTATCTCGTCCAAATTGATTCCGCAATTCTACCATAGCATCTTGGGCCATTTTTTTTCTTCAACGAGTTTCAATAATAATGTATATATTTTCTCCATATGTTTTGACACAGAGAGAAAGAGAGAATGTTTACCAAGACGCGGATTCTCCGGCGGCAGAGGTAAAGTGCAATGGCACGGCCAAGTTTGGAGGTGGCGCCAGTGAGGAAGACTTCGCTAACATCGTTCGGTATCTCGTTGATGATGATGGCGGTGGTAAGCATGTTACCGTGCACAACTCTGACTCGCAGCTCCGGGTGCTTCTTCACGTAAAGAGTCCCTCCTCCATTTAAAGACTCATTCTAAACAGTTGTCGAAATCTTATCAGCCCTTGCGCCTTATACCCCATTCTACCTTGACTAGGAAAAACTGGATTCTCGATGGAGCCAAAAGGAGAGATGGAACCTACCTTATTCAATGCGGCGAGGCTGAGGACCTTGACGCCCAGCCGATCTGCCCTCAAAATGGCATGCTCAATCTGCGCGTTGATCCCATCTTTGGCCCACGGAAGGAAGTACAGCAGAAAAAGATGTTTCAATTCGGGACATGGAAATCACACAGGTTAAAAAAATCACTAAAATGTTTCCAGAAAGGTTGTTTTTAGAAGAAATATGTTAATTTGCAGATGGGCGGCTAGAAGTAGAACCCAGATCTGTACTTGGAAGCCAAAGTGCAGAACAAGCCAGATCTGGTGCAGGCGGTCGCGAAGGTTGTAGAAGGAGACAAGGAAGGTCTTGGAGAAGGCCCACATGCAGATCATGATGGCAAACGTGACAGGCCACAGGGGAAGAACGAGCAGGTTTGTGACGTAAGCGTAGCAGGCGTAGCTCTGGAAGACGAAGGGTGAGTGCATCGACGAAACCACGTCCACGGTATGCAGTAGAAACACGAATCTGGGCACATCCTCATTCTTCACTATGGTGACAACAGGGATTTCACTGCTTGAGATTCTTGCAAGTTTTATAACGATGATGATCGAATAGATAATCGAGTAAATATCGCGTACCTTTGCAGATCCTCTCGTGTTCTTCCCAGGACTTGGGGTTGAGAGTGCTGCCTAGCAAGTCGAATATCAGCATGAAGAGGCAGAAGTTACTGCCGTGCTCCTTGTGATGAAGCGTGTGGTATCTGAACCCAATTGTCATCGTCGTCAGAATCATTATCATAATCAATAAAACTCTTTCTGGGATTTGATGATAACACTTACGTAGGGGATGCGAGAAGGTATATGAGGAAGGGGATGTGCTAAAAGAGCCCACTGGGGAGGACCTCCACATTGTTATGAAGCATGGCTTTGAGAAAGTCGAAGCCTAGGACGTACCCGTAAACTAGGGCTATGGACCCATGCCCCATCCAAAAGCTACACAAAGGGGCATCCTTTGGACTGTGCTCAGCACGAGGTTCTCCATTGGGGTCCCCTATCCAGCTGCACCATTGGATGGAGACCGTTAAAAAGAGTGAACAAGCGATAAAACACTACACTTCAGAGGCTAGCAGGCAGCAAAAGGGGAAGATGGGTGAAGAAATAGGGTGAAAAAAACAATTATAGGGGAGAATGATTCACTTGTGTGAGACTGGGGAACCACGATGGAGCTATGGAGGGAGTGATAGCGATGGAATAGAAAACCAGTGTGGAATAGTCTGTGGGAGAAATAAAACAGCATCTTGGAGAGCGTCATGTGGACCAGAAGTACGTAGAGGAGCCCCTTGGCCTTCCACAAAGGAAGGCTGTCCACCGAGGGAAAGAGCTAGTATGCACCCACACCGATAAATGCTTGGAGGATTAAGAAGTTGTCCCTACGGTTTTCATAATATCGCCAATCTAAGTTTGATAATAATAATAGATAAATAGAAGAGATAGATGGAAGGAACCAGAGGATTTCTTGATTAACATAGGAAAAGAGAGAGAGAGCTGTACTAGTGCCATTCCTTGTTGATTTGCTTGAAGTCAACGCCCTCCTTTATGATGCGGCGGTTGCATGTGAGGAAGAGCATGTTGCCAAAGGAACACCATAAGGTGTGGATGAGGCCACATAAAGGCTAGAGGAGGACGATGTGCACCCACAAGCTGTTCGTGGCACCCTTCCATGGCCTTGTATTGAGGGCCTTTGCCAACAGTGGTTCGTAAAGAATGTATTGACAAAGCAAAAGCAGAGCAGGAAAAACAGCGTTAGTTCAGTGGGGGGAAAAAATGAGAAATAGACGGCGGGTAGACTTTGGGAGACATCGAATGAGGGAGAGTAAAGAAAGATGTACCTTGTAGGATCCAAGGTTCTCTGATGTAATACGTAACTGCCGGGATCGTTCGGCGCATATTACACCATAGATGACAACAATGTAATGAGTTATCTAGGTGTCATGATGCAAACTTTGAAAATTAATGACAAATCTGAAGAATTACCTAACAGAGTTCAAAATATTAGTTAAATTGGCAAAGTTTGATTGGGCACAATCAACTTCCCAATGTCCCTTTGGAACAATTCCAATGCATAAAATCAGGGGTAGTCACACTACCCACTTGATGGCGAAGCCCTCAACGTATCCGCATTTTTTTTTCTAGGTTTGGTTAAGGTTTTATATTTAAATAAAGTTTGTACTAGTGGTCTTAAGAGGGGGACCCTTTCCTAATGGGTTCCCTCTCTTGGACCACTCCTTAGGGCCCATTATCCTCCCCACATAACGGAAGTCCATTCTAAATTTTTGGAAAAGAGAAGAGTCCTGTGCCCGACAGGGCCGACTTATGCCCCCCGTCCCGTTTCGCCCCTCCCCCGTTCCGTCAGGACAGACCGACGGAACCCTAGGCGGCCGCCGTCGCCGGGGTCCCAGGTCGGTGGAGCGTCGCCCGGATCGCGGAGCCGGCGCCCTAGTGATAATTCAGATTTTGGGGTAATTAGTGATGAGCTAACTTCACTAATTAGTGTCGTTGGTTTATCCGAATTAAAACAACAAAAATTTATAATAACCTTACTAGCGTAGGGAGAGTAAGGGTTGTTTTCTTAGGAATTTGTGCTTTACTTATGTATTTTTTAATAATTTTAGAGGTAGGTTTACTACATATGAAGATAAATAACTAATTAAATAAAAATATATAACAAAGAAAAATAAAATATTATAATATTATAATAATATTAATAGGCAGAAAATAAATTTTTGGTATTTTTTAGGAGTATTTGAAAGCTAAAACAAAATAGGAAATGAAACAGTTTGGCGCTCTGGACTAAAATCACTCTAGAATGAGTTCTAGAACAAATTTTAGAGCATGGTTGGATGCACTAGAACCGTCTGGATATTGGCTAGCTGATCCAAGACTAACAAAAGACAAAAGACAAACATAAAATAATGAAAAATGAGAAATAAGAAGGTAACCTCTTTGTCACACCCGCTAAGGTCCAAGGGACTTCTTCTTCTCCTTTCCACCAGCTTCTTCAGCCTTGGATGCTTCCTGCTCAACCTGGCACTCACTGAGGTGAATGGATCTATGACTCAATTGCACTTAGGCCACCAAACATTACTTTGTATTGAACCACAAGATGAATTTTACAATAGGGTGAAGGGGTTTATATAGGGAGAGAGAGCAAAGGAGAGCCATTGGATTTTTAATACAATGAATGGCCAGATCTTCTTTTCAGGGTCATGATCCACGTTCATTGTGGTCCTCCAATCAGCATTGAGACCTTTGAAATACCCCCTGGACGTTCAAGGCTTCTTTCCTTAATTAGCATTAAAGGTGCTATCTTTAAGTCTCCACCCTTGGATGTTTTGTGGATTGAATGGCTGGATCTTCTTCTCTGGCTTGGATCCATGTCCAAGGTTGTCCTCCAATCATCATTTAAGCCCCTGAAATATTCATAAATAATCATGACTGGACCTTCCCCTTGCCCTCCTTTCTTTGGCCCAACATGCCTCTCATAATGGGCTTAGTGGAGCTTCCTTAGTGGGCCTTTAGACTAGAGCCAACTGTCTTGCTTTCGGCCTTCTTTCTTGGCCTAGGGTTATGACTGAGCCTGCTCCTCTGGTCCAAATAGCTTCCTCTTCATTTAATTATCCCCTTTATTCATGAAAGTTTCACCTAATTCCTGCATCTTCCACATAAACTAAGAAGAGAGTGAGATTCATTCCACTTAACTCATTGAGTTAAGTGGGGTTAGTCCCACAAATGATAATAATTAACTCCAAATTAGAAAAAGGTGATTTTGTTTCATGATGTTTTACAACTTAACATAAATGTTGATAAGATATCCAGATAAAGATAAAGAAGTAGATAAATTAGCTGAAATTGCACATATATATTACTATCATTTTGGATTTATCACCGAGCACGGGCCGTAGCCGCCGAGCGGCCGCCGTCGCCCGCAGCGGCCTAAGCCGTCAGCAGCAGCCACAGCCGGCCGCAGCCCCCGACGCGGCCGTAGGTGCCCGCAACGGTCGCAGCCGCTCGCAGCGGCCACAGCGGCGCAGCGACCCTCGCCGCCCTTCGAATCCCCGCAAAGTCCAGCCACCAGCCGGCGCGCCTCAAACTGCTCTCCGGGAAGCCCAATCGCCATGCAAGCATCTCGAGGATGCCACGACAGCCCTATGCCCGTTACGGGCCTAACCTAATGGACCACCGCAATCTCGGTGGTCTGTTACCCCGAAGGAGGCTCTCTACCGCGGCTCAATATCCCGGCAATCTCTGGCCGCCGCGGCTACCGCCATCTTGGCCGCTGCCCACCTTCGGTCGTCGACATCTCCGGCGGTCGCCGCTGCCATCTTCAGCTACCGCCGCCGCCACTGTTGCTGACCATCGCTGCTCGCCACACGACGTCGCCTATGGCCGTCTTATGCAGCTGCTAGTTCGCCGCCGTCCTCACCATCTGGCCGGCTGAACAGCCCCCTTCCACGTGGAGATAGAGTCTACTTCGGCCCTCCAACGAATTGAGGACCCCAGGACAAGATCTTTCCGGGACACCTACCGACAAGCGGGACGTGAAGTCCAAGATGAACATCCCCGAGAGAGACAGGCTGACCCACGCTCCCGCCGCAGGACGTCGACGACGTCTGTCCTACATCACCGCCGGTATCCAATTTCAAGTAAATGACTAAGATTGTACGACAAAGAGAATTCACTAACTCGCTCACTAAGTGGAACAAGTAGAGTTTAACGAGGGAGGGTCCTATCTCTCGAGGCGTAGAGAAATAAATCAACAAATACTGAAGAAAATAACGATCTACATCAAGAGCGGGGAAACGGAGGAACCTGAGGGGTCGAATCCCGTCAACGTTCGAATCAAACTTGCATATGACCGGTTTGGAAGCAAGAGCGACAACTGGCTTGATCTATAGTGGGCCTAGGCATAGCACATGGTCAAAGCAAATAACTTTTGATCTGCATCTGGCAGGCGCAAAGACTCTAGAGGGTTGTGGGGATCAAGCAATCAGGAACGTGATGGCACAGCACTACGTGTGCGGCGCTTAGGCGGTGGCCCTGCACGTGCACGCTTGAACATCTGTTGCGTGCGTGCGGCTGTTGCTGGGGTGTACGGTGAGATTGAGGAAGCAGCTGCACCCCGAGTCGACGTACAAGATGTGGAGCAAATAGATAAGGTCTACGAACGGCGAGGGCTAGAGTTTCTTGGACGTCTTGAATCCAAGAGACTTCCAGAAGCGGCAGTTGTCGAGTCTTGTCAGATTAACGCTCCAAGAACATAGATCTGGCATTTCTTGAATGGCATAGATAAGAAATGGCGAAAGGGTTGTCGACCGAGTGGCAAGCGGCCAACAAGGCCTACGACAATGAGATGATCACTGGCTTCAATTTCCTCACGAAGTTAGATTCTGGGGGTGATTTCGTGAAGTGAGGAAGAGTCAGAATCCGTCGAACTTTGTTAAAGATGAAGAAATAAACGACCGAGTTGGAGAGGTGGGCTTCGACCACGATAGTGATGTCGAGACTAGAACCACGTTCTTTATGTTCTCCTAGAACTTATATCTTTGGCTATCTATGGCTAAGGAAGAACTAGAACGACGAAAAAGAAAAGACAATTCACCTGATTCCAAATTTAGTCTGGTTGTCCTCTCGGGCATGCCATCCTTAGATAGGGTCGGGGCATGCCCAATGGGACGGAACTAGAGAGAACCGTCTTGGGGCAAGCGGCTCTCTCAAAAAAATGAGAAAATAAAAGGTTCCAAATGGACGAGGCCCCAAAACACGAGAGGCCTAGTCCAGAATCCAGTGAAAGAAATTACAACAATAATAATAAAAAAAGAAACAAACAAAAACAGATGCGGCTTCATCTTCAGGTGGAGTACTTGAATGACGCGTCACGGACGTTGGCTTGTGCGGCTCGGTGAGGTTGCTGCTGTCGTTCCGTGTTGATGGCGAGATGGTCCCCCATCATTCTTGCGGGGATAGGAGGAGAGCGGAGCTTCCATGTTTCTCAGCACTTCGTACTTCCCTCTTTCCATACAATGTGTAACTTGGAGACGATGAATAGGTCTTTGAGCCTTCTCCACTTAAGCAGATTTGTTGTGACTTGTGAGCTGAAGGCAGAGGGGCTTCAATTATATAGGAGCTTAGAATAATACAGGAACGCGTCTGGCTCACTCGCGGAATTAGTATTTGCTTATAAGATAATCACGTGGCCTGCATTGATGGAGACAGTAAACCCTCCTCCCTCCGCTCTCTTTCACTTTAGCGACCCCGTCTGCATCTGATATTTTTATGTATTTTTGATATCCCTGTTGTTAGTTTATTGTCTACGAAAGCTGCAAAGAAAATGGGACACTGTAAGACGGTCACCAGACTAGGCTCTGATATAATACGTCATAGTCTATAGAGTGACGATGCCTTTTGTATGTGTTGGAATATCTCTCTCCTTTAGTGCGTCCACCCTGGGCCTACATTCTCTCTCTTCTCTTTTATATAAATGTATGAGGACGTCCTGTCAAGAATATTTTTTACCCTATTTTTATCCTGCCGCTCTCTCTCTATCGCGCCGTTCTTCCTCTCAATAGCACAGGTTTTCCTCTCGATCTCTCAACTTCCTCTTGAACTCGACCTCTCAACTTGGTATCAGAGCACCGAGAGGGCATCACCGGTGCCTCTTCTAACGGTGGCGATTCTCCTTTCTTGGGCGGTGTTTCTCTTCTATCGGTGAAGTTTCTTCTTCCGCCACTTTTTTCTTCTGGCGGCGTTTCCTCTTCAGGCGATCCATCTTGACGCCAACGATCTATCCAGCCTGTGTGGCGCTCCATCCATCATCCGGCGACAGCTCTTTTTGGCAACACCGACCTTCATTTAGGTGGCATATTTCTTGTTCTAGCAACATTTCTTCTTCCTGCGTTTCTACTTGATGGTTGTAGCGCATCATTCATCATCCAGTGGTGCCTCTTCTAGGCCTCGTCAACCTTTTATTTGGCGGCGTCCCTATCACCTCTCTCATGGCAGATGAAGTGGAATCTTCCATCCAAATGACTCCCCTCGGCCCAACTCCCATGAGGCACTCGATTATGACAGCTCTCACGCGTCCGGTAGATACGTTTGACAGAACAAATTATAGCTCGTGGTCAACTGCCTTCTTAGAATTCTTGAATGCTCATCAACTTTGACATCTCCTGATGAAACATCCGCCACCCGAGTCATATCTGACCTATGTCGAGTGGAGTTATCTTGAATCGATACTGTATACATGGCTGTGTCAGAGCATCGACAGTAAGATCATGCAACCCAGCTCGTGCTCTATGGTACCGACTAGCGGCAATGTACGCTAACAAGAATAATTTAAGTAAGACTGTTCGCCTATACGAGGATCTATTTGCATGCAAGCATGGTTCTCACTCACTCCAGGATTACTATAGCACAATGGAGTCCATCATTACAGATATAGCAGTGTCTCAGCCTCCGTCTACCAATTCTGACACAGTGGCTTGATACCAAGATGAGCTTCGGGCTGGAGCATTCTTGAGTGGACTGAAGCCCAAGCTCGCCCATATGATACGCGGACAAGTTCTTGCTGGTTCTCGGGTGATGCCCATTGAGGAGATCTTCTCTACAGCACTACAGGTTCATGATAGTGTGCCTAACTTGTCGCGTACATCTTTGACCGACATCGCTACCCTTGCTGCATCTATCAGATCTGGAGGTCCCCCGAAGCCCTTGGGAAAGGGGCCTACCTCTGGAAAGCCCCAGACTGCCTTCCCTCGGTGAAAATATTGTGGGACGCTGGCGCATCCCTCTGAGAACTGTTTGAAGTAATTTAAGAAACCCGCATGGGTACCCACAGCCTATGGGGGAAAATCCACACCGACCTCGTCAATCACTTCAGCTCCCTCTATGATATCCACTACATCACTTGTCGCCTTGACTACTGCAGGCTACCAGATCTCGGTCTCACCTGCAGAGCTTGCATATCTCCAGGCTTCCCACCCATCCGCCTTGCATACTTGTCAATGTGCATCAAGCAGCCTAGCTTCCTATGTTGGAGGAAGCTCATCCACTCTAGGCATGTCCGTCCTCTCAACTTCTAATATGATTTGGATAATTGACTCAAGAGCTTCAGCTCATATGACGGGTACCTCCTCCATCTTAAATCCCTATTCCCTTGACACCTCACATCCTGACGTCCACATCGCTGATGGTCGCTCGTGTCCTGTAAAGGGTTCAGGAACCACTCAGGCAACATCCTCCTTGGCCCTCCACAATGTCCTTTACGTCCCCAGTTTTCCCACAAACCTGCTTTCCATTAGTGCCATCAACAAAACTCTCAACTATGGTGTGTTCTTCTACCCTTATCATTGCATCTTCTTGGATCTTCGTATGGGGTAGAGGATTAAACTGGGCCATAACAATGGACAAGGAATCTATGAGTTCATGACTGCTTCGCCATCCACTAGACTACTTGCCTTGTTTTCGCTTTCTGCTTCCAAATGTTCTTCCCAAAAATCCTTTTTATGGCATTGTGGTTTGGGAGATCCAAGTATAGCAAGACTTAAAGAAACTTTACCATGGATTAATGTGTGCTCTTTCAAATACGAACCATGTGAACTGGGGAAGCATCATCGATTATCATATCCTCCATGCACCGGCATACCTTCTGCTCGACCTTTTGATCTTGTGCCATGAGATGTATGTGGCCCTGCACAACACACGTCACCTTTTGAGGGACAATACTACATCATTTTTGTGGATGACTACACTCAATGCAGCTCAACTTACATTCTTCAGAACCGCAAGCAAGTCCTCAACATGGTCCAATGTTTTGTGATGGAGGTCATTACACAATACGCTACCATCCCAAAGGTACTTCGTACGGATAATGCCCTAGAATTTGTACAAAGTTCTTTGGAGACCTTTTGTGCAGACAAAGGGATTATCCATCAGACGCCCCTATGCCTCCCAACAGAATGGAGTGGCTGAGCAGAAACATCGACATCTCCTAGATATGGTGCGCCCCATGTTGGTTGCTTTGCATGTTCCCATATATTTGTGGTCTGATGTAGTCCTTACTGCTAAATTATTGGCAAATCGTCTTCTATCGGCATCCTTGAGTGGGGTTGTTCCTATTCAGTGACTCCATCCGGGTGCAGACTCATTCTCATTACGTCCTCGAGTCTTTGGCTGCACTGCATTTGTTCAACATCACACCCCTGGTTTATCCAACTCGCTCCGCGTGCTCTCAAGGATGTCTTTGTTGGTTATTCCAAGACTCAGAAAGGTTACCGGGTCTACTTTTCCTATGCCGCCGCTACATCACATCTGCCGATGTCACTTCCCACGAGGATGTCCCATACTTCACACCATCATTCCTTGTTCCCTCACCGTCTCTGTGACTTCTTTTGACACTCGTGGCCCTCTTCTCACTCTGCTCCCCTCGGCCCCTATTCCCGATTCCGCTATTGCTCCCTCTACTTCCACCATTTCAGTCGACTCTTCCTCTGATCCTGACTCTCCACCACTCTCTGAACCTTCTCCTACTCCTGATCTTGTCGGGTCTACCTCTCCTCCCCTACCCATTGATCCATTCGTCGACCGTGCATCCTCCTTCCCCTCACCTCCATCACCCATACCTATCTCTCCCCCCTTGAACCTTGACATTCCTATTGCTTTTTGCAAAGGCACACGTCAATGTACTCAACACCCTATTCGCCATCATGTTTCCTCTGCTCGTCTCTCCCCCTCCTACCACACCCTTGCCCTTTATGTTATCACTTGGTCGATTCCCAAATCGTATTATGAAGCTTTGCAGGTACTGAAGTGGAAGATGGCTATGGATGCAGAATATGCAGCATTTTTTCAACAAGACACGTGGCAGCTGGTGCCCCGCCCATCCGACACCAACGTTGTCACTTGTAAGTGGGTGTACTCCCTCAAATACAATCTCGATGGTACTATTTCCTGGTACAAGGCACGTCTTGTCACCCACGGCTTCTCCCAGGCCTATGGTCTCGACTATAATGAGACTTTCTCTCCCGTGGCCCGTCTCAGCTCCATTCGGGTCCTCTTCTTGGTGGCACTCAATCAGACATGGTCTCTTCATCTGCTTGACGTCTCCAATGCCTTCCTTTATGGTGACTTAGCAATACAAATCTATATGGAGCAACCTCCTAGGTATGTTGCTCACGGGGAGTCTTCTCTCGTTTGTCTCTTGAAAAGGGCAATCTATGGCTTGAAGCAAAGCCCTCGTGCCTGGTTTCACAAGTTCTTCAAGTTGGCGTTTGCTTATGGTTTTGTCTCCACTATCTCTGATCCCATAGTTATGCGCAAGAGGACTCCTATGGGGTGTGTTGTGCTGACTGTCTACGTTGATGATATTATTCTCACTGGCAGTGACAAGGCTGAGATTGCTGCAACCAAGGCTTAGCTTCGTTAACATTTTGTGATGCGCGATCTCTCCCCACCACGGTACTTCCTTGGTCTTGAAATCGCTTATCGCCCTGATCACATGGTTTTATGCCAGCGGAAGTATGCTTTAGATCTCGTAGAAGAAACAGGTATGCTCAGATGTAAACCCGTAGCTTCTCGTATGGAAGCAAACGTCGATTGGTGGGATAAGGCTACAAAATTTTGGAGGACCCTGGCCAGTATCGTCGTCTGGTTGGTAAACTTCTCTATTTGACCGTGACATGCCCTGACATTGCGTATGCAGTGAGTGTATTGAGTCCGTTCATGCAGCTCCTCGTGTGGTTCATCTTGACGAGTGTATATCGTGTTTTTGCCTACATCAAGCAAGCCCCCAAAAAAGGTCCATTATACCAGAGGCATGACCATTTACATGTGGAGGTTTATTCTGATGCGGGCTATGCAAGGAATAAGGAGGATCACAAGTCTCATGGTGGTTACACCACTTATGTCGGGGGTAATCTGGTCACATGTAGATCACAGAAACAACATGTGGTTTCTCGCTCCACTTCTGAGTCAAAGTACAAGGCCATGGCGGACACAACATCTGAACTGCTTTGGTTGAGATCCCTTCTCACTGAACTCGGTTTCCGCCTTCCTTGCCTATAAAGATGTATTGTGATAATGAAGCCGCAACCTTCATCGCCAGCAATGACAAATTTCACATGAGGACCAAGCATATCGAGATTGATTACCACTTCATTCGACAGTATATCATGGATGGTACTATATGTACTCCTCATGTTGCTTCCTCACAACAACTCGCAGATATCCTTACGAAGGCGTTAGCTGGAACGGCGTATGAGACTATTCGAAACAAGCTGGGCATGTTTGATCTCCACGCTCCAACTTTAGGGGGGTTGTTGGAATATCTCTCTCCTTGTTTAGTGGGTCCACCCTGGGCTCACATTTTCTCTCTTCTCTCTTATATAAATGTATGAGGATGTCTTGTCAAGAATAATTTTTACCCTGTTTTTATTCCGCCGCTCTCTCTCTGTCGTGCCGTTCTTCCTCTTAATACCACGTGTTTTCCTCTCGATCTCGATCTCTCAACTGTATAAAATTCAAGGTTTTTATTAAGAGCTCTACGGCCAGTAAGTTGTCCACAAGTACCGGATCACCAGCTAGCAGCTGCCATTCTATCATATCGAAGTAGGACCCAAGAGCGCTAGTTTATTTTGTATTAAATAAGCCAGTATCAAGTTCAATGTGATGGTGCAAAGCCTACAATTATGTGGCATCAGACTGATTTGGTCGACATATCTGGCAAACAAGAAGGCCAGGTTAACACGTTATGCGTTATTCATCTAACCAAATCATGGTGGCAGCTTCCGCAGTCAAGAGCATGTAGTCAGAAAAGACCTGATAAGCTGGATTTTGGAGATTGGTGGTGGTCATCAATCATTCGCTGGTCGACATTAGGGTCCTGTTTAAAAAGAATTCGGGAAATATATATTTGTCAACGAAGAAAATTTTCTTTACATCACCGATTAAATATCACTGCTTATCAACCAAAGGTATACTTTTAATCTGATGCTTTTGTCATTATGGGTAGTTTCAAAAATATTTAAATACTCTCAGCCCTCTTGAATATCACTTGGTAAAATACCATGTCACAATATACACGTTCATGAGATATTGCGAAATAAAATCGACGAAAACTATGCATATGTTTTATAGGGCGCGACGGATCTGAAAAAATGAAGACAAATTTGTACTCTAATGTGTGAAGCAAAATACGACGTTAGCAGTCACCATCTCACCCAATATGTGTACACATTCTGATGAATAATACTGTTACCTAATGATAAGAGACTGGTTATCCAGAATAAATATTTGTTTTAGTTGACGGTAGCAATGACAATCTGATACTTATCGCCGTCCAGAATGATGCAAGATTATAATTAAACTTTTAAGTCGGGAAAATAAGAATTTTCTTCAATTGAAGTGATTCTTCATTACATATATTTGCCGAGATTATAATCCCCCTATGAAGGCGACGGCTTTTGAGGCGAACAGGTCTGGCGAGATTTAAAATCGCTCTAAGCGTTAGGGAAACTGGAAAGGGAGGAGCTCACCTACTCCTCGTAAACTCCTACGAAGATGCTAATTTTATCGAATGACGGTGTCTTGAAGAAAAACAACCTCGTCAGATTCCTAAGATAAGTTATTTTCAAAATTGAACTTACTGGCTTGCATCTTTAAAGACTCCAAAGCGAGTGTCAATGAAATTTCTCAACTTGCCTACGTAAAACTTGGAATAGAAACACATATTGACTGTATTAGTATCTTAAGCTGGAACTTTTATTTCAACTCCGTTTAAAATCTCAAACTAGGATATCGAAAACGTTATCCAACGAAATGCCAATGTTGGGAGGGCCACCGGTGATCATTGAAACTAGAAACAATCGATCATTCAATTAGGGGATCGTAATTCTAGATGAAGAGGATCTCGATTTTTGCATACTAGTTATTCCAAGAATCACAAATGGTGCTTCATTATATTATCACACATAGTTGATAAGGAAGCTCATACGGAAGCAACGGTCGACCTCATTCAAAGACCGGACGACCGTTGCTTTCGACACACTGCTATTTCAAAAAAGGGCTAAAACGGTTACTGCTGCTATTTCAACAACGGTCTGCAGTGCATCAACAATTCAACGGTATTGATGGATATAAATACACATGTAATACATTTGTTAATTGAGGCTTTTCTTACTCTATTATGTCTCCCAGGGCAGCGGCTCCGCCCGTCGCCCTGTCCATCCTCTAATCTCTATTTCTATCTTCTGTTCGATACTGTTTCAGCCTAGATGGCTTCATGATTCAAGATCGTGAGATGCCCCTTCTCTCTTCTTCCTCTTATTGATCTCATATTGGCATCTCACGTTTCTCAACAATGGTATCTTATATTCAGTTAGTGAATTCTTCTAGTCTTTTAACCTTCATATAGTTTCCTCCATAATTTGTCGCTCTAGAAAGGTAACCGTTGGATATTTCCAAATTTTCATTTATTTGAGGGCAAATTTAAATCATGGGTTTTCAAGGAAATAAGGTCTTTTGTGTAATAACAGAACACAATAAGATTGGTACAATAATAAATACATATATAGATAATCAAAATTATTTATATGATCATATAGTGCCGGCAAACTAATGTAATTTCAAATTAAAAAAATAAATATTCATATTATACAAGTTATAATATCATCTACCATCATTCTTATTACATACCAAATTTTGTTTTTTCTGTAATAGGAGAATAATTCTCCAACTGTTTTATTATCAGGTGTCTGGGTAAGAGCCACAGTAGGGATCCATCAGATTACATGCTATTTACGGCGGAATCTCCCCCATCCTCCCTCCCTCGCACTGCCAGTTAATTCTAGATCGAGGAAAAAGAAAGGTTGTCTCCTCGTGGACCCATATTATCCTTTTTTCGTGTCGTTTTCTCCATGAGATAAACTTATCCTGATACCTAAACGGCTGACCTTCTCACATTCACATAAATACCCAAGTCGTCATTTATAAAATGTAAAAACACGCCCATACAACCTTTTTTGTCTATAGATAGTAGTGCACGGTGGGTGTACTGCACAGTAGAAAGGGTGCCCAAGCTCCCTCATGTTAAGATATGTGTGATGCCAATATAAGATCAAGAAGAGGAAGTAGAGAAGAAGAGATTAAGGGCATCTCATGATCTTGAATCATGAAGTGATCTAGGCTGAAACAGTACCGAACATAAGATAGACAGAGATTAGAGGATGGACAGGGTGACAGGTAGAGCAGCTGCCCTAGGAGACATAATAGAGTAAGAAAAGACTCAATTAACAAATGTCCTACATGGGTATTTGTATCCATCAATATGACCGTTGAATTGTCGATGCACTGCCAACCGTTGTTGAAATAGCAGCAGTAGCCATTTTAGCCTTTTTTGATATAGCAGTGTGTCAGAAACAACGGTCGTCCAGTCTTTGAATGAGTTCGACCGTTGCTTCCGTGTGAGCTTCCTTATCACCTCATCCCTTCTTCATCCTATTGATTTGGTAAGGTAAGAGATGCAGAGACGGGCATTGATCAAGCGACATAAAAAGTAGACTTGCTATCTTTTAGTCAGAATTAATACAACTAGTAGATTATAGAAAGCCATACGCTAGAAACTACGGAGGCAATACATTATGCCCGAACACAGTTAATATTTAGATCTACTCAGTCCTCATTTGCCTTCTAAAACACATAATGCCAAGCAATGTTAGCCCTCATATATCAAAATGAAAACACTCAACATAAAATAACAAATTTCCAACAACTGAAATAATACAATCATGCCATTAAAATACTTTGGGTGAATAATTTCATTAGATACAGATATCCAATATTATACTATAATAGAGTGCTATTGAATACCCTTGCATTTTTCTGACTAGTATTTTGGAGGTAACATGCATTTTCCTTTGACAATTTGATATGTCAACAATTCTCCCTTTCAAATATACTCAAATTTTCTCAAACTGGAAATTGATTTTCACATTTACTTCATATCCAAAATTTACGGCCCTGCTGAAGGCCTCATCATGTATGTGGTAACCATTGGTTCATTCCTCAAAGGGGTTCAACAACAGGATCACAATGAAATGCCCTTAATATGGTCTATTGCACTAAATTTAACAATACAATCCAATGCCTACGCTATGTTGTGTCTGCAATCCATATCTGATATCTAGGCCTGGTTTTTTTCATTTTCATCTCTAAAACTGGAATATGTCTTGACATTGACGTTAACAATTGGCATCAGGGATAGGTGAACACTAGTCAACCCAATAATTTTTTGAAAGGTAGACTTTATAAAATTCCTGATTCTTCATCAATAGTCAGCGTACATAAGTAACATATCATATGGCAATCAGCCTCTAGGATCAAGGATAGTTATAACTCTGATGAGTTTGTCTCATATGCATCTTTTACAAAAAGACAGCTGTTAGATAATTGTTTCATGGATGCTCAATTGTCACACAGTTGAATGTGTAGGGGCCAAATTCATAGTTTTGCCACATGTTGGCCTTTAATTTGTTCTGTAAGTCAAGCAAACTTTGCAATTGCAATATCAATTGTTGAATGTATTAAGATTGAGGGAGAAGTACTATGTTTGGCTCCACGAGAGAGGATACTGTACATTATTTGATGAAAAAATGTCTGACCAGCACGTCAACCACAGATTCCATATCTCATTCCTGGTTTTAATACGATATATTCATTATAGTGCACGATTGATGCTTATAATGAAGTCTATGAATAAAGTATTGGACTTACTGAATTATAATAAGATCATAATATGAATATCACTGGTATGTAATCATGTGCCATAAATATTCCAGTGTAAATGATACTTGAGAAGGACATCGAAGTATTAAAATTGAATATCAAAATCTAGACCCACTCATATGATGAGTATGGCCAATCCTATAGCCATAAGTGTCGAGACAGTAAGTATAGATTGTGCTATGCCAAGGCAATGTAATATCACAGATTGATTCTACGAGGATTTTTAAATGAATCAGTACTAGCTCAAACGATGAACTAGGGTTTGATAGCTTTCTGTATACTAAGTCATTGTAGGAGCCTCAAGTGAATGAGCAACTATAGGTTTACAATAAATGACAATAGATAGGTTCCATGAGTGAATCGACTCACAATTCTTTGTATCTTCTAGAGCAAGAAGTATTGCTTGGCACCCCACAAGCTAAAGACTCAACCTCTCTAGTTAGTAAATCAATTAGTTATTAATTAATATAAAATATGATAGAGTAACTTAAACTCAAATACTAGTAATGGTTACTGAACCATTTGAGTTGTTAACTAGAGTGATACATCGACGTACAGGGTCACACACAAATAGTATTTTAGATTTTGCAACTGCTATTGAGCCATTGAATCATTAAAGTTAAGAGTTTTTTTATGAAAAATATCCACTTATTAAAAACCATAGATCAACAATTTTCATGACTCTTTCTCTTCGTCTTCCTTCTCCCCTTAGCTCTTTTCCATTGCTGGTACGATCAGATCAATATAAGAAAGAAGGAAAAGGCCCCGAAACAATTCTGGCCTTGGTCAATATTGTTATGGGCTTTATCCTATTGATACTAAGGGTGTATATTTCATAAAATCCCCAAAATGTTTGTATATCTTCCAACATCCAAAATACCATTCGTGTGTGACCTTTTTGGCTCATGTATTAGTATACTTAACAACTCTAGTCACCTAATAACCTTTATTAGCCTTCCAAGTGAATGAAGTATATCATCGTACTGATTAATAAAGCTCTGATCAGATTTAAATTAATTGATTGGTCAAGTCCCCATCCAATGGGTGCCAAGGTACACCTTGGCACCTGTCCATCAATGGTTATGGTTTATGTATAGACCCTTATCCACTTGATCCTTCTTAGATGACCTAGGATATGGTCAATTTTCAAACTCTAATCATTGATCAGAGCTAGTACGGATGCATTCAAGTTCGTACTGGATCTTTCAGTATCTTGGCCAAGGACTTCATTGCATTATCTTCCATGAGATATGTCCTCTTATATCAAGGGTGGGTGATTGATGACATCAAATATTGAGTGATAAATATGTATTTTTATGATTTGGATACCTATTTATGTTAAGAAAATGCACACAAGTTATCACTTATTCATGTTGAAAATGAAATTAACACAGTGTTGTAACTGGTCCTAACCAATAGGGTTTAATGCTTTCTGAACTAACCCCACTTGATTCCCTTGAGTCAAGTTGTTTATTTTTTCATGATTTCCTCGGAGTTTCATATAAAATAGGACTTAGGATATTGAAATATCAATGTTGTAAAAGATAATGGCCTAAATATAATGAATCTCATCATGCAGCTGGGCCAATGCGGAACCCTAAAGAAGCTCCAGGGAGCTGGGCCAATTCATTTACTAAAGGAGAGCACAACTAGTCAGAAATGAGAAGGAAGTCTCCACATGAAATTGTGTATTAAAGTACGTAAGGAATACTTCTAAAATATGAGGTAAAAACACAAGGTAAATGTTCAGTTATGAAATGTAAAAGTATCATTTAATAAGAGTTGGATGATGAAGATGAAAGATACTATATAGGAGATAGTGATCAGAGAGAAAAAAAAAGGCGAAAGGAGATGTTGAATGAAGGAATGAGACAACTTAGGACGAGAAAATTGATAAAGAGATGGGTGGGTCTATACGTGTAAATGGGTTTAAGTGTTTAGGATGATGTTTGAATGACATGTACTATCAAGAGCATATAATTTCAAGATACTGATTATGATAACTATGGTTAATGAAGATGCACACAAGAACTTATGTTAGGTCCTGATGACCGCTAGAGTCTCAAAGATAGGTCTTCCTAACCTCTGGTCTTCAATCTGAAATGTTGTTATTGTCGTCCCTTGCTACACCTATACTAGTTTTGCCCTATTATGTGCTAAATAATTAATTTCCAATTATGGTAATTCATTTGATGTAAAAATTTTTACTCATTATGAAGATACATTTGCAGAAATATAGTTTCATTTGAATGCTGAGTATATAAAAAAAATGTTAAGTTTAATATAATTCAAGTTTGCTTAAAAGGTTCCATTCTGATGTTCTCTTAATATTCACACTATTATTGAACAGTTATGGTTTTAGATACTTCAAAAATGTACTAATTCCATTTATAAAAACTATTAAATTTCTATCAGAAATTGGATTTGATGTAGTAATTAATTTTTTGAAAAATATAGATTAATGAATCACAGTAGTGGATGTTTTACAGAAATTTTAGATTCAAATGCGAGCCGAAGTGCAGAAAAACTTTAGATTCAAAATCTTATGGAATTTTAAGATTCTATATATATATATTGTTTAGAGACTGATATTAAAAAATTACATTAGTAGAAGTTTCAGATTCAACGATGAACTTAGCGAAAGAGAAGTTTAGAATCCATATTTTCCACTATACACAAGAAACTTCTATTTACTAATAACATAAACTTCAGAAAAAATAGTAATACTTTCATGATGGAAAGTATTTGCCAAGAGATTTTTGGGATATGACATTTGTTTAATGTATGAATAACTTGCAATTTGGAATGATGTAGTCATGACAGAAGTTCGTAAGACTAATATGTAACTACAAAATGAAAATCAGCAGAAGAACAAAGATCATTAATAAATAGCAAAACTTAAGCAGTAGTATTGTCATATGCAGCAGATCGCGGGAAACTGGTTTAAGAAAGGATGAGTACAGACTGAGAAAGGACGAGATCTGATAGTGGGAGAGTAAATATAATTTTTGAGATGACAATAATTATATCCCAAAGAGATGAGAACAGTTAGAAATATATGGAGAAGATGTGAAAATAGAAATAAGAATGACTTGAGAAACAAACAAAACCATTTGTGTTATAGACCACAAACTAGCTGTGGTCGTAGTTTGTGAGACCAAAAATTGTCTCAGATATACGACACCCGTTGCGAACATATCAAGTAGATGTGATGATAGAAAATGATCAAACTATAACGATGGAGAACAATTTGTGAGATAAAACATATGGGAAAAAAGGAGAACATTTCTGAGAAATGAGTTCAAATTAACAGTGATCCATTAAAAATTGTAAAAGAAAACAACAGCACATATAGTGCGAGAGAAAGAAGACTATAACGAGAAGGCCTGAACTTGAATGCTTGATCTTCATGGATTAGTTAAAATCGTGAGCAACAGTGAATCCTGAAACTCCATTTTATTACTCAAGTGACGAATCAAGAGATTCGTTATACAGAAAAAATATAGGGAGAAAGAGTCAAAAAACAATATACCTTTAATTATACTATGTGTAGTATTACTGATTTTATGTGGGCCCTATCACATTGTTAGATGTTATCATATAAAATTAGTAGCTTATTCGCATTATAATTAAAGATCACTAAAAGCCATTTTTATTATAAGTTTATATGGTTTTGTATCCCAAATCAAACATCATATTTCCTTCCATATCCTTTCTCAATATTTTTAAAAACAGCAACTTACACGTATTTAGTCAATTCAAAATATATGATAATAAAATCAGTCAAAATTCTCAAAATAATGCAAATGATTTGCCAAATAATATGGTAAAAATTTTGAGCATTACTTCTTAACAATCAATGTATTTTAATGATTTACAATAATAAACAAGTTGATTTTACTATTTTATTATTTTGAAATCCATAAGTTTAATCTCCCTTCTAGTTTCTTTACTCCTCCTAATCCTTTGGATATCAAATAGTTTTATTATATTTTATCTCAATCCTTAACGATTAAGTGCTCTCCCTTGACCACAACTATATTTCTCAAACTTTTTAAATTCAATTTTAACATATCTTCTGAGTCATCAAAAAATAAAGGTGGGATCAGAACAATAACTCATAAAGATTGGTAAATTCCCTATTTTCATTGAATCAGAATCATATTCATGATCCACATAAGAATAAATTTTGGATTAAATCTATGTAGCAGAAAACGGCGTGAACATCAAATAAGTACTATTATAACAAAAATCTACTAAGAATAACTATATCATCCAACAAGTACAATAATTACTTTTTTTGAACATAAGAAAATTTAAATCCTTTGAATTAAATCAATGGGCAGCTAAAATTCAATTCCTTTTGAAAAAAATATTTGATACTGTAATACAATTCATTTTGACAGCTAACAAAACTGAATGCATATATTCTGGTATATATATAAGCAAATATTTGCAACCATGGAACATGCAATAAGAAAAAGGATGTAACCATATAATTGATAAATTTGATCCTTTTTCCCAAAACCATGTCTAATTATACTGAATGATTTTTTTCTTGACCTATCGGAAATTAAGCACTGGTATTTTTCCTTTCTATGCTGTATCATAAAAAATGCAATCAGAGTATTGTAATTGGGTCATATCTTGAGCTTTTGAGGACAATAATCCGAAATTTTCCTCCTGAACAAGATATTTAAAAATTCCCCTACCGCTAATTAAGTGAGCTTTTTAAGGCTTACTTCAAAATCATGCACATAAGCATGCACTGAAATAATATCAGGCCTATATGAAGTAAGGTAAAGAAGGCATCCACTTTCAGATCCACATCTTTTCCATCATTTTTCAAATCAATTTTTACACTTTAGTCCTTCTATTTTATACTTGTTTAAAGCATATCTGATATACTTATCTCGGTCCACTGACAACCTGCTCAATATTTATTATATAAATTCCTATAAATACATGAGTTCTCCCTTCAAAATCATTTCAAATTTGCTTAGATCACATTAGAAAATTCATGACCTACTAATTGACAAATAGAACAAAAACTAATACTATCAACATAAATATGAAAAACAATCATTTGGAAACTATCTCGCTTAATGAATTTCTTCCACATTTAATGGTATTATGATAAGTTTCTCTATGCATGATGAATGATTGGTGTGCGAGATTAAAATGACATGATGAAATATTAGCATGGAGAAGGGGATCTTGAGTTGTTTGAGAAGGTGTTTAATTCACAATACTTCACAAATACGTAGGGTAAGTATTCAGAGGTCAGTTTCTGGACAAGATTCTAGCACTACTAGTTGCTTCTTGCATTTATATGAAATTAAGATTATCCCCAATCAAGGTACAGTAACCAGAGGTGGATCTTTTGTCAACCATATGACCTCCGTAATCAATGTCAGTGTAAACATCAAGGTTGGTTTAGCCATTTGATTAAAAAATGATTCACAATAATGGGGTGCCTTAGAGATTTGTTAGTATGTGATGAACCTCACATTTAGGGACTTCCTGAGGGTCCTGCATGAACTGACTTGCTAATCAGAGCAGCCAATTCAAACTTACTTTGGTAATTCCCTTTGTCTACCAGGTGGTTGTCCTATCTAAAGCCTAGGTTATTGTTTCGACCAACAACATAGGAAATGGTAGACAACCTAGTAGGCCAGTTTACTGAATAAGTCGAAGGTGTACTTACGTTGTGACAGAACAATGCTTGACATGTGGTATGAAACTTTGATGTCCAAGAAATTTTTGAGTTTTCTTGCATTTAATTTTAAAAATCCTGATATATGGGGAAGTCCACCTTTTGGATTTAATTTAATCATCCCTTCTCAGGACCATGTCATTGACATATATTCAAGATAAGGAAATGTCCTTTGGTGTGTGGATGAGAAACCATGTATGGTCCCTATTACTCTACCTACAATGCATGCATATAGGATTTGTTTAAGTCCATATCGAGATACGTGTAAGTAGCAAATGATATGACAATTTAGTGTAGTCTTAAATCTAGTGGGAATATGCATATAAATATTTATTCACCTAATTAAGTAGTAAAGAAATCTTGGCATCAAACTGATAAAGGTCCCAACCTTTGACATCAGCCAATGAGATGAATGTACACATAGTGATCATCTTGGCTACTGGGCCAAACATTTCCCCATTGTCCATTCTGTATAGTATGCGTATTCTTCAGTTATTAAGCCAACTTTGTATCTCCATACATCCCCATTTGGTTCATTCTTAACAATCAAGATCCAACAAAAACAGCCAGTTATTCCCTGTGGGTAAGGGAACCCATGATCATGTGTCATTGGGGGTCACTAATGATTGCTCTTGGACATCCAAACCTGCTAATAATATTCTGTAAAATAAATTTTAGCACCACTTTGTGATCATTTGATCTAGTGGAAATGGCTTCTACCCATTTGGAAACATAATCAACTCCCATCAGGATATATTCATATCCTTCAGAAATTGGAAATGGTCCCATGAAGTCGATTCCCCATAGATCAAATACCTCAACTTCTATAATCGGCTGCAAGGGCATGTTATCTTGTTTGCGCAATTTCACTGCAGCTTGGCATACTAAACAAACTTTACAGATTTCAAAACAATCTCTGTGCAAGGTAGGCCAGTAGAAGCCAGCTAGCAAGATTTTGGAAGCTGTAATTTTAGGAGAGTAATGTCCCCCATATGGAGATGAATGGCAAGATTCTATAATCTTCCATTGTTCTTCATAGGGTACACACTTCCTAAGTATATGGTCAACCCCTTGATGAAATAATTCAGGTTCTTCCCAGAAATAATGCTTTATTTCTTTATAGAACCTCTTTCTCGCATTAACATCCCAATCATCAGGGAGTTGACCCGACACTAAATAATTAACGATGTGTGCATACCATGGTATTTTTGTTGCTTGTACTTCCAAAATCTGCTCATCAGGAAATTGATCAAAAATGGGTGAGGGTGAGTCAAAAGTTAATATAGAAAGATGATCTGCAACAGGATTATCACACCCACGCCTATCTTTAATTTCTAGGTCAAATTCTTGCATTAATAGAATCCATCTCATGAGTCTAGGTTTAGCTTCCTTTTTACTTAGCAAAAATGTCAAAGCTGCATGATTAGAAAAAACAACTATCTTACTACCTAACAAATAAGAACGAAATTTTTCTAAAGCAAAAATAACTGCTCACAATTCCTTTTCTGTGGTTGAGTAGTTGACTTGTGCTTCGCCTAAGGTCTTGCTAGCGTAGTAGATGGCCACCGGCTTCTTTTCTACCCTTTGGCCCAAAACTGCCCCTACTGTAAAATCAGAAGCACCACACATTAGTTCAAATGGTTCATCCCAATTAGGGGCTTGTAAAATTGGAGCTTGGATTAGAGCTTCTTTAATCTGAAAAAAGGCAGCTTCAGCTTGAGAATCAAAAATAAAATCAACATCTTTGGAAAGGGTTTGGAGATTTTAGCAAAATCCTTGAGGAATCTCCTGTAGAAGCCTGCATGGCCAATGAAACCTCTAAGTTGCTTGAGGTTTGTAGGAGGAGGAAGGCCCTTGATCACTTCTATTTTGGCCTTGTCTACCTCCAGCCCACGTTTGCTGACTTGATGTCCCAACACTATCCCCTCTTGCACCATGAAGTGGGACTTCTCTCAACTTAGAACTAGCTTGTTCGTTACGCATATCTGCAACACCTTAGATAAATTAGACAAACATATATCAAATGAAGAACCAAAAACAGAGAATTCATCCATAAATATCTCTAAACAATCTCCCACTAATTCAGAAAACATGGCACTTATGCATCTTTGAAAAGTGGTTGGTGCATTACACAATCCAAAAGGCATCCTCCTAAAAGCAAAAGTTCCTACAGGACAAGTAATGTGGTCTTTTCTTGATCATCTTCATGTATAGCAATTTGATTATAACCTGAATAACCATCAAGAAAACAAAAATATTCTTTTCCTGAAAGTTTTTCTAAGATTTGATCAATAAATGGAAGAGGGTAGTGGTCTTTCTTCGTAGCTAAATTCAATTTCCTATAATCTATGCAAACCCTCCATCCTATGGGAAGTCTAGTTTGGAGTTCTTCCCCCTGTTCATTTCTCTGTACAGTTATCCCAGACTTCTTAGGCACAACATGAACAGGGCTTACCCATGGGCTGTCAGATATTGCATAAATAAAACCAGCTTTTAACCATTTAATGATTTCATTTTTAACCACCTCCAACATATGAGGATTTAGGTGCCTTTGGGCCTCTCTGAATGGTCTGATGTTGTCCTCGATAAAAATCCTGTGCTCACAGACCTCTCTACTAATTCCATGAATATCATCAATAGACCATCCTATAGCTGATTTATGCAAAGATAAAACTTTCAACAGTGCATCCTCTTGAGTGGGAGATAAATGAGAATAAATAATAACTGGATAAGTTCTATGAGGTCCTAAAAATGCATACTTTAGAGAACTAGATAGAGGTTTCAGTTCTTATTCAGATGTATACATATTAGTTGGAACATCAATATTCAGATCATTTGTTTCCTTTTCATCTTCATAAGGAGCAATTGAGTTCAAAGGGGACACATGCAACTCAAAATCTTTTTCATCAACATGATCACAAACACATGCATCCTAGCCAGAATTCTCAGGGAATTTTAGAAGCTTAGAAATCTGAATTTCTATCTTCTCTTGGCCAACTTTGAGTTCAACTGTCCCCTTGCCCCAATTAGTGGTTGCTTGGGCTGTTGCTAAAAAAGGTCTACCAAGGATTATAGGTGCATCGCTCAAATTTTCCGTAACCTTCATATCTGCTACAATAAAATCAACAGGAAAACAACAATTCTCTACTCTCACAATCACATCCTCTAGCTTTCCATATGGTTGTCTAATTGATCCATCAGCTAGCTGCAATTCTATCAAAATTGGTTCTAGTTCTCCAAATTTAAACTTATCATAAATAGCTTTGGGCATAATATTCACACTTGCCCCTGTATCCAAAAGTGATCTACTAAATATCATTCCTCCAATTTCACATTTAATCAATGGAGCTCCTGGGTCCCTTTTCTTCTTAGGAATTTGATTTAATAGAATAGAGCTAAAACTCTCTGATAATTGAATCCTCTTTTGCTTTCTAGATGGAGTACAAAGATTTTTCAAAAACTTTGAGTATGAAGGAATATTCTGAATTGCATCTACCAAAGGAATAGTGATAGTGGCTTCCTTAAAAAATTTCAGCAATTGACTATCACCAATAGGAACTTTGGAAGGCTTCAAAGCTTGCGGAAAAGGAATAGGGGGTACATAGTCTTTTGGATTAGGTTCTAGTGTATTTTTTTTCCTAGAGATTCTTCAGGGTCTTCTCTCAAATCATCAATAATTCTATTCTCCTCCTCTATATCAGGTTCCCCACAAGGTTTTTGTTTTTCAAATGTATCAACTAGTTCCTTCCCACTCCTTAATCTAGAAATTCCACTTAGATGAACAGGTTCATGATAAGATTCATGAGATTCAAATGTTTCACTACATGGAGCATGTTTTGAATTATCAATATCATGATCAATAACAGAAATATTTCTAGGATTAACACTGGGTTGGGTTGGAAGTTGACCTGAATTTTGGATGGGGGTGCCAAAGTCATCCATCTTACCTTTATTCTTTTCACCCCTGAAATTCCCTTGAGAACTTTAACCTCCTTGTTCAGTATTCTTCCTCTCCAAATTCTCCATTCTGGCCTCCATTCTTCTCTGATTCTCCAAGAATTCCTCTTGCTTGAGCATCATCTGCTTCAACATTTCCATCATGGAGTTAGAAGATGAATCATGAGAATTTGGAATAAAATTAGGACGAGGGTTAGAAGAAAAATTCTGATAATTTTGATTGTTCTGTTGATGATATGGACGTGGCTGGAAGTTGCTTTTCCCTTCTCTGCTCCATCCTTGATTCCCATAATTTCCCTTCTGATTCCAAGATCCTTGTATTAGGTTATTTCCCTCATAAGCATTCACCTGTTCAAGAGTAGGACAAATGTCATTAGTATGATCAAAACTCTCACAAATGGAACAAAGAGGGGAAGGATGTTTAGGGTTGGTAGAAGGGGAAGTAAAGTTTGGAGAGGAACTTATCATCTTCTTCATAGTCTGGGAAAGCTCCTCCACAGCCTTACCCACTTTGCCTATGTCCCTCTCTACCTTATCTTTCCACAAATCAGGTTCTATTGCACTAACATCAATTAGCCCTCCACGTTTTGGCCCTGAAATTCTTCCATTGTGACCCAAGCCCTGATGATATGCACAACTATCTGCCAATTTCTCAATAATACTAGAAGCTTCATTGATTGTTTTATCTATAAACGTAACACCACTAGCACTATCTACTCTACCTCTCTCATGGTCATTCAACCCATCAAAAAAAATCTGAACTATTTGCCAATCATGAAGACCATGATGAGGGCCTTTCTCGTAAGGTCTTTCAATCTTTCCCATGCTTCACTAAAAGAATCAGTTCCCTGGGTAAAATCTCTAATTGCTTTCCTATAGGCATTAGTCCTTCCGACTGAATAAAATTTTTACAAAAAACATCTCTCCATCTCACTCCAATTCTGAAAATTCTTACCCATAGTTCTGAACCAATCTTTTGCCTTATCCTTAAGAGTGTGAGGGAACATTCTCATTTTCAATGCATCTGAGGTCACTCCTGCAATATTATAAGAATCGCATTTCTCCACAAATTCATATAAATACTCATAAGTATCTTTATTCAATTTTCCATAAAATGATGGCAAGATTTGATGAAGGTGAGGGTCTATCTTAAAATTCACATTCACATCTATGGTCCCCTGGACCCTAGGATGAATGTTACTCTCAGCTGGCTCATAAAAGTCCCTCACTTTCATCACTCTATTCACATCATTAGGAATAGCCATATCCTTAATTTCTTGTACAAACACATCCTCAAATTCTGCACACATGTCTTCCAAATTCTTAGTCTTTCCCACAGATTCTAGAGCTATTAAACGTGGGTTCCGAGACCGTCTACCTTGCATAAAACAAGTAATACTCCAAAAATAAAAATAACTGCAACAAATATCAACAAAGAAAAGTTTAGAGTTCACCGAGTGATCGTCTCCCTTTCCACTATAAAACAAATAATATCCCTGCACTTCAAACTTCAGTCAACCATGTACCAAATGGAAATAGGAGAAATTCTAAACTTAGGGAAAAAAATTCAGAAATCCTATTTGCGTTGCCTCCCCGGCAACGGCGCCAGTTGATAAGTCCAAATTTAAGGGGTTTTATGTCGTTGTTTTGATTCAGACTTAACCAACAATATTTATGAAAATATCCACTTAAATACTCTATAATTAATATAGGGCAAGTAAGGGGTCGATCCACGGAAAGGCAGAAATTTAATTTCAGAATTCTTTCTCAAGCTTGGGATGAAGAAAATGATTTTAAACGTGAAAAATACTATATTTTTTTTTAGATTAAGAGATGTTTCTAGATTTGTTGGTAATTTTCAGAATTCCATATGCTTTTAATTAAGCCAAATTACAAGGAGAAACACAAAATTCAAATTTCTCAACTAATTTTTATATTTTATCTTAGCAAATTAATCAGAAATAAATATTTTTAGAATTTTCTGGGATTAATTCACATAAAAAACACAACTATAAGCATTAAAAATGAGAAATAGAGATTTTTTTTGAAATGCTTAGGTCTTAAAATGACTTTAAATAGCTTATATTAATTTTCTTGATTTTTTCCAAATTTTTTCGGATTTTTTTAACGTACAAAACAATTTTTTCCAATTTTGCTGATTTTTTTCGATTTTTTAATTAATTGTAAATATGAAAAATATGAAATTTACCTACTCCGGCGATCGCGGGCGGCGCGGCGCGGTGGACGCGCGGCGGTGGCGGAGGATCGGCGGCGGCGGCGGCGGCGGCGGAGCGGCAGAATGGGCCAGCGGGCCTGGATTGGCCCGTAGAGGTCTGGCCACCTGAGTGGGTCAGCCCACTAAGGTTAGCCCAATTTGGCTAAGTCAAGACTTAGCCAAATTGGGCTTAAGCTTATTGGGCTTAACCCAATGGCCAGGACTTAGCCGAATTTGGCTAAGTCCTGCACAGGACAACCCTGTGCCCTGCGGTCTTGTGCGCTGGCTGCACGCGGACCGGCGGGCAGAGGACGGTCTCTGCAGCACAGGCACTGCACGGCGCCGCACGGCACCGCACGATGGCGGCTAGAAGACAAAAAATAAGTGCTTTGAGAGGATAAGAAATGATATTTCAATGCAATTTTTTTGGGATTCAAAGTAGGGAATGCAGAAGGATCTAGAGAGATAAAGGGAGAAATTTTATAGTGAGAGAAAAATGTTTCTAGAGAGATAAAAGGTCCAAATAAGAGGATAGAGAGAGAAAATGAAGAGATAGTGTAGAGAGAGTTTGAGAGGGAATTTGAAGGTGTAGATGAAGGAGATTTTTTATGAAATTTTTAGGGGAGTAACTATGGATATGGATGGATGCCTAGAGAGAGAAAGAACAGATTCTAGAGAGAAAGGGCCGAAATGAGGAGATAGAAAGAGAAAATTAACAGAGTGTAGAAGGAGTTTGAGATAGAATTTGGATGCGAAAATGAAGAAGATTTTTTATGAAATATTTAGGGGAGTAACTATGGATATAGATGAAGGTCTAGTGAGAGAAAAAACCTATTTTAGAGAGAGAAAGTGGAGAAAATTATTGTTTAGAGTGAGAAAGTGATGGATTTTAAGGGTAAATGGATGGAAAATGATGGAGAAGGTAGAAATCTAAGATCCTAAAGCCTCAATGCAAGTTTACTGAGCCCTCAATGCTTCCTCTCAAGTATGGATCCTTATATTTTGCCAGGATCAGGCATTTTTCAATGCAAACAAGAGACGAGATTAAGAGAAAACTTCAATAAACTTACATTAAGCAGGTTGAACAACCTGGATTCTGAAAAATGCCTTGTCCTTCTGGCCAGCCACTTTCTAGAGCACGTCCAGAATGAGGGAAAATGAGGGAGAAAAAACCTATTTATACATTGTGAGAATTACTAAAATACCCTTTTGGGCATTATCTATTCTCTTTTCTTGCCATTTTGCCTCTTTTTCTCCATGGGTTGAGAGCTTTGCCTTGTAATTTCCAGTTTGTTTCTTTTGTAATGTGTTTGCAGGCCCAATATGTAGGTCAGGCCGTGGTCCAAGCCCCTCTGGTCTCTCCTTTAAAAGCCCACAATTTTGTTTCATCATTTGCAGCCCATTTTGATAATCACTAAGCTCCCAAAATCCTTCAATTTTTCTCATAATGATATCATCTAATTCCTGTATTTGGAACTATAAAATACTCATCAGAAATAAAACTTATTGACTTCATAGAAGTCAATGAAGTTAGTGAAAAATAATCATAATGTGCAAAAGTTGGAATTATTAGTTAATGCATAAATATTTGGTTAATTCAAACAATAACATGATAACTTATAAATTAATAATACTAAAAACATCTAAAATGTATGCAAATATAGATTCATTTATCATGTTATCAGTAGTTTATGTGTACCTCGAGCACATGCAACTACCCCATCTTGTCCATCCACGCCATACTGATGACTCTCAATAAGTCATCAAATATTTAGACTTTTAAGCATTAAAGCATCAAGAATATCTAGTTAATTGATGTGAGTTGTCATGCATATGCATTATTTCATAAAATTACTAAGCCCACTTGATTCTTCGAATCAAGTGGATTATATTTGACATTTTTTGGTTAGTAAGTTCAGAAACAGGTTAAGACAACCAAGGAGGACGTCAATGATCAACAGGAGCTGGCGAAATCTCAAAGAAGAAGAAAATTCCGAAAATGCCCCTGGGCATGTGTTAAGAGAAACCTATAAATATTCTCTTGAGAGTTCACTTTGGGTTGTCCAGAATTTTCTCTAAGGAAGCTAGGGCTTGGAGAAGAAGGTTTTTTGCAGACCCTCCAAGAGCTGTTGAGCATTGGAGCAGGGAGGAAGACAAGCTGAGGCATAGCTAGACCAAGAAAATCACCGCCTTGCCGAGAGGAAGTGACACGAGGAGGTGTGATTGATCTAGTTTCAGCATTTTCTTCTCCTCCCTTCTAGACAATCGAATTTGGGACTGAGAGTCACCTAGTGCTTCTCAGTCAAATCCAGACCAGATTGTTCTTGTTTTAGTTTAAGTTCAAATTGTTTGCTGTTGAATTCGTTTTCCCTTTTGTTTCTCCTCAAATCGTCCATTATCTACTGCACATTCTCTTGAAATTTCCAGCCATCAGCAGACCAGGTATCCAGGAACCCAGGTAGCACCCTAGGCTGCCAGCAACCCAAGCTTCCAACAACCCAAGCTTCCAGCAACCCAAGCTGCCAGTCACCTAGGGCGCTAGCAGTCCAGCCGGCAACAGCACCTACTGCCAACAACCTAAGGCCGCCAACAGTGCTCGCTGCGGGCAGCCAGGCCGCCAGCAGCGGACGCTGCTAGCAACCAAAGGCAGCCATCAGCGCTTGCCGCGGGCAGCCAAGCCGCCAGCAGCGCACGCTGCTAGCGACCACGCGGCAGGCAGCTGTGCGCAGCAGCAGCCGCGTGCGCAGTTGCGCCGCACGCTGCAACTGCCGCACGCAGCTGCACCTGCGTGGGTTCTTGCAGAGCAAGAATGCCCTGTAGGTGTCTGTGCGCCCAGCTAGGCCATGCGCAGAAACAACTGCAGGCTCGCCCACCAACTGTTTGGTGATTTGCCAAACTTACAGGCATGGGCCTGTAGAAGGGTGAACTGAAATATCTTGTTAGTTTTTATGCATGATTTGGAAGGAGAAGTTGTTTCATATCAAGAAAATTATTTTATGAACTCTTTCTGAGGAAATTAAAGAATTCTACTCAAGATAATCTTTTTGATTAAAAAGACTGAACCATATATTTTCTGAGATAAACTGATAAGAAGGAGAGAATCAATATCGTTTTCCTTGCTCCCTGTGGATCGACCCTTACTTGCCCTAAGGCTGTGAGGTTATAAATGTTGTTGCTAGGCTCAATCCTCACACAATTTAACTGATAAATAACCAGTAAAAATACACCTAAATTTGAGCCTATCACATACGAATCCAGCTCAACGTCAATGTACCATCATTTGTTGTCCGCACAGAGCCAACACTTCACAGTGATGAGTGTTTCAATGCTTATCGGTGACAGATGTGATCTCTTGTACGTGACAATAGGGTTTCCCACTGAGAATGTGCACTCGGCTGGACCGTTTGTCGCACATACGGAAAAAAGCTCCCTTGTAATGGCTACGAGTAAGGGAAAGCACTTTGCCCCTGTGCTGGCCCACCAAGATAGTGGAGTGAGCACTCCCTCATTAGGCACAACCTCTGTTAGATATTGGTTGAACTCGTCCCACGCTGACCTCGTTGACGCAGGTGCTAGTTTGACTTTCTGCATAATGTTCTGTAGCCTAGAGTCCAACTTTTTACCTCTTGAGTGCTCCTCTTTAGCGTTCCCTCTCAGTCCATGCCTCGGTGAGTCCCAAGGTAACAAGGACCATACGTATGCGATGGTTGCTTCTCAGATGCCCAGTCGGAGCATTGACCCTTTATGGAATGGATCCATCAATGCCGCACCGATGATGGCCTTATTGGCCCACAAGATCTCTACATACTATGCAAGCTTGCAGTGCATCGCCTTACACGCTTGCGCCATGTTGGAACGATCTCCTTCATGCAACCGTCATACGCATGTGAAGAAATTGCCATCTTCGATTTACAAGACCACTTCCTCCATGTATTCTTTGAAGTTTTTTATGAGATATAATACATAACATATCGCTGGCATCACTATCTTGCAAACATGATCAGTGGATACAGCAATCGTCCAAGGATGTGACAAAACTCTTTCACCAACTCCCATTCATCTTTCGACATTTTTGTCGCCTTTCCCTTCTGGCCAAAAGCCTTTGACACTTCATCAATTACATCACGCTTCTTCACCGCAATGGCTAGCATAGCGTAAGTGCTGCTTCATCATGTCGGACAGTCTAAGATGACCATGTTAGAGTCCTCGACTTTGGGGTCATCTTCACATGCCTTTGCATAATGTTCTCTCCGTTGCGTAGAGCTCCAAATACTGCGCACTAGTGTCCTCACCTTCGCAACTGCATCACCAAAACATAACGACCGGCGTGCTCCATCATTGTGGTCAGATGCTCAGAATGTATCTCCAAGTTCTTTGTCCTGGTTGATGTCGTACTGGTCTACTGTCTTGGTCACGTTGCCTTCTTTGGGCTCTACAGCTTGAGCCGAAGGAATGCGGACGCTTTTCATTACCGCTTGCACGACAATGTTTAGAATGTGTGTGATAAGCCGAAAATAGGGGTGAAAATTATGGATTTTTAGCCCTTGTCGTTGTGAATTCTAGCTTATGCAATAAAATTTATAAAACTCTACTTAACATGTATAGTGATAAGTGTGAGTGTCGTCCAAGGGAAGCAAGTAGGAAGTTCAATGTAATTATCTTTTTGGTGTTTTAATCCTAATTAGAGTGAATTTGATCTTCAACGAGGATCAAGTCACCCTAATTAGATGAGAATTAAGAAAGGGGGGTAGAAGAGGTGAGAAGAATAGAAGAAATGTGGGCTCTAGATTGAATTAATTGATCCAATTGGATGGATCAAAGAATTCAATTAGAGAGGTTGGTAGGAATTTTTAATTTGGGTTTGGTTGATTTTTGCAAGTTGATAATTCAGAACTAAAATGGGTTAATTGAGTATCCTAAGAATTAAAACTAAATTTTTTAGAGTTTTCTTTTGGAATGCAATTGAATGCCCAGGTGAATCCCTCAATTTCTCCTCTCAATCCTAATCAGGGCTTGTACATGCCGCTCAAGCCAAGCGATTTAGAAGTTCAGATCAGAATAGAGATGAAGAAACAAACAACTTAACCTATTTCATTCAAAATGCATAAAAGTTTAAATACAATGAAAGGAAAAAGTACCAAAATTGTTGATTCAGGCTGGGGCTCCTCTCTGTCTTGCAGCTTTGGTAGAGAACCATCAAGAATAAGCTCCCCCTCTCGAAATTCAGCTTTAATACTTAGGTTACATAGTAAAAATCACCATTTTACCCCCGTTTAGAAATTAATAGTCATCTATCAATGTAGGATGGATCTGAATGATCCACCATATAGATAGAAAGAGGGGATCAAGCCGAACAAATCCATAAAAAATCATCTCAATCGGACTTCCGGATCAAAAGTTATTAATAAATCAATTTTAAACCAATTTAGTCCATTGGATTTAAAATTTATTTATTTATTAATACACGCAATGACGTGTCGACTTCCCATTGGCTGCGGCGTTTCAAACTCCTTTGGCGGGCACTCTCTCATCGCGCCACGTACCCCTGACGAGAGAGAAAAAAAACAATTAAATTTTTGTTAGTGCGCATTTTGCGTACGTTTTGATACACACGCACACGTGCGTTTTTTCTTTCCTTTGCCTACTTGTGTGTCGCCACATCACAGCCCGTGCACGCACATTGTATGCGCCGCACGGGCGGTGAACTTACCTCCTGCCACATACACATGTGCGATCGCCGTTGGATTTTTATCCAACGGCTAAGGTTGCGCCACGTCGACAAGGCGGGAGGCTCTTTGCGTTTTTTTCAAGAAAGCCCTCAATAAAACAAGCAATCGTAAACGAACGCCGCCCTGAAATATTCGTGTATATGCCATTACCGCATTCTCTCTCCTCCAATTTTTTCTAAAACATTAAAACTATATTGCAATAAAACCCTAAACATTTTTAAATAGGATCTTTACGCCTGCAATGGCGACCGAGAGCCGTTTTCATGGTCTTTTTGCAACGAAACGTTGCAAAAAGGCCCCGAAAAGTCCAGAAATTGTGTAAATACATTGTATTCTATTATAAATATGCCCTTTTTTAATAGAATAAATGCATTTCTTCTTGAAATATATCCCAGAAAAATCCTTAAAATTCATAAAAAATTCTAGAAAATTCTAGAAAATTCCCTGATTCATTCCCATGCTGATAAATGTCGAAACAAAATATTAAATGTCATTTTCATTCAAAAATAATTATTTCGAGCTTCAATAAATCCTAACAAATTCATATAATTAACAAAAAATTAGGGAAAAATCAGAAATTACTTGCAAACATTATTTTCATGCAAATCTATGATAACAGCCCAATTTTAAGCTCTTTAAATGCATGAAATCATGCTAATAACATGAAATAAAGATCGAAATTAGGGTGTTATCAGCACTAATTTCATACTTTTGTGATAAAAAATTTTCAGAACCTTAGGATATAATTGACAACTCTAAGTTGGACGTTATCCCTTTCCTGCAAAAGATCCTGTGGAAAAAATAATGACATAGAGAAATTGTTATTTTATTTATTTGACTTCTTCTTTGACTTCGTAACGTTGGATAACCTCAGAACCTTAGAATGAATTTTTCCCGTTCCTGGTGGTATCAAGATGCCGATGTGCCTGGATATCTTATCTGTCTCTCCAGGAAAATAGATATCCCCAGAAAGAGTAGTTCAATACTTTTTTTCTCTCCACTTCACCTACTCGGCTTATTGTATTTAAAGTGAGTAATGTATCCACTCCTATAATACTATTGTTCCGGACCATTGATCGTGACGAGACTGGGCGAATTTAGGCGTTGATTGGCCCACTAGACGATAGAGTCTGGGTGTTCCAGGCGTTGTACGACCCTGGCATGTAGAGCGGGACTCGTCCGACCCCGATGACGACTCTGACGACGATGTCAGCTTGGGTGCTGGTGCGTTATGCTCTATCACTTTCCACTGTTTCGTAAGCATGTTTCTTTTTTCTGACTCTCTCTATTCCATGTTACGGAGTAAGGGGGAACAACATGATCACAGTGGATGGGTTTCATTCGCTGATAAACTCTAACGTTCAATGTAAGTTATGCTTCTTCATTACTCTCTCTCTATTTCATTTGCTGATGCATTCCATGTAACAGAGTGCCATTTTATCTTTTGTGTTTTAGATGACTGCAGATGGATGTGCTCTCATTTACCATAAATTTATCGGTTTAAGATCCTACACATGAAACTGACCTGTAAGCACTCCATATTCATTTAACGCATAAATGTATCTTTATTTCATATCCTCCATGCTTGACACATCTCCATATTCATGTAATGTATAAATGGTATCTTTATTTCATTCCATGAAATGTTATCTTTATTTCATATATTCCATGCTTGACACATCTCGATCAAAGAGCCTGATGAAAACAGACTTGATTCCATGCGAGAAGCTCTCGTCGTATAATTTTGTTCCCCTTTTAAGTTGTGCAAAGAAAAGTATTTTTGCCTACTCGATTGTCACCCATGCAGTGATTCCATTCTGAGATATCTAGTTTTCACTTGTACCCATTATGATTTAGAGACTTAGATTGGGTTTCATGACGTCCTATCCCAAGAAAACTCTGAAATTTTGTGGGACAAAGGTCATTTTCTTGTTGTTCTCTCTCAAACAATGTAAGCCAAAAACATCTCCATAATTTAGTTACCTTTCCCTTCAAAAACATCTGTACCTGGCTTCAGTTGGGTTTTCTTGTAGTGCTCTCTCAAGAACAGGTAAAAAAGTTGGTTTCAAAATACTTTTGGATTTTCCACACCACTATTTTCTTCTATAAAGTTTTTTTCTGATTTCCTTGGTGCTCATTGATGTCGGACGTCGACAAAGACGTTGTCCGACGAGTAAATCACCAAGTAATGTAACTATGTGATGCAAAATGATCTAGGTGGAGTGTACGTGTAGGGCCGACAAGAGGGGATTCGCCGAGCTCCCAGCTCCGGGGCGGGCGACCGTTGATGATGATTGTGACCTTCTGACCCTTGTCAGAGCGATGACGGTAACTAAGGCGTCGAACGGAATAATTTCGTTGGGGCTCGCACGTAACAGACGGGGTCGACCTGTACCTAGGAAGACGCTCAACTCATAGTTTGCTCAATAATCTCTCACCTAATCTAGCCCAAGCGCAGTGGAGGGCGGCCAAAAATATACTGAAAGATGTAATATAACTCACAAGCAAGAGAACGACATACCTCGTTAGTGGTGACGTTCGTCGTTAGCGTCTTTGTCAGGCACGAATTGGTGCGGGCAAGTAGATGAGTGTGTGTCGTGGGTGGGGCACGGCTTGGCTCGACTAGCGGTGGCTTCGCAGCGCAGGAGCGTGTGATGGAGAAAAGAATGAGAACGAGAAGATGAAGATGTGTGGCAAGTAACGACGAGGCAGTTCAACGATCAATCATCCCAACGAGCACGTTCTAACCAGTCCGGCTCGACAGGATCTGATGGGGTTCACGAGTGGAACAAGCGACCGACAACCACAGGAAGCGGTTGTCTTCGAGGTTGAGGAGGTGCGCCACTATTCAGACAGTGGAAGTGGCGTGTATCGAGTCTGATCACGGCACAAACACCGGTGGTGACAGCAGAGTTTACCTATGACGCGTACAATTTGGGCATAGGGGAAGCCTTCGATGAGATCCAGAATAAACCCAAAGGCAACACCAGAAGGGGGTTAGATTGGATCAGATTGGTTCGGGACACCAAATGATCGGGTCAGATTCACGTGGACTGCTCCATTCGGTGAATAGCGTCGTCATTTCACTCGTGTGCACAGTGGAGCAATGGTGACGCCCAACGACAGCCGTCAAGTTGATCTGTCGCGGTGTAGCAACGTCGCCTTGTTTCATCGCAGTGTGGCGCCGAATCACGTTCGGGGGATTGTCGATCAGACGCACGTGCCAAAAATGTCAAACCGTAAAGAGTTATCTCCGGGTGGCAGCGCGGATCCACTTGGGACTTTTCCGTTCGTGAGCAGGTCAACGCACCGGCACCGTGCGCAGCGGGAAAAGAAAACGGCGAGAGAGTGTGTTTGCAATCTGGTGAGTAATGGATCTTCCGAGAATACTGATAGGCGACCGTTAGGGTCGTCCAGATGACAGTCGTGTGTTGGCTCGAGCGGTGGGGACCTGCACACAAGGGAGATAGACGATTGTCCCATGTAGTGACTTGCAAACGTGGGATATTGCCGTCTAAGAGAGAGGTGCAATAGCAACGCGATCGGGGGGAAATGTTGTGGTCTGACGTGCTTAGGCAGAGGCCGGTAGCGCAGGTAGGTCCTCTCCCTGCTCCTTTCTTCACTCTCTCCTTCCTCAGCCCTCTTCTTCTGCACGGTCTTCCTTCCTCTACTCCTTCCTCCTTTCTTCTTGGTGAGATCTGAAAACGTGAACGTAACTTCCAGATCTGAAAAAAATAATTTCCAGATCAAAAATTGAACGTTAGGTGACCCCCTTTTTACAACAAAGGTAAAACTAGAGATATGAAAACGATGCAAAAATGACACGGACGGATACAAAAATGCAAGTATACGGACGCTTCACGACGAGTAGGGTGCACTCGTCGTGATGAACACAAATAGAAATCAAAACGACTGAGAACACACAATTAAAACGCGAACACGTGCGCATACGTGCTCTACCCGGGGTATTTAAACCTGGCCATCTTCACGGATGCTTTGGCAAGCCGGTCAAGCTGGACATAGACCGGCAGTGATGCTGATGATAGCAAAGACGGCTCTGATGTCGATTCGTCGATGTCATCTGGGCGCGCTCCATCACTTATCCGCTAGGTCTTCCCGGAGTGGCCTGGAAAATATACCGTTTTCATAGGGCGCCGGCGCTGACTTTTCAGATATAGCAACTGTTTTACAAAGTCTATAAGAGAGGCGTCTTTTTACAGGGATAATTGCCAGTTTGTCAGTTATTACATTTTCCCCTGATGAACTCCATAGGGAGAACCCATGACTCATGGGCCATAAGATCTTTCTCCATATCTATAAGTAAATTTGACCAATTAAACTCCACAGTTAAATTTGGTTAATTAAACAGCAAAGGGACTCAATTGTAATAAAAGATACTTACACTGCAAGGGGGAGGTAACGACATTTTTTCATTTTGCTGTAATTTTTTACATTCTTTGAGAATATAATCCAAATAAAGATGCCATTCTGAAAATTTTAATTTACCCTAATTGGACGTTAAACTATTATTTAAACCAAATTAATTTAAAAAATAGACATAATTTAATACGATGAGAATGGAATGTATAGAAATTGATAATAAGATTTACTAAGTAGGGATTAAATATTGCCCTTTCCAAGTTTTATTGTAAATCCATACATTAATCTAGCAAGTTAATCCAATGATTTAAGATCAGAATGGCATGTATTAAGATTTATTATATTCTTTATTAATTAGGGATTCAATAATGACTTTTCCATATTTTATTGCAAATCCATACATTATTTTGGAAATTTAATCCAAATTTAACCGAATTTTTTTTCATTCCACATTCATCCGTCCACTGTCCTCGTCTTTCGGACGGACGAATTTTTCGTCCAACAGGATGAAAATCGTCCCGTCCCATTGTCCTGTGGACGAATTTTCATCCACAAATTCGTCCACACCCCCTGGACGGGACGAATTTTTTATCTACGGACGAAAAAACCATCCCGTCCATGTCCCTGCACTATATTTGCATGCCTACTTAAAGGAGTTATGGAGACTAGAGATAAACTGGGAAGTTATGATGCCATCAAGGATTAGCAACCAGTCGAAGGCACAATAACTAATGTAGATAACAGAAATTCAAAGAAAAATAAGAAATTCTTTGGTGGGTTATCGAACCTAATGCATCGGGTGTTAGACGCATTAATTCATCGCTCAAGGATAGCGCGCCTACTTTTATGCCGCCTGATCAATGCCCGTCTCTGTATCCCTTATTGTACCAATTCAATAGGACAGGATGATGAAGCATGTACATCCCTTCTACCGGGAACTACGCTCACCGCCCAATACTACCCCTATGTAGGTAGGGTTGGCTGAGCCTTTCTCCCTTTTATTAATGAGGACTAGGGTAGTGAAGTGAATGAGATAGGATTGGCCGTCGAGATATCTAGATAAGATTTTCACCGAAGGAACGAGACGAAAAAATGAAAAATAAGTCGAGGAGTCAACAATATCTCTTTTTTCGCGATCTAGAATTGAATGGCGGAGCGAGAGATAGAGGATGGGTGAGATGCCGCCGTAAATACCCTTCACTCCGCTGGATCCGACCCTTAAATCTTGCCGATTCAAATCTTAACAAAGCCGATGGACAACTGTTCATTTCTTTCAGACAAAACAAAATTAACTTAATAATCACAACGACGGTAGACGGCGTTTTCACGTATATAAAAGGTAAACGAACTAAGCTTTTTTATTTCAAAATTACAAAGATTTTCTGGCACTATTTTATGACATAATATCAAATCAGTTTGAATATTTAGAAATGCATTGTTTTATCTATTAATCTTGCTGAGTTCTTTTATTTGACATACACTTGTTTTCTTGAAAAATTCCAGTCAAATTTTTTTCCCTGAAAATAAAGAAAAAATTGGAATCGACCAAGGATTACAGTTCTAGAGAGCCAGATTATGGAGGAAACTACTAAAAGGTAACATGGCCAGAGGGATATACTCACTAAATTAAAGATGAAGTACATTCATATATTAAACCAACAGTTAGCTACGAAACTGAACGACTTTTGGAAGAAATAAATATACATGACCTTTAGTAAACTACTAATCGAAAATTGAGATTCTCTTGATCTACGGTTACGATTACCAAATGGAACGGGACCGATTGTTTCCACTTTCGGTCATCTCCAGGTCCACGGCCCTTTTAAATGGCAACATTTGCGTTTCGTTGGGTAATGCCATCGATAACCTACTTTGAGATATTGAGAGGAGTTCGCATCAAAACTTCCAGTTTAAGATATTAATACGCTCGATTTCTATTTCTATTTCTATTCCGAATTTGAAGTTGATAAGCTGAAAATTCTTGCTGCCAAGCGCTTCAGGGTCTTTAAAGATGTGATTCTTTAATCGGACGACACCTTCCTTCGATAACAGTTGCGTCTTCATCTGAGGTTACGACGAGCCGGTGAGCTCCTCCCTTTCCTGTTCCCCTAAAGCCAAGATCGAGTTAAGATTGGAGCAGACCCGTTTGTCTTAAATGCCTTGGGCTTCTTAGGGTAAAGGTTCTCCTAAATCTCGGCAAATATATATACTGAAGAATCACTTCGATTAAAGAATATCTTAATTTTCCGATTCTAAAGTTTAATTATAAGCGCGCATCATCATGGGCGGCGATAAGAGTCTGAATGTGATCCTTACCGACGACTAAAACAAATATTTATTGTGGATAACCTGTCTCTTACTATCAAGTAATAGTATTTTGTTTATTATCAAGTAAGAGTAATTCATTAGAATCTATACGCAGCCTAAGAGGTGGGCTGTTCACATCGTATTTTGCTTCAGACTAGGCGGCGTGAATTTGTTTTCATCTTTTCGGATCCCTCGCCGACTACGAAACGTGAGCATATTTTTTCGTCGACTTAAATTTCATAATATCTCACGACCGGCTACATGTTGATAGAGCATTTTACTACGCGAGTCTCAAGATGGTGGAGTGAGAATATCTCAAGTAACAAAAGGATCAGATTGAAAGTATACCTTTATCGATAAACAGTGAGACTGAGGAGTTGCTGAAAAAAAGATAATCAGTACGTTCTGCATAAAAAAGTTTTCAGGGTGATGTAAAGATGTACCCTTTTTTCTGTCAGCAGTGTATATTTCAAGATTTCTTCTTAGACTGGGCCCCTAATCTCGGCCATCGAATGATCTACGCCTACCACAAATCTCCAAAAAATAGCGTATCCGGTCTTCTCTGACTACACGCGCTTGACAGCGCTAGCCGCCAGCATAATCTGCGCAGATAACTATGTTTGGCCGACATTAGAACGATAGATGACGCGTTAACGTGGTCCTCTTATTTGCAGAATACGTCTACTGAATCTGTCCGATGCCGCGAACTTATTGGCTTTGCTCCACCACATTGAAAACTGATACTGACTTGTTCAATACGAGATGAACCACGGTTCCTGGGCCCTACTTCGGAATACGATAGAGTAGCAGCTTGTGACCTGGTACTGGTGGAGCAGAAACTGGGCGACGAAGCTCTGAATAAAATCATTCAAATAAACAGCAGAGGCATCGTCATTCCGTAGACAATGAAGTATTATATCGGAGCCTAGTCCCAGGGCCGTCTGCATCCTCCTTTCTTCCCTTCTCCGCTTAATAAAATGACAACCGCGATATCAAAAACATAAAAAAGTCAGATTTAAACAGTGCTAAAACGAAAGAGAGCGGAGAGAGGGTTTACTGTCTCCATCAATGCAGTCCAAGATATTATTTTATGGGCAAATAATAATTCCGCGTCCCTGTTTTAGAGAGAGAGAGAGCGAGTGAGACAAACGCGTTCCTGGATTCTACGGAACCCCTATATAACTGAAGCCCCTTTGCCTTCAGCTCACAAGTCACAACAAATCTGCGTAAGCGGAGAAGGCTCAAAGAGACTCGAGCATCAACTCCTTTAGACCCATTCAGCGTCTCCTAGTTACACGTTGTTGGGAAAGAGAGAAGTACGCAGTCCTGAGGAACATGGAAGCTCCGCTCTCCTCCTATCCCTGGGAGAACCTCGGATCCTACAAGGTACGTCTCCCAAGGTCTATCCGCCCATTTATTTTTAACTTTTTACCCTCGCTGAACTAACGTTGTTTTTCCTGCTCTGCTTTTGCTTTGTCAGTACATTCTTTACGGACCACTGTTGGCAAAGGCCCTCAATACGAGGCCATGGGAGGGTGTCACGCCCAGCTGGTGGGTGCACATCCTCCTCCTCTGCGCTCTACGTGGCCTTATCCACACCTTATGGTGTTCCTTTGGCAACATGCTCTTCCTCACGCGCAACCGCCGCATCATAAAGGAGGGCGTTGACTTCAAGCAAATCGACAAGGAATGGCACTGGTACAGCTCGCTCTCTCTTTTCCTATGTTAATCGGGAAATCCTCTGGTTCCATCTCTGCCTTTTATAACTTGTGATTTTTATCTAACTGAGATTGGCGATATGAAAAATCGCAGGGACAACTTCTTACTCCTGCAAGCGTTTATCGGTGCGGGTGCATACTACCTCTTCCCCTCGGCGGACAGCCTTCCTCTATGGAACGCCAAGGGGCTCCTCTACGCGCTTCTGGTCCACATGACGGTCTCGGAGACGCTGTTTTATTTCTCCCACAGACTATTCCACACCGGTTTTCTATTCCATCGCTATCACTCCCTCCACCACTCCGTCCCTGTTCCCCAGTCTCACACAGGTGAATGATTCTCTCCTATAATTGTTATTTTCACCCTGTTTCTTCACCCATCTTCCCCTTTTGCTGCCTGCTTGCCTCTGAAGTGCAGTGATCTATTGCCTGATCTCTCTTTTTAACGGTCTCCATCCAATGATGCAGCTGGACTGGCGACCCCAGTGGAGCACCTGGTGCTGAGCGCAGTCCAGGGGATGCCCCTTTTGTGTAGTTTCTGGATGGGGCATGGCTCCATAGCCCTAGTTTACGGGTACGTCCTGGGCTTCGACTTTCTCAGAGCCATGCTTCACAGCAACGTGGAGGTCCTCCCCAGCGGGCTCTTTCAGCGCATCCCCTTCCTCAGATACCTTCTCGCGACCCCTACGTAAGTGTTATCATCAAATCCCCTTAGGAGTTTTAATGATTATGATAATGATTCTGACGACGATGACAATTGGGTTCAGATACCACACGCTTCATCACAAGGAGCACGGCAGTAACTTCTGCCTCTTCATGCCGATATTCGACTTGCTGGGCAGCACTCTCAACCCCAAGTCCTGGGAAGAACACGAGAGGATCTGCAAAGGTACGCGATATTTACTCGATTATCTATTCGATCATTGTCGTTGTAAAACTTGCAAGAATCTCAAGCAGTGAAATCCCTGTTGTGACCACAGTGAAGAACGCGGATGTGCCCGGATTCGTGTTTCTGCTGCACGCCGTGGACGTGGTTTCGTCGATGCACTCGCCCTTCGTCTTCCGGAGCTACGCCTCCCACGCTTATGTCACGAACCTGCTCGTTCTTCCCCTGTGGCCCGTCGCGTTTGTCGTCATGATCTGTATGTGGGCCTTTTCCAAGACATTCCTTGTCTCCTTCTACAACCTTCGCGGCCGCCTGCACCAGATCTGGCTTGTTCCGCGCTTCGGCTTCCAGGTACAGATCTGGGTTCTACTTCTTGCCCATCTGTGACTTAACATATTTCTTTAAAAAAAATACTCTCTGGAAACATTTCAGTAAATTCTGTAACCTGTGTGATTTCAATGTACCGAATTGATGAATTTTTTTCTGCAGTACTTCCTTCCGTGGGCCAAAGATGGGATCAACGCGCAGATTGAGCACGCCATTTTGAGGGCAGATCGGCTGGGCGTCAAGGTCCTCAGCCTCGCCGCATTGAATAAGGTAGGTTCCATCTCTCCTTTTGGCTCCATCGAGAATCCAGTTTTTCCAAGTCAAGGTAGAATGGGGTATAAGGCGCGAGGGCTGATAAGATTTCGACAACTGTTTAGAATGAGTCTTTAAATGGAGGAGGGACTCTTTACGTGAAGAAGCACCCGGAGCTGCGAGTCAGAGTTGTGCACGGTAACACGCTTACCGCCGCCGTCATCATCAACGAGATACCGAACGATGTTAGCGAAGTCTTCCTCACTGGCGCCACCTCCAAACTTGGCCGCGCCATTGCACTTTACCTCTGCCGCCGGGGAATCCGCGTCTTGGTAAACATTCTCTCTTTCTCTCTGTGTCAAAACATATGGACAAAATATATACATTATCCACATCCCTTGTGCGCCTCGAATATCTCGTTATCCATGGGCATAACATGAGTGTCTCTTGGTACTTGCAGATGTTGACGGCCTCGGTGGAGAGGTTCCAGAGAATCCAGAGGGAAGCACCTCCGGAGTTGCAGCACTATTTGGTGCAAGTCACCAAGTATCAGGCAGCACAAAACTGCAAGGTAGTTCCGCGTCCCCTTTTAAATCATCCAAAGTAAATGTCTTCGCTATTTATGCAAGACGGGACGCTAATTCTTGTTTGGTTTGGAACAGACGTGGATCGTGGGCAAGTGGCTGAGCTACAAGGAGCAACAGTGGGCGCCCGCTGGCACCCACTTCCACCAGTTTGTTGTGCCTCCGGTCTTTGAGTTCCGCAGGGATTGCACCTACGGCAAGCTCGCTGCCGTGAGGCTCCCCGAAGACGTGCAGGGTCTGGGCATGTGTGAGGTAACTTTGTGGCCTCTAACATTTTGTGAGAAATGACAAATCTTTTGAGGGTGGAAAAGTGACAAACTCGTGTACATTTTTTTTCTTACAGTACAAGCTGGATAGAGGAGTCATTCACGCTTGCCATGCCGGAGGCGTCGTCCACTTTCTTGAGGGATGGACACATCACGAAGTCGGAGCCATCGACGTCGACAAGATTGATGTTGTCTGGGAAGCGGCGCTGAGGCATGGACTCCGACCTTCGTAGGAATTTAGCATCAACTACCGGGGGACGAGGCTCGCTAAAATAGCTCACTAGCCTCAGTTGAGAAGAATATTCTTTATATTCTCTTCACGTCCATTGTACTTAAATACAAAAATACAAATTCGTTCATTCGTTTCTTATGGCTCCATTGATATTTTTGGCCTCATGGATTGTATCATTTACGATGCAATGGATGTTATTGTCTCTTACAGCAATTCTTATATTCAGGTGTAGTGTTTAAGATGTTATTAAGGGGCACTGGAGGTCTGTGCGGAAAAGTGTGCTGAGTTTTTGGAGCTGAAAAATGGAAGTTTGAGGCTGTCCCTGAGGGCAGCTTTTTCCTTACATATATCCAACCATACCCTCTTATATAAAAATAAACTCGCCAGGCTATAATAAACCTTGTAGGGAGAGTGAAAGTGGCGATTTATGATTCATCAAGGTTTATTGGTGTTTCGTTGTTGAGTGAAGAATGAAGTCAACCAATAACTACATAAGTTCACATTGAAGGAGAAAATTTCCCGCTTCTGGTTGTAGATAAGGTTATAAGGTGAGTCATTTTACTCCACAAGGTCATCATCCTTTCCAACACCCCCCTACTTAGATGACAGCATTCTCCTCGTTCAAACAATTTATAACAACATCATCCATTCTTTCCGTCAAGCCACCTATCATCCATTCTCTATTACTAAGCCACCAATACCTTCATATAAATACCATGAAATCTTCTGGTTCCCTAACTTACATCGATTTTATGAATAATTAATAATATTAGAACAACCTTACTCGTCTTCCGTGAACTCAAGTGTTAAATTTCAGACCTTTGTTTTTTAATTTTGAGTGAATTAAAAGGGTATTGGCTGGTTTTAAAACAGTCCGAGGGGCTAAACTGAAGGAGAAGAAATCAAGAAAAATAGAAAGCATACACCTGCAAAAAGGAGGGGTCCTAAGCTACGGTTGGAGGACGTCCATATTTCAATCCGGACATGCCCTCATGAAATATGATGGAGATCATGACGGTCTATCATCCATTAACCAAACCTACTACTTATGGATGTGCTACCTGCATCACCTGCATCATCACCAGAAGAACCAACTCGCTTAATGTGACTTGTTGCAAATTCAGGGTTTTTTATTGGATGTGACATACGAAGAAGTGATATCTCCCCTTCTTTTTCCTACATTCTCCATCTCTTATCCTCGCCCGAGATGATTATTCCTGTGCTGGTATCTATTTCATAAAGACCTCATTCTGCCTAATATATGTCTCATTTTATTATCTTCTACAAATGGACGCTGACAACCATGACTCGTACTTTTTTAGGATGACATATCCTTACATATATCCCTCTACATTCGTCAATTTTTTCCTCATTTAACAACCATGGATTGGGGTCGCTTCTACAAGTGGACTTCCCTCCAAGAGGTGAGATCTTCCGTCATAGGCTGGTGGCTTCCTGGGCCATGGGAAGATATAAGATATCGTTGTATGTGGCAAATGGTGGTTGGATGTAGATAATTGGTGCTAATTTGGTTCAAACATTTGCGGTTTCTTTAATTGCATTTTATCAAAGTGTGTTGAGATATATTGAAGCCACCTAAAATTCTCTGCTCCATGAAAGTAGTGATTTAACACTACTTCATTAATAAAAAACTTGTAAGTTAACTCCCATAATCATTTATTATTTTACTCCGAATACAAGACTTGTAAATATTATGAGATAACTTAATTAGCCAGCTAAGTATAGGTTAGTCTTTAAGTAAGAGTCACGCGGTCAACTCCCGAGCTTGGGACGATGCTTGAATCTGATGCGTGTCAGCCTTAGTGCTTGGAGTAGAACACTGAGCAGCCTTGCTTTGTTGCAATGGAAGTCTTTGCAATAGCTTAAGATTGCAGGGAAGTGGTTATAGGAGAAAGTGGGGATGCAGCCCCATAGATGAATAGGCTCATTGCATTCATATCACAAATAGGTTACATTGTAGTCATGGACATTACATGGGGAAGAGGATGAAAGATACCAAAGTAACCAGATGAGGCACTGTGTGCCTTGGTAATGTCGCTCGTGCACCTTGAGGCCCGCCGCTCCATGCGCCCGCTGACCCCACTGCTACACGTGTGCCCCATGGGCATGGCGCTCGGTAATCTACTGCCCATCCCAGCCTTGACACTCTACGCGCCATAAGCACCCATGCTGGCACCTATCATGTGCGGTCCGCTCGGGCGCCACTATGCTTGGCGCCTTAAGCTGACATTGTGCACCTAGCACTACCTGCTAGGGTGCCACACGCCTACACCTCTCGGTACTCGCTATGCGCCAATGGCGTAGTATCTTGGTGGAATGTCTCCCACCCCGTGCTCCGCACACGCAACACGTGTGGTGGGCGCACAAACTCATGGTACGCCCACATGATCCCGCGCACAGCCGATGCACCCGCCCAGCCTGCGCGCCCGCGAGTCTAGCACGAGCAGGCCTCCCCTAATCTGCCACGCTTGAGCACCGGCGGCCATGCGCACCATGAGGGCGTTGGCCTAAAAGATCAGGGTCGAGTGTCACCACCCGTAGTGCATGTTGTAGTAGCCACACTTAAGGACTCAGTCTCCAAATCATGAGTCATGCACACAGACATGTTCCCAAAACACGTAGGCCTCCGTGCAGGATTGCCGCATACTTTGGGGCCTAAGAGTAAGTCACAGTAAGTTACAGTAAGTTATTTTCCTTTAATTAAAGTGAAAAAAGATATTAAAACATGAATTCCCTAAATGGTTTTATCAGTATGAAATTCTGTAGGAATACTTTTTATTATGTAACTGCATGGCATGGCTCTATCATAAATAGGTCAAATACTTTTATGACAAAATATTTTAGTTCTTTCTTGATCAATAAAAAACAATTATCTTTCATTCCGTCTTAGGATTATATTAATACTCTACAAGTACATAAAATACATCATTGGTTGAACTGTCGCGAAGATCCAAAAGTGGCGAGAGAGGCTTACTCTCGTTCACATTTTCATTCAGAAAAATACAAATATGCATCTCCATGATCAGGCTAGTTATCGCTGGTTTTCAATTATATAGCATTAAATTGATATATACGCATATTATCAGGCTTAAACTTGATGTAACTACAAAGAGTTGTATTGGTATTCTGTTTTTTCAGGAAACTTTTTTGTTATTGTGTAATTTCCAACAAGCTTATTTTTAGGAAATTATTTCTGAAGCTATACAATATTTTTGCATATTCGTTTAAAAGGTTTTGTTTCATTCACGTAGTTTTTTCTAATTCTTTTTTCCGCTTGTTGCAATCCTATTCAATGCAAATAATTGGGTGCGTCAATCATGTGCACAAAGCTATCATTATTGCGCTGAAACATGGATCATAACAGTCTTTCAGTTGAAAATCAGAAATGGACTAAGTGCTAGCACCTGAGCACACATCTTAATATGTATCTTGCTCGAAGGAAAAAATGCTATTGTGGTCGTAGAACTTGTAGTGCCATGTCATGTGATGACATTAAATATGGAATTTAATTATTGAACTTTTTTTGTGTATGTTTTAATATATAAAAGAAGAATTTGATGGATAAACATGTGCTGAATTTTTAGAGCCAACAAGGCCATTTGAGGCTCAAACTCTGCCTTCATGTCACCTGATTCTGGTTATAGATAAGGATCCAATGTAAGTTATTTGAGTCTATACTATCATTATCATTCCAAGACTCTTTAAGCTGGATTACACTATTCTCCTCAGTCAATCTTTTTATACTGAATTCATTCACTCCACCAATCCCCACTAATCATTTTTCCATTACTTATGCCATCAATAACCTTCATAAAAATACATATATAGATATCTATCCATCTTATCATTTAAAAAAATACACAATTTCTTCTAAAATTTTATATTATTAAATTAGCCTTGTTTTCTATGAAATCAAGTCATGACGTTTCATCCCATCTTAAGTTTGGTGAATTTAATGGTATTGGTAGGTTTTACAAAAATTGAGGTGCTACATTGAGATGTTAATAACAATAGAAATAAAATAACTGGACCATGGAGATGGCCTAAGCCTCAAGAAAATTGCGAAACTTCCTTATTTTCACGATATATGCCTCCACATTTTTAGCTTCACTGTTGATGATCTGAGAATTTTTATATAGGATTCCTTGATTTTTTTTTTGAAACAAAATTAAGTAATTACATCATTTATGAATTCATAAGAATTTATTAACAACATGAAATCGGTGCTTTAATAAATTCCTTAACTCCTTGTTCATTTAATGTTAGTATAAATTGGAATATGCTAATTCAAAACTTAGTCAACCTGCTTGACCTAAGACCATGTGTCTTCAAACATGTCATCAAGTGTGCATATGTTTATGTCTCTCGAATTATGCACCTTGAGCACCTCAGACATGTTGAAGGGATAAAGAATCGTTGCAAAAAATTAAACTAAAAATGTAAGTGAGAAAATACAAGGTATTATAAACAAGGAAATAATGGTAGCTCTCAGCTATGTTAAAAAGGGGTGACCTCTAAGAAAATAGATGCAAATATTACCTTACTCGATGCTCTTATATTGCTTCTATTTTTTCAGAGGAAATGACTTTGAATTATTCCACATGGATGGGAAAGTGCACTCTTAGATCAAATAATTAAAGAATACATAAATGTCGAAAAAATCAGATTGGGTATTGAAAATGAGTAGTGATTACATGTTTTAAAACATATGTTTAAATGGCTATTTTCGACCAGTTATCAATACTAATTCATTCATGAGGCAAAATAATTCTTACATCATTATTTTTAAAATTAACATAAATGATATATTTTATTTCGAAGTGTCAAGCTTTACATCATGAGTTTTTTAATGTGAAAAAAAGAATTTACATTCACTATTCTTTATGATATTACATATTTTTCTCTCATGTAATATAAAATAAACATCTAAAAACATTTAGTTCTTGATAATGAATTTTCTAATATATTTCCAATACACCCATAAAACATTATAGACATTTAAACTAGAGGTTTTAGCATCTAAGGTGCTTCAAAACATTATGTAGTAAAGTTATCAATAGAAAATGGTGGAAACGTATTGTAAAAGATACAAAGAAATGTTGGATCATAATTTACCATACTTCTAGTAGATCTGATCTTTTCGTTCAATGTATGCTTCAGTAGAATACTTCCACGTACAACTTAAGTAGATCATTCAATGGAAGTAAAGTTTTAGGTGTCCTGTGGTAACATCTATAACATGAATTGGGTTATGCAATAACATTTATAAATTTTTCCCTACTTAGAATAGGTTAGGTAAGGGTCGACTCCATAAGGTCAGGTAATGAGAGATTGAATTGTAATTCAAATACATACTAAAAAAATATTTTTCAAGATTTTATATTTTCTGGATTTTTTAAATATTTGCTAAAGAGCCAATTAACTAAATGATAAAAACTGGTCAACACAACCCTAAATAAATGAAATAATTATTTTTGATTTATGATAAGTTCTATTAAATATTTATGTTTTTATGATAAGTTTACTAACTTATTATGATTTTAGAAATTTTGGCTATTTATTTAGGGTAAGACAGAACCTTTATGGACAAATAGAACCTTCGGCCGCACTTCTCTTCGTGAAATTGTGACAGAAAAAAGTAGTGGACAAAAAATGTTCTTACTTTTGCCACATGATGGTATTTTTAATGCGGGTGGATGCGTTGGAAGGCTTGAAGTCTAGATATTATTTGAAATGTTTACCTAGAGAAAGTGGTGAGAAATGCAAATTAAATATTCAGAAGATCACACGGACATTTTTGTCGCTTCCCCTGAGGGCCAGGCAATGATGTTTCCCCAACAATCTTGATCACCCATAAACTGTCTGTCTCTATCAATCTTGAAGAAAAAAAGATGGATCAAGAAAATCTGATGCATTAGGCCTCCAACAACAAGTTGGGAGCACAAATCCAAGATGAGGTATAAAGGGAGGGGAGGAAAGGGAGCACAAATCCAAGATATAACTCTCCCAACCATTGGATTTAATTCTAATGCTTTGGAGGGCTAGGATTTCTTGATTTTCATCCTGGACCCACATTCCCTCATTCCTTGATTTAAAAACAGGACTTTCAAATTGAAATTTTGGGTTAGTTTCACAATTATTGCCTTTAGTTGACCCGGTCCTTAAAAGGGTTTGAATGGGATTCTAGAGTGGGCTTATTGTGCATTGGGCCTCTTTTTGTTATCTATTAGACTTATTAGCTCTCTATTTTTCTCCAATTTGTACCTAAAATTCACCATTGTATTTACCTAAGTCGTGTTTTCCAATTTGTACCTGATTTTGAGTGAAGTGGGGTTAGTCACAAAAATGAATAAAATGAAAATTAAATTATGAAATAAATCATACATTTTCATTTTATTCTTCATTTTGAATAATGCCAGTGCAAATATAAAAGTATTTGGTAAAAAGGAAGTATAAAAGCATAATTTTATTGATCCAATTTTATGTTATCAAACACCGAATCTAATATAGTGGTATCCAAAAGGTCAAAACATTACTCTATTAGGATATTGTGAATGCTAATATTTCTATTTATCATTTTTCCCAACTACATGACACCATGGTATTCTGCTCCTTTTTCACTTTTCAATGTTGGAAAATAGAGCTGAAATAATGATTTCCAATTCTTTAGATGCATTTATAGGGATTTTAATTGTGTCTCTTTTCTAATGGTCAATGCGAACTGTGGATGTTTAAAAGTAACTTAGGTAAGCCAATCATTGGTTGCTATGGACTCATGCTTCACAATGCCATAATGGAATATTTTCCCAATGATTATCTATGACAATCATTTGCAAAAGTCATAATTGGTTCTTATTCCATTGAATCAACCATTTACTCCATGTAAAAAAATCCTAACTACTAAAATATAATACACGCATTTTCTGTCAAAAAACTAATATCTCAATGAATATTATCTCAAAATATTCATAAAATATATATTCTAAATCAGAAAATTGTTTTTTTGGGATTATGATGTTTAGAAATCATTAAAAATACCATTAAATGAAAAGAAAAAAATATGACTCTAAAATAAATTTTAACATTTTAAACTTAATAGTGCACATAGATAATTATTTTAATGCATAAAAATATGGCAATTCCATAGATTTAGATCAATACTGACCGCTTGTAGAGTAAGAATAATATTGGTATTGATATCTCTGCAAATGATCCTCACAAGTAACTCCTTTATAGTCTAATTAGTGAGGTATAAGTATTATTTGATGAATCACAAATACTAGCGACATAGTTCATAACTATACCTTTGACTTTAGCATTCATCAATCTTTGGTCCAATTAAAAGTACATATATGGCAAGTTATGTTGGAGCCCAATGTCTTAGAACCATGATATGCATATTTCAAAATTTTTGGTGTGAAGTTTGAACGGAACTTATACTTCTTTTCTTAAATTGCAGAAATTTCTTGTATGGGAAGAGCAATCTGAAAATATGCCTAATGGGAATTAGGTATTTATGAAAGTAGGAAGTGTTATTTTCAGTACTGACCATAACAAGTTCGATGGTGACAAATACTTACTGAACGTCAAGGCCATGAGGACCAATATTTGATGTATGGATGATTGTAATGCCCCAAAGTATGCGGCATTCCTGCACAGAATCATGCGTGCTAACTGTGGGGACATGTCAGTGTACCAGACTCATGATTTGGAGACTAAGTTCCTCAGTATTATGTCACAACACACTACAGGTGACAACTTCTGACCTTGATCTTTTAGGCCATCGCCCTTTTGGTGTGTTTGCCCGTAAGCTCTCACGTGTAGCGGATCAAGGGAGGCCCGTGAGTGATGGGTGCGCAGGCTGCCAAAAGCGCGCGTGCAGGCGCCAAGCGCTGCGTGCATGTGCATGACGCGCAAGCTGTACGGTAGAGTCGTAGGGCTGCACGCGGAGTCATGCGAGTGAGATGCGCGGCCTCATGCGCGCTATGTTCATCACGTGTGCGGGGAGTGGGGCGGGAGGCATCCTGCCAAGAAATTATGGCATTGGCAGGCTGAGAGTGCCAAGATGGTGCGGGAGAGCAGCGCCCCTGCGGGTAGTGCTCGGCGAGTAGCACTTAGTTTGAGGCCCTGAGCACAACAACGTTTGACCAAACCTCTCTATAGGTGTAAGTGCAGGTGCCAACGGCGTCTGTAATCGTCGAGGCTGTGATGGTGTGTGTGCTCACCAATCTCACGGGCGCGCTATGCCCGACCTAATGACACATGTGCAGCAGAAGGGCTGGTGGGCACGCGCATGCAGAGTGGCAGGCCTCCAGGCCAAAGAGCGATACTACCAAGGAGTGTTGCATATCATCCCATTAGTTCACTAACATCCCTCGTTTCCCCCTATGTAATGCTCATGACTATGATGTAACCTCTTTATGATATCAATGCAATGATCATATTCCCTCACCGGGCTGCATCCCCACCCTCTCCTCTAACCCCTTCCATGCATACTTAAGTTATTGCAACGACTTCCGCTGCAATAGATCAAGGCTGCTTAGTGCTCTGGTCCAAGCACTAAGGCTCGCACGCGCCAAATTTGAGCATTTTTCCTAGCTTGGGATTTAATTTCATGGCCATGACACATAGCGCACGAAACAAATGTGTCACTTGATCAAGATATCAGTATCCAGGCAGAAGAAGAAGCAAGTGGAATTCTCCTTAAGAAAGATTAACACTTGAATAATGATGAAGCCAAATTCATACGTATGCCGAAAAGGATGCGAATATATTGTAGAAAGGGGGCTAAGAAGTGTCCTATGGGAAGCTAAAAGCCCGTTTAGTTCAAAGAAGAAATGGCGTTCCGTACTTGAATCCCATAGGGGGAAAAGTATGGAACGATGGTATGATAGGAGGAAGAGGGGGGATGACATCAAATAGGTACACATAAATAAGTGTTTTTTATGATATAAAGTACTATTTATATCAAGAATATGCACATAAATATCACTTATTCCTGTTGAAAATGAAATGAACAGTCAGTTTTGTAGTTGATCCTAACTAATGGGGTTTCCCTATTTATGAACTAACCCCACTTGATTCCGTTGAATCGAGTGGTTTATTTTTCTCATAATTTTCTTGGATCTTCATTTATAACAGGACGTTGGAAATTGAAATATTATTGTTGGAGAAGAGAGGGACCTAAAGTACAATGAAGCCCACTAAGACTAGGCCTAATCCAGATCCCAAGTCAAAGTAGAGGCCTGTTTTTTAGGAGGAATTCAAGAGATAGTTGTTGTTTCTTTCCTATAAAGGGGTCCATGAAATTTACTAGTCAAATTGCCAAATACATGCCACACATTCTAGGTTTCCGCATTGAGAATCTAGGATCCTTATTTGTACCCCTTTTCTCCCACATTATAATTATCCCTGAGTATCTGTCCCAAAACCTGTTTTAGCAGCCTTTGTTACAGCCTTGGGTTTTGTTATTTGCTTGTGAATACACTCAGTTTGAGTGTCAGATTGAGTGAAGAAGGGAAATAGATCATCAGGTTTGGAGGAAATTGAAGGATGCTTCCTTAGCCAGAAAGAGACTTCCATCAGAGGTTCATGCATTCTTGGAGGTCCATGCCTTTTATACTAAATTAGCACCAATTATCTACATCCAACCACCATTTGCCACATACAACGATATCTTATATCTTCCCATGGCCCAGGAAGCCACCAGCCTATGACGGAAGATCTCACCTCTTGGAGGGAAGTCCACTTGTAGAAGCGACCCCAATCCATGGTTGTTAAATGAGGAAAAAATTGACGAATGTAGAGGGATATATGTAAGGATATGTCATCCTAAAAAAGTACGAGTCATGGTTGTCAGCGTCCATTTGTAGAAGATAATAAAATGAGACATATATTAGGCAGAATGAGGTCTTCATGAAATAGATACCAGCACAGGAATAATCATCTCGGGCGAGGATAAGAGATGGAGAATGTAGGAAAAAGAAGGGGAGATATCACTTCTTCGTATGTCACATCCAATAAAAAACCCTGAATTTGCAACAAGTCACATTAAGCGAGTTGGTTCTTCTGGTGATGATGCAGGTGATGCAGGTAGCACATCCATAAGTAGTAGGTTTGGTTAATGGATGATAGACCGTCATGATCTCCATCATATTTCATGAGGGCATGTCCGGATTGAAATATGGACGTCCTCCAACCGTAGCTTAGGACCCCTCCTTTTTGCAGGTGTATGCTTTCTATTTTTCTTGATTTCTTCTCCTTCAGTTTAGCCCCTCGGACTGTTTTAAAACCAGCCAATACCCTTTTAATTCACTCAAAATTAAAAAACAAAGGTCTGAAATTTAACACTTGAGTTCACGGAAGACGAGTAAGGTTGTTCTAATATTATTAATTATTCATAAAATCGATGTAAGTTAGGGAACCAGAAGATTTCATGGTATTTATATGAAGGTATTGGTGGCTTAGTAATAGAGAATGGATGATAGGTGGCTTGACGGAAAGAATGGACGATGTTGTTATAAATTGTTTGAACGAGGAGAATGCTGTCATCTAAGTAGGGGGGTGTTGGAAAGGATGATGACCTTGTGGAGTAAAATGACTCACCTTATAACCTTATCTACAACCAGAAGCGGGAAATTTTCTCCTTCAATGTGAACTTATGTAGTTATTGGTTGACTTCATTCTTCACTCAACAACGAAACACCAATAAACCTTGATGAATCATAAATCGCCACTTTCACTCTCCCTACAAGGTTTATTATAGCCTGGCGAGTTTATTTTTATATAAGAGGGTATGGTTGGATATATGTAAGGAAAAAGCTGCCCTCAGGGACAGCCTCAAACTTCCATTTTTCAGCTCCAAAAACTCAGCACACTTTTCCGCACAGACCTCCAGTGCCCCTTAATAACATCTTAAACACTACACCTGAATATAAGAATTGCTGTAAGAGACAATAACATCCATTGCATCGTAAATGATACAATCCATGAGGCCAAAAATATCAATGGAGCCATAAGAAACGAATGAACGAATTTGTATTTTTGTATTTAAGTACAATGGACGTGAAGAGAATATAAAGAATATTCTTCTCAACTGAGGCTAGTGAGCTATTTTAGCGAGCCTCGTCCCCCGGTAGTTGATGCTAAATTCCTACGAAGGTCGGAGTCCATGCCTCAGCGCCGCTTCCCAGACAACATCAATCTTGTCGACGTCGATGGCTCCGACTTCGTGATGTGTCCATCCCTCAAGAAAGTGGACGACGCCTCCGGCATGGCAAGCGTGAATGACTCCTCTATCCAGCTTGTACTGTAAGAAAAAAAATGTACACGAGTTTGTCACTTTTCCACCCTCAAAAGATTTGTCATTTCTCACAAAATGTTAGAGGCCACAAAGTTACCTCACACATGCCCAGACCCTGCACGTCTTCGGGGAGCCTCACGGCAGCGAGCTTGCCGTAGGTGCAATACCTGCGGAACTCAAAGACCGGAGGCACAACAAACTGGTGGAAGTGGGTGCCAGCGGGCGCCCACTGTTGCTCCTTGTAGCTCAGCCACTTGCCCACGATCCACGTCTGTTCCAAACCAAACAAGAATTAGCGTCCCGTCTTGCATAAATAGCGAAGACATTTACTTTGGATGATTTAAAGGGGACGCGGAACTACCTTGCAGTTTTGTGCTGCCTGATACTTGGTGACTTGCACCAAATAGTGCTGCAACTCCGGAGGTGCTTCCCTCTGGATTCTCTGGAACCTCTCCACCGAGGCCGTCAACATCTGCAAGTACCAAGAGACACTCATGTTATGCCCATGGATAACGAGATATTCGAGGCGCACAAGGGATGTGGATAATGTATATATTTTGTCCATATGTTTTGACACAGAGAAAGAGAATGTTTACCAAGACGCGGATTCCCCGGCGGCAGAGGTAAAGTGCAATGGCGCGGCCAAGTTTGGAGGTGGCGCCAGTGAGGAAGACTTCGCTAACATCGTTCGGTATCTCGTTGATGATGACGGCGGCGGTAAGCGTGTTACCGTGCACAACTCTGACTCGCAGCTCCGGGTGCTTCTTCACGTAAAGAGTCCCTCCTCCATTTAAAGACTCATTCTAAACAGTTGTCGAAATCTTATCAGCCCTCGCGCCTTATACCCCATTCTACCTTGACTTGGAAAAACTGGATTCTCGATGGAGCCAAAGGAGAGATGGAACCTACCTTATTCAATGCGGCGAGGCTGAGGACCTTGACGCCCAGCCGATCTGCCCTCAAAATGGCGTGCTCAATCTGCGCGTTGATCCCATCTTTGGCCCACGGAAGGAAGTACTGCAGAAAAAAATTCATCAATTCGGTACATTGAAATCACACAGGTTACAGAATTTACTGAAATGTTTCCAGAGAGTATTTTTTTTAAAGAAATATGTTAAGTCACAGATGGGCAAGAAGTAGAACCCAGATCTGTACCTGGAAGCCGAAGCGCGGAACAAGCCAGATCTGGTGCAGGCGGCCGCGAAGGTTGTAGAAGGAGACAAGGAATGTCTTGGAAAAGGCCCACATACAGATCATGACGACAAACGCGACGGGCCACAGGGGAAGAACGAGCAGGTTCGTGACATAAGCGTGGGAGGCGTAGCTCCGGAAGACGAAGGGCGAGTGCATCGACGAAACCACGTCCACGGCGTGCAGCAGAAACACGAATCCGGGCACATCCGCGTTCTTCACTGTGGTCACAACAGGGATTTCACTGCTTGAGATTCTTGCAAGTTTTACAACGACAATGATCGAATAGATAATCGAGTAAATATCGCGTACCTTTGCAGATCCTCTCGTGTTCTTCCCAGGACTTGGGGTTGAGAGTGCTGCCCAGCAAGTCGAATATCGGCATGAAGAGGCAGAAGTTACTGCCGTGCTCCTTGTGATGAAGCGTGTGGTATCTGAACCCAATTGTCATCGTCGTCAGAATCATTATCATAATCATTAAAACTCCTAAGGGGATTTGATGATAACACTTACGTAGGGGTCGCGAGAAGGTATCTGAGGAAGGGGATGCGCTGAAAGAGCCCGCTGGGGAGGACCTCCACGTTGCTGTGAAGCATGGCTCTGAGAAAGTCGAAGCCCAGGACGTACCCGTAAACTAGGGCTATGGAGCCATGCCCCATCCAGAAACTACACAAAAGGGGCATCCCCTGGACTGCGCTCAGCACCAGGTGCTCCACTGGGGTCGCCAGTCCAGCTGCATCATTGGATGGAGACCGTTAAAAAGAGAGATCAGGCAATAGATCACTGCACTTCAGAGGCAAGCAGGCAGCAAAAGGGGAAGATGGGTGAAGAAACAGGGTGAAAATAACAATTATAGGAGAGAATCATTCACCTGTGTGAGACTGGGGAACAGGGACGGAGTGGTGGAGGAGTGATAGCGATGGAATAGAAAACCGGTGTGGAATAGTCTGTGGGAGAAATAAAACAGCGTCTCCGAGACCGTCATGTGGACCAGAAGCGCGTAGAGGAGCCCCTTGGCGTTCCATAGAGGAAGGCTGTCCGCCGAGGGGAAGAGGTAGTATGCACCCGCACCGATAAACGCTTGCAGGAGTAAGAAGTTGTCCCTGCGATTTTTCATATCGCCAATCTCAGTTAGATAAAAATCACAAGTTATAAAAGGCAGAGATGGAACCAGAGGATTTCCCGATTAACATAGGAAAAGAGAGAGCGAGCTGTACCAGTGCCATTCCTTGTCGATTTGCTTGAAGTCAACGCCCTCCTTTATGATGCGGCGGTTGCGCGTGAGGAAGAGCATGTTGCCAAAGGAACACCATAAGGTGTGGATAAGGCCACGTAGAGCGCAGAGGAGGAGGATGTGCACCCACCAGCTGGGCGTGACACCCTCCCATGGCCTCGTATTGAGGGCCTTTGCCAACAGTGGTCCGTAAAGAATGTACTGACAAAGCAAAAGCAGAGCAGGAAAAACAACGTTAGTTCAGCGAGGGTAAAAAGTTAAAAATAAATGGGCGGATAGACCTTGGGAGACGTACCTTGTAGGATCCGAGGTTCTCCCAGGGATAGGAGGAGAGCGGAGCTTCCATGTTCCTCAGGACTGCGTACTTCTCTCTTTCCCAACAACGTGTAACTAGGAGACGCTGAATGGGTCTAAAGGAGTTGATGCTCGAGTCTCTTTGAGCCTTCTCCGCTTACGCAGATTTGTTGTGACTTGTGAGCTGAAGGCAAAGGGGCTTCAGTTATATAGGGGTTCCGTAGAATCCAGGAACGCGTTTGTCTCACTCGCTCTCTCTCTCTCTCTAAAACAGGGACGCGGAATTATTATTTGCCCATAAAATAATATCTTGGACTGCATTGATGGAGACAGTAAACCCTCTCTCCGCTCTCTTTCGTTTTAGCACTGTTTAAATCTGACTTTTTTATGTTTTTGATATCGCGGTTGTCATTTTATTAAGCGGAGAAGGGAAGAAAGGAGGATGCAGACGGCCCTGGGACTAGGCTCCGATATAATACTTCATTGTCTACGGAATGACGATGCCTCTGCTGTTTATTTGAATGATTTTATTCAGAGCTTCGTCGCCCAGTTTCTGCTCCACCAGTACCAGGTCACAAGCTGCTACTCTATCGTATTCCGAAGTAGGGCCCAGGAACCGTGGTTCATCTCGTATTGAACAAGTCAGTATCAGTTTTCAATGTGGTGGAGCAAAGCCAATAAGTTCGCGGCATCGGACAGATTCAGTAGACGTATTCTGCAAATAAGAGGACCACGTTAACGCGTCATCTATCGTTCTAATGTCGGCCAAACATAGTTATCTGCGCAGATTATGCTGGCGGCTAGCGCTGTCAAGCGCGTGTAGTCAGAGAAGACCGGATACGCTATTTTTTGGAGATTTGTGGTAGGCGTAGATCATTCGATGGCCGAGATTAGGGGCCCAGTCTAAGAAGAAATCTTGAAATATACACTGCTGACAGAAAAAAGGGTACATCTTTACATCACCCTGAAAACTTTTTTATGCAGAACGTACTGATTATCTTTTTTTCAGCAACTCCTCAGTCTCACTGTTTATCGATAAAGGTATACTTTCAATCTGATCCTTTTGTTACTTGAGATATTCTCACTCCACCATCTTGAGACTCGCGTAGTAAAATGCTCTATCAACATGTAGCCGGTCGTGAGATATTATGAAATTTAAGTCGACGAAAAAATATGCTCACGTTTCGTAGTCGGCGAGGGATCCGAAAAGATGAAAACAAATTCACGCCGCCTAGTCTGAAGCAAAATACGATGTGAACAGCCCACCTCTTAGGCTGCGTATAGATTCTAATGAATTACTCTTACTTGATAATAAACAAAATACTATTACTTGATAGTAAGAGACAGGTTATCACAATAAATATTTGTTTTAGTCGTCGGTAAGGATCACATTCAGACTCTTATCGCCGCCCATGATGATGCGCGCTTATAATTAAACTTTAGAATCGGAAAATTAAGATATTCTTTAATCGAAGTGATTCTTCAGTATATATATTTGCCGAGATTTAGGAGAACCTTTACCCTAAGAAGCCCAAGGCATTTAAGACAAACGGGTCTGCTCCAATCTTAACTCGATCTTGGCTTTAGGGGAACAGGAAAGGGAGGAGCTCACCGGCTCGTCGTAACCTCAGATGAAGACGCAACTGTTATCGAAGGAAGGTGTCGTCCGATTAAAGAATCACATCTTTAAAGACCCTGAAGCGCTTGGCAGCAAGAATTTTCAGCTTATCAACTTCAAATTCGGAATAGAAATAGAAATAGAAATCGAGCGTATTAATATCTTAAACTGGAAGTTTTGATGCGAACTCCTCTCAATATCTCAAAGTAGGTTATCGATGGCATTACCCAACGAAACGCAAATGTTGCCATTTAAAGGGCCGTGGACCTGGAGATGACCGAAAGTGAAACAATCGGTCCCGTTCCATTTGGTAATCGTAACCGTAGATCAAGAGAATCTCAATTTTCGATTAGTAGTTTACTAAAGGTCATGTATATTTATTTCTTCCAAAAGTCGTTCAGTTTCGTAGCTAACTGTTGGTTTAATATATGAATGTACTTCATCTTTAATTTAGTGAGTATATCCCTCTGGCCATGTTACCTTTTAGTAGTTTCCTCCATAATCTGGCTCTCTAGAACTGTAATCCTTGGTCGATTCCAATTTTTTCTTTATTTTCAGGGAAAAAAATTTGACTGGAATTTTTCAAGAAAACAAGTGTATGTCAAATAAAAGAACTCAGCAAGATTAATAGATAAAACAATGCATTTCTAAATATTCAAACTGATTTGATATTATGTCATAAAATAGTGCCAGAAAATCTTTGTAATTTTGAAATAAAAAAGCTTAGTTCGTTTACCTTTTATATACGTGAAAACGCCGTCTACCGTCGTTGTGATTATTAAGTTAATTTTGTTTTGTCTGAAAGAAATGAACAGTTGTCCATCGGCTTTGTTAAGATTTGAATCGGCAAGATTTAAGGGTCGGATCCAGCGGAGTGAAGGGTATTTACGGCGGCATCTCACCCATCCTCTATCTCTCGCTCCGCCATTCAATTCTAGATCGCGAAAAAAGAGACATTGTTCACTCCTCGACTTATTTTTCATTTTTTCGTCTCGTTCCTTCGGTGAAAATCTTATCTAGATATCTCGACGGCCAATCCTATCTCATTCACTTCACTACCCTAGTCCTCATTAATAAAAGGGATAATAGCACGAAATGTCCCAAACTTTTTCAATAATCTGAGATATATCCAAAACTTTTTTCTTGGCACGGTATATCCCAAACTCTCAAAGTCGACTCCGACATATCCTCCAACATATCCCGGTGATGACGTGGAATCTATTGTGGCTGCCAGGTGGATTTCCGGTCAGATTTTGAGCTGGCGGAATCCACCTGGCAGCCACGATTGATTCGACGTCATAACTGGGATTAACCCTTTTCTCTCTCTATCCTCGATCAAACCTAGTTGAGAGAAAGAGAGCGCGAGAGAGTGAGAGGCGTTCTAGAGAGAGAGAGCGAGAGAGAGAGGCATTCCAGAGAGAGAGTGAGAGAGTGAGAGAGAGGCGTTCTAGAGAGAGAGAGAGATGTTCCAAAGAGAGAGATGCCGCCATGGTTCGAGCAGTTCTTGAGAGCGGTGTTCTACGTGCCGTGCCCGGCTCACATGGAGAATCGCAAGTGGTGCAATCTCTACTGCACCGACTGTATGACCCCGATCTGCTCCGACTGCCGCGACGACGCCGAAAGCATTGCCGCCGCCGCAAGCACCTCATTCTACAGGTTCTTCTTCTTCTTCTTCCTCTTCCTCTTCTTTGACCTGATCAGGGGATTGCAGGTGGTCCGATCTTCGTACCAGGCCGCGGTACAGATCGACGGCACGAACAGGCTCGGGAAGTTGTTCGGCGAGGAGGACGATGACATTCAAGTCTACCGCGCGAACCGGGTCAGGATCTACTATCTCCATAGCCGCGGGCCGAGCAAAGCAGAGGCCGGGAGGGCCAGCCCTTTCCTGTACGGAGCCTGCAGCTGGCCGCTGCTCGACGCGGACAAGCGATACTTTTCTATCAGCTGCAAGTTGAGGTAATTTCCCGAGGAATTGAAAATTGGACGGGAATTTGAACTGATTTGAGATTTGGCCTGTAGCTCATGCCCGAGGAAGAACACGGCCGGCTCTGCCACCATCTCCGCGACTCTTCCTTCTCGCACACCGTCGGGTTCAACGGCGACGACGTCCCCCGCGAGCGGGGCAAGGGGGATAAGCGGAAGGCCAAGTTTCCAAGGAGATCGCCCATGTTTCAATCGTTGTTGACCTGCGGAAATCTCGAGCGGGGATCTGAAAGTGGAACCTGATCGTCCGGGATGCTTCTCACGCGGGTGATTTTTCCTCATTCTTTGATTCTGCCGTGCTTGTAGGACGACAACACAGATGAACAATTTTGGATCCGATTTCCCAGAGTGATCTCACTGAGCTGCGGCGACTGCGTTCGCAAAAGCTTCTTCGATCGTCAGGCGGAGCTTGCGACGGTTTCTTGGTAAATTGTGTGGGGGATGAACGGCGGAGACGATGGAATGAACGGTCTCTTCTTCCCGGTGGTCTTAGCTCGTTCGCGAAAAGGCCTAGATCTTTCTTATCTGTCGCTCAAATCATATCGATCTCCTTCTCTTCTCTCTCTCTCGCTCTATCTCTCTTGGTCTCTCTCTCCCTCTTTTTCTCGGACTCTCTTTCACTCTCTCGCTCTTTCTTTCTCTTTCACTCTCTCTCTCTTATCCCTCGCTCTTTCTCTCTCTTTATCGGCCTCTCTCTCTCCCTCTTCTCGTTCTCTGGGTCTCTCTTTCACTCTCTCTTCCTCTTCTCTCTCGCTTCCTCTCTCTATCTTTTCTCTGTCTTGGTCTCTCTCTCCCTTTTTCTTTCTCTCGCCCTCTCTGCCTTTCTCTCTCTCTCCCCTCGCTGCCTTTCTCTCTCCTTCCCCTCTCTACCCTTCTCTCTCTCCCCCTCCTCTCTACCTCTCTCTCGCCCTCCCTCCCTCCCTCGCTCGCACTCTCCGTTGGTCTCTGTCTCTCTCTCCCTGTCCCTCCCTCACTCTCTCCTTCGGTCTCTCTCTCCCCGCCCTCTCTCTTTTTCTTTCTCTTTCTCTCTCTCTTTTTCTCTCTTTCGCTCTCTTTCTCTCTCTGCCTCTCTCTCTCTCTCTCCCTCTGTCCCTCCCTCCCTCTCTCTCTCTCTCATTCCTTCCCACCCGCTCTTTCTCTCTCTCAGTCTCTCTCTTTCTATGTCTCTATCTTTCTCTCTCTTTCTCTCTCTACAACGTCTCTCTCTCTAGGATGCCTCTCTCTCTCTCTCTCTCGCTGTCTCTCTCTAGAATGCCTCTCTCTCTTGCTCTCTCTCTCTCAACTAGGTTTGATCGAGGATAGAGAGAGAAAAGGGTTAATCCCAGTTATGATGTGGAATCTATCGTGGCTGCCAAGTGGATTCCGCCAAGTCAAAGTCTGACCAGAAATCCACCTGGCAGCCACGATGGATTCCAAGTCATCACCAGGATATGTCAGAGTCGACTTAGAGAGTTTGGGATATACCGTGTCAAAAAAAAATTTAGGATATACCTCAGATTTTTGAAAAAGTTTGGGGCATTTCGTGCTATTAACCCTTAATAAAATGGAGAAAGGCTCAGCCAACCCTATGTACCTACGGATAGTAGTGGACGATGAGCATAGTTCCCGATAGAAGGGGTGTACATGCTTCATCATCCCTTCCTATTGAATTGGTACAATAAGGGATACAGAGATGGGCATTGATCAGGCGGCATAAAAGTAGGTGCACTATACTTGAGCGAGGAATTAATGCGACTAAGGCGTAATACAACGATATAGGCTACAAACACCCGATGCATTAGGTTAGATTCCAAAACATAATAGATGTATTTACAACTTAATACAATCCTTGTGCCTTTCTAAAACACATAACGCCAAGTACTGTTAGCCCTCAAATATCAATAATTAAACACCCTAAATCGTAAAAATTGTTTCAACTAGTGAAGGAAATACTCATACCATTAAATCATAAAAATTGTTTCAACTAGTGAAGGAAATACTCATACCATTAAAATACATTTTTTCATTTATTTCGTCGAATACAGCTATCCGGCATAACTTTATACTGCAGTCCATTGTAATTCAATTCCTTACCTTGTTTCCAATTTTTATTTTAAAATGGCAAGCATTTCTCCCTTCTGCTCAGTTTTTCTCGAACTGAATAACTATTTTCTCACAGTTAATTAAGATTCAAATTTACACTACTACAAAGGGCCTCATCGTTCACCTACTATCCCTTTCTTGATGCCTCAGAAGGGTTCAACAAGTGGATGGTAATTCTTTTTTATCTGCTCTATTGTGGAAGTTTTACCAATTCAATTGATTTTTTAATTCAAAATTAAGAACTTGACATCATTTTATGTGACTTGAAACTAAAGGGGTAGATAAGTGGCCCGATGGAGACATTTTTGTCTTGGAAAAGTAGCTCAAACCATGACCTTCATGACAGGGATTCATTCTTAGGGCCTACAAACTACCAATGCATTACCCTAGGCTTTGACACTTAACACTTAGATCTACAACTTAAAATTGTGAAGTATAAGCGAAAGCCCCCTTCTAAAATGCTTAATCTCAAGTAGTGTTAGCCTTAAGTTTTCCATCCCAGCATGTAATATCTTACACTCAAATATTCGATATCCAGGAAAAGTAAAATGGTGTGAGGTGATGATATGATAGTCATGGAGATATAATGAGGAGGAAATAATGGTTTAATGTCAACTGAGCCACAGCATTTGCTGATGATATGTTCTTGAATGAGCCAACTATACCAGTACTCATCCTCTCCCGACTTTCCCCATTGTCTCTTGATAGTCCTAAGGCAAAAGGACCAAAGTCTCAGATGTAGACGAATGTCGACGAGAGGAGCACCGCACTCGGAACCAGAAGAGTGTGCGTGCAGACGTCGCCATCTTCGAGGGGTCGAGAAAACCCAATGAGGTCATCAACTGGGAGTCGAACATGAACTCCTACTTCTGGTGGTACAGCATGGACGACGACTTGTGCATCGAACATGCAGAGACGAGACTTGGCAGACAGGCCAAGATCTTTTGGGAAAACGAGCGTGTCGCTGCCAAGTGACGAGGATGATCCATCATGTCATGGGCCGAAATGGCGCTGAATCTGAGGAGTAAGTACGTGCCGCGACAATACCAGATGTCGCTGTTTCTCACGTGGCTTGACCTTAGGCAAGGTCGACTCACAGCGATAGAATACATCGAGGCATTCGAGGAGTGTCGGATGCAATATCGATTCGTGGAGGACCCGCAAATCATCATCGGCCTGTTTGCCCACAGGCTTCAGCCGACCCTACGCAGCAAGGTTCTTAAGTACAACCCTGCCAAGGTCGACGAAGCCTACCACTTGGTGGAGCACATGGAGCATTGGGGCGACGAAGCCGCCACACACATCACTCACACCGCGCCTCGAGCCAGCCCCGCTCGCACCGCACCGCCCGCTACCGTTCGGGCTTCTGAGAACATGGGGGGGCAAGGAATCGCCCCCGTCACCTCCGTGGGTTCTACCCCATCTGCTGGGGCTGTCACGAGCGACACTCCAGCCCGCAGCACTATCGTCAGTCAAGCACCACTTACGTGCTTCAAGTGCCAAGGGAAAGGGCACAAGGCTAGCCAAGGTCCGTCTTCGGCCCTCCTGGTCGATACAGGAGAGGCCGAACAAGACCTGAATGGAGAACTGTTACCTGACGACGACTATTGTGCAAATGAGGAGATTGCGAACGGGTACGAATCGCCCAACCCCCAGGTCGGGTACATCCAGATAGTGGATGCCATTATGACTATGGCACCTGCTCCACGCCCTAGCGCTCAGCAAATCTCTAGCATCGTTGCCGATCACCCAAGCACTAGCGGGACGTCCGTCCCACCTGACGTTACCTTGTAGGTTAATCCTGCTCCTGTCCTGCAAAGGACAGCCATGATGGCCGACACGACGCTACAAACATCGGTCTTCTGCACGTTTATCCGGATCAACGACAAAGCGTGTAAGTTGACGGTGGATAGTGGCAGTTGTGTCAATGCCATATCAGACGTGATGGTCACCCGCCTAGGGTTGGTGACCATGCCTTATCCTATGCCATTTGACATGTCGTGAGTTGACGTTTCATCACTACCGGTGAAGCGACAATGCCAAGTCCCGTTAAAAATGGGGATGTACGACGAGACCGTTCTATGTGACGTACTTCAAATGAAAGTAGGAAGTATCATCTTGGTTCGTCCCTGGATCTATGATGATGACGTCACCATAGCCAACAGAGCGAACACGTGTTTGTTTCTACATCAGGGACGACAGGTCACATGGTACCCTTACACCACAAAGCCAGCCGCGAAGAGTGCCCCGACCAAGACGGTCGGGCTAACGATTGTCTGCTATCCCGCGCCCCCTCGAGAGCCAGGATTCAAAGACGACGATGTGTTATCGTGCCCGACCGATCGCATCACCTACCGGACAGCCCGCGCCACCAGTCAAGAGACCCACGCTACGCACAGCCGCCTGAGCCGCTCATCCAGCTACAAGAGACGCTCAAATGAGTCATCAGACCAGCCGCATCGCTAGCCCGGCCGCCCGCGCCATTCACCCAGTGTAGACACATAGTGTCCCCACCAGCTTTGTTCAAGATTTTCCTCGACCTGGCACCCATAGAAGGTCCTCACCGGCCATTCGCCCACTCGAGATCGCTATCAGCCAAGTCCATCAACGACTCCATACCCTAACACCCATAGAAGGTCCTCATTATGCATTCGCCCAGCATGTTTTGTCGATGCATCATGATCATCATGCTAGATCTTAATATACGCATGCACAATACAAGCAGGCTGCTGACTCGGAGAGCCGACTCTGAGTCTTCGATGTGGGAAACCGAGTGTCGGTGATAATTTGGTCTGAGAGCTATTCTCCTGGGCCAACCACAACGCTACATGTTCATAGCGTCGGCCTATTCTTGACCCTCCGACGAGTGGACGGAGACGCCTACGTCGCCGAAGTCCCTCCTTCATGGGGGACCAACTCCACGTCTAACCTGGCGGGCCCGATCCCGTACCGAGTCCCTTCTCTCCCCTCTACCCTGGCCTTTCTAAGCCCCGTCAATGTGAGCGAGTTTGCCGCGACCACTTCCATGGCGTTCTCGCCTGATTGGCACGAGTCAGTCGATCGTATACTGCTTTGGGTAATTAACAATGCAGGGGACAAGGTACTGCGATGGTTCATATGTGCAGGTGCAAAAGTCCCGCTCACCACGAAGTGCGACCTACGCCAGCGACAACCAGGCCCTCGCCACACGCCGCCGCCAGCTACCCCAGCTCGACGAAGCCAAGTTCTTTTGACCCCGGGAGGATTGATGGCGCATGCAATCAAGGATTGACAATGACGTCATCCAAGCCACCCTCCGTCTTCGTCGAGGACTGGGTGAGAGAAATGCTCAATTATCCCATTTGATTTTCGTTGTTTTCCTAGTCGTGTCTCGTGTTTTCTTTGCGTTCGTCCCATTTTCTTAGCACGACAATGCGCCCCGTGTTCGTGTTTTCACCATCAAAGTGAAGGGATCCTTAGTCTGAGAGCTATTCTCCTGGGCCAACCACAACGCTACATGTTCATAGCGTCGGCCTATTCTTGACCCTCCGACGAGTGGACGGAGACGCCTACGTCGCCGAAGTCCCTCCTTCATGGGGGACCAACTCCACGTCTAACCTGGCGGGCCCGATCCCGTACCGAGTCCCTTCTCTCCCCTCTACCCTGGCCTTTCTAAGCCCCGTCAATGTGAGCGAGTTTGCCGCGACCACTTCCATGGCGTTCTCGCCTGATTGGCACGAGTCAGTCGATCGTATACTGCTTTGGGTAATTAACAATGCAGGGGACAAGGTACTGCGATGGTTCATATGTGCAGGTGCAAAAGTCCCGCTCACCACGAAGTGCGACCTACGCCAGCGACAACCAGGCCCTCGCCACACGCCGCCGCCAGCTACCCCAGCTCGACGAAGCCAAGTTCTTTTGACCCCGGGAGGATTGATGGCGCATGCAATCAAGGATTGACAATGACGTCATCCAAGCCACCCTCCGTCTTCGTCGAGGACTGGGTGAGAGAAATGCTCAATTATCCCATTTGATTTTCGTTGTTTTCCTAGTCGTGTCTCGTGTTTTCTTTGCGTTCGTCCCATTTTCTTAGCACGACAATGCGCCCCGTGTTCGTGTTTTCACCATCAAAGTGAAGGGATCCTTAGTCTTTTGGATTCCCTTCATTGCCCCTTGTCTTGTCCTTTTTTGTTCTTGTTTTATTTTATCCCCTTTTATCTTGTAATGAGGGGGCCCATTATATAAGGGCCCCCTTAATGGACCCTTTTCTTCCCCCCCTTGGACCCAATTTGGGGCCCATTGACCTCTCCCCTTTATAAGGGAAGAGAGGGCGCCCTAGACAATTCAGACCTGGAAGGAACACGGAAGAATTGTGTGTTTTGTCTTCTGGTCTCCCTCCCTTGTTCAGAGAAGAAAACGGAGGGGGAGGAGAGGAGGACGGTGAAGCACCAGGGAGGAAGCAACTGGAGGGGGTAAGGGGGAGCCTTAAGATCTTTCCCAAGACCACTCCTCTTTTCAAGCTTCTCATCCATTTCGTCTGTCGCATAAGAAAGAAGTCGTGCCATCCAAAACTGCCGATCGTGATTACATTTTTTCTTTCTCTTTTCGCACCACCCGGTCAACGGTTGTCACTCGTCGCGTCCATTCCTGGATGCGATCTTTCAGAACCATGACCCGTGTTGCCGCGTTGAAGACCCAACACTCCAAGTGGCCCGTCTAGCTTACGGGCCCCAACGAGGGTGAGTTTTCCCCCACACGGCAAGCCGCTCAGGACCTCAAATGGTTTGAGGAAGAAACGAGGAAGCAGACACGGCCATAAGGCCAACCCCCTTCGACGGGAGCACCTGTTGGATTCCTGTTGTTTCTTGAATGATTAGATCTGCATGCCTAGATCTTGGCTGGAATTCTCACTGTCATTGTAAGTCCAGGGGAGTCGCCGTAGCCTCAGCGTTGCTTCCGGGTTGGGAGTTCAAATCCCATTGTTGTCAGTCGAAGGAAGCTTAACGTGACGACTGTCCAAATGGGATCTGATTGTATCTGGCCATGGGACTGTGGACATCTGAGCTGCCAGCTGCCTGTGAATGATCTTAGCCGCTCACACTTGCCGAATGATCCGCCTGCGCAAATCTAGATGTGTTCGATAGATTTGTTCGAGCCTCGACACCACCATTGGTCGCCACACCGTCCCCTTCTCCTCCGACCTTTACGTACAGCTCCAACACTACTGCTCGTCGAGCTGTCGTCCGCTCTCCGGGTCGCTCCGCTCCACCTGCTCCGAATCGCCGCCGACATCGACAAAGTTCTGCACCGTGAGACACACAGAAGAGTACACCATCATCTCCCGACACTCTTTTATTTACCTTTTACAATATAATTTTGTCTCGACTCCATCGCGCTCGGGCTAGGTAGGTCAGGGAGGCAAATTGAGAGGAAACTACGACCTTGTGAGTGTCTTACTTGTACAAATGAGTAAGTCAATTACGTGCGAGCCCTACAGATAGAATCCGTTTGGCCATAGACGCCTTCGTGGCTCCGACGAGGTTCGAGAGGCCACCGTCGCCGTCACTCGGCAACCCTGTCCTAGCTTGGAGCTCAACACCTCCCTCGAGTCAGAGCCCACACGTACGACACGTAGGATACCCATACATCACGTCGTAGTACACTACCCGTTAGAGTTGCATTCGTCAAATGACGACATCGTCGACGTTCGATACCATCATCCCTTATTGGTACCGAGCCATCATACTCGGTGCCGACTAGACGACATCCCCGACGACATCTGACATCATCTTCACTCGTCAAGCGTGTTGCACGCGTGACTGCTCACGCCGACCCACTGAGCACCAGTGCCTCCCGGTCTTCACACCATCGTCGAGTCCACCAGCTCCTTGCGCCATCAATGAGACATGCCAGCGTGCCTGCTTCTGTGCATAGATGGTTCACGTGCGCCACTATCCGTTGACCGCAAGATGCCCTTGATACACGCCCGCCTATGTGCAACATACAGCGATTTGCGTGCGACCCAATTTCACCTACGGTTGCACGCGCTGTGGCCTGCAGATTGCTGGGTACCATCCCTCCTGCATGCACATCCGAGGGCTTCCTTTGGTTTTACGCGTGCCACATGCATGCGTGTTCCCATGTGCCATCTCAATTGCTATTGGAGTCGATCATCCTTGTGCCCACGCCGGGGCTAAAACGATTTACCCGTGTGCCACTTGCTCACACACGCGCCCTTTGAGCCATTGTGTGTCACGCGTCTGAGCTGTCATGCTGCCTATCGCTGCTAGCATCCATTGTGTGATTCTGGCCGTGCCGACCCAACGTCTGGTTGCTCTAGCGGATCTAGCTGATCGTTTGAGCCACTTCATCGTTGTACATCTCTTCCACATCATCCTTGCCTCCAATATCCAATTACTGCATCTGCGTCGTGTCGTCGTCGCCAATCGAGCCAAGCCATGCTCACGAATGACACGCCTCTACCTACGTGCCCATATCAGTGCGTGCCTCGACGAAGACACCAAGGATGAACGCCACCACCGTTGAGGTACGTCATTCATATTACATCTTCCTTTATATTTTCGGTTGCACTCCACCGCGCTCGGGTTAGTTTAGGTGAGAGATTATATCGTGAAAATTATGTTTTGAGTGAACTCCTTGGTATGGGTCGAGCCTATTCGTTACATGCGTAGTCATCGTCATCGCTCCAACAAGGGTTAGAGGGTCACCGCCACCGTAATCGGTCGCCCACCCGGAGCTTGGAGCTCGGCGAATCCCCACGGGTCGGGGCCTGTGTGATTCGTCGCTAGTGATTCATCGCCGAATGAGAGAGGCAGCCCTACGCGCCTCTCGGAGCACCATCCTCCGACACTCGAAGGTGGCGCATCACCACCTCCTTCGGAGCCTAGACGGACAACACTCATCAATAGGGGTGTCGTTGGATCGATTGGTCCACATGGACACACACGCGGCTGCAATGGATGTGCACGACCCCACCATAGTTCCTCACAATCACTAGGTGCCTCGTTACCTAGTGACAACATAGATAGAGCAACGAGGAGTCGTCGCCCACACGAGACAAACCCCGTGGATGAGCCCACACCCTGGGTTCCGTTCACTCATGGCCGAGGAGCTGGACGCGCTCAAGGGAGACCGCACCAGCAGCAATGACCTGGAGAGGACTTGTCTGAAGAGTGAGGAGCATATCTCTGCACCCCGACTGTCATCGCCGAATGCTTGGAGCAGTTGCTCACGGCGCGAGTGGGTGGGAATGTGCTCACCTTTAACACAACGTGGTACTAATGTTTCACCAACAACAACAAAGTGTCAATCCGTGATACATCATAAGGAGTTGGATGAGGTATGGCTGCCAATCCTAGTTGGGCAACCATCGTGTCGGAGATGGCGTTGATACAGCTCTGTTGTCCATGGTGAACTTACACACCTTGTCGTTGATCTTGACATAGGTGTAGAAGATCGAGGACCAGAGAGTCGTATCGGCCATCGAGTATGTCCTTTGTGGGACAGGCACAGGGTTAACCAGCGTTGTCTCTTGGTGGGGGAACTTGCGTCCCACTAGTGCTGGGGCGTTCAAATGCTATGCTGGCAAGTCATCAGCTGGTAGGGCGTAGAGCGGGTGTCCGAGTCGCACGTGTGTCCTGATCTGAATGTACCCAACTCGGGTGTCGGGCGATTCGTACTTGTTCGTGAACTCCTCATCTACACATTAGTCATCATCATGTAGCTGCTCCATCTCTCCTATCTGATCCATCCCCACTTCTCCCGTATCAATGAGGAGGGCCGAAGACGGACATTGACTAGCTCAGTGCCCTTTCCCTTGGCACTTGAAGCATGGGATTTGTGTTTGGTTCACGGTGGTGCAGCGAACCGTGGCATCGGCAGTGATGGCCCGGGCTGGTGGGGCAGAGCCCACAAAAGTGTTTGGGGTGTTCCCTTGCCCTTTGGCGATCCACCGATTCACCGTCGTCAGGCCCCCGCTCTACCGCCACCGCCACCGTTATTCCCACTATAGCCACACCTGCGCCTATGCCACACCGTCCATGCCTCAGCCGCTAAAGCCGCCAAGCAGTCGCGGCTACCGCGACCGCAGCAAGAATTGTCGTAATCAACTGTTGCAACCACTCGCAGTCGACACTGCCGCGATCGTCACTAGTGATCGCGATCGATGGCATCGTGTAGTCACGTCCTGTGCATCCCAAAGTCGTGACCAACCGCGGCCCGTGATCACAAATGGCCGTAGCTGGTGGCCGCGATCGGAGACCATGGCCGCAACTAGCAGCCGCGATCTTCGCAGTCGGTGGCCGCGACCAGTTGCGACCCGTGGCCGCAACCAGCTGCAGGTTGTGGCCGCAACCACCTACAGCCCGCAGCCAAAACCGGTCCCAACAACGAGTGCAACCAGCCGCTTCACTTTGGCCATGGTCATCACAACTGGCGGTCGTGCCCAACCACTGCTTGCAGTCGTCACGACCTGCCGCTGTCACACCGCAGCTGCCTCAGAACCGTGCGCTGGGCCGATGCGACCATCATGAAGTGGCTGGTTGCACCCGTTGTTGGGACTGGTGCAACCCTATCACGCTGTGCACCTTGCCGATGCAACCTACACTCGCCTTCGTCCCCACCCTCTTCTAGTGTCACGTATCCTGCGCCGCGACAAAGCCGCTAGCCAAGCGAGGACTGGCTCACCTTCGGCACAACTCCACCGACTCAGCCCGCCAGTTCCTGCATCGACAAGCTCCTTGACTCCAGGACGATGTCACCTAAGAGTACCTCACTCCCCTAGCCCGCTAGTTACATTATTTTTTATCGTATACCTTCTCGACTGCACTCAACCGTGCTCGGGTTAGAATAGGTGAGAGGATAAATAGACACGAGAGAAACTACCGAGCGTCATCCCAAGGTATGGGTTGAGACTGTTCATTATGTGATGGCACCTATGGTCGTAGTTTGTTCTGCACCGTAGACACCATTGTCGCTCCGATGAGGGTCAGGAGGTCACCGTTATCATCATCGGTCGCCCGCCCTAGAGCCTGGAGCTTGGGGAACCCCACAAGTTGGGACCTGCACGTAGATCCACCTAAGAGTCTTCACATCACATAGTCGCATCTTCGTAGATCCATACCCAACATATGACGTTTGCTATCACCCCGGTATCCGAGCATCAAATCGGTACCCTCGAGATGATTTCACCGACATTGTCCTGCATCATGAATATATCATACTGAAAAATTGATCCATGAATAGTATTCATTATACTGAATATTAGCATACCTAAAAATTACTCCGGTTGATTTCTGTTATAGTGATGCAATTGGTTGTTAAACCCGAGATAGCAAAGTCATCCTTTGAATGGAAAGAAAAATTTTAACTCGGACTTATGAGACCCAAATCATAAGATTCAAATAATTCTAATTTTGGATATACCAATAAGTAAAAAATTGTGATTGAGTTGTAATAATATGATTGTTCAGCATTAGGATGTAATATAATTAACTGGGGGGAGGAGACGCTTTAAGTCCCAGTCAAGGGTAGTGGAGATATTGGAGAATTACATTGTTTGATTATGCCCATTAGGTATCGTTACTAACTAGATTGATTGATTACTGTTTGACATTTAATGATGCACCATGACACTTTTGTGTGTATGAATCATTATATAAGTACAATAACTGATGATGGTAAAGGTTCCATGAGAGTGTTCAATCACTACTTTGTATCTTCAAGTGCAGAGGGTGTAACTTGGCAACCCCTGGGCTATAATGGATTAAATCAATTCTTAATTAATTAATATATATGCCCTTTTAGTTAGTTAATAATGTTGGTCAATAAATGCTGTAAGGTAGTATAATTATCAACTATAATGATACGTGACCGTAGAGGGGCACGTGCATATGATCTTGATAAGCCTAAAAATACGTGTAAATATGTCGTTGATTTGGCGTTTAGACTTATGCAATAAAATTTATAATTTCCCTTAATCACTAAATATAGAATATAGAGCAAGCAAGGGGTCGAACCACAGGGAGGCAACAAATAAGAATTTTTATCAAATTTCAATTAATTCATCTTTGAATTAATTCATTGAAATTTGATAAAAATTCTTATTTGTTGCCTCCTAATTCGACTTGCTCTATATTCTATATTTAGTGATTAAGGGAAATTATAAATTTTATTGCATAAGTCTAAATGCCAAATCAACGACATATTTACATGCATTTTTAGGCTTATCAATTGGCGCCGTTGCCGGGAGGCATGGTTTGAATTTTAAAAAACTATGTTCTTGAGTGATCACCAATTTTTAAAAATTCTTGAATTGAATTTAATTTTCCAATTGTTTTGTGAATTTTAAACGCATTGTGGAAATTGCAAAATTACCATTTCTGTCTATCTTATATTTGATTTTTCTTGATTCATCTAAGCTGATTGTCTAGCTATTTGTGTGTTTGACATTGCATGAATGGTAGGAGGTCCTTAAAACCCTATCTAGTGAACCTTGAGACAATAAATAGAAGTCCTAGCCTTGATGATATTTTTTAGAGCTCCGAAGGGGAAAATCAACACAGTTGTGAGAGAATGGATGATAACCAAAACTGTAGAGCTGAACAAGGAATTAGAAGAATGAGATTGAGAGAGTTTTCTGATCCTGCATATAGTGAAACTTAAACTAAAATTTCTGCTCCTTTGCCTGAAAATGTTAACTTCAGAATTGACCCGAATATGATCAATCAATTACCTACGTTTTATGGACGATTTAATGAGGAGCCTTATGAGTTCTTAGAAGAGTATAACCACATATGTTCTGCTTATAGTTATGCAGGTGTTCCTCAGGAAATTCTTAAACTCAGGCTATTTGAATTTGCTTTGAAAGATGGGGCCAAAGAGTGGTTCAAAGGGGTAGGTCAAGAATTTCAATCATGGAATGAGATGGAATCTAGATTTTTAAAGAAATTCTATTCTTATGGAAAGATCACCTCAATTAGGAAAGCTATAAGAGATTTTTATCAAGGAACTGACACTCTTGGGGAAGCATGGGAGAGATTTATGTCACCTACTAGGAAGTGCCCACATCATGGAATTCCATCTCATGAATTAGTTCAAATTTTTTATGGTGGATTGAATGATCAGGAACAGCACCTAGTGGATATATCTAGTGGAGGAATGTTCCTTTACACTCATGCAGATGAATCCATGAAACTTATGGAAAAGTTAGTGGAAGATTGGACATATCGTCAAAGTTTTTCGTACACTAACCGAAATGCAAGTCCAAAGCGTGGAGGAGTCATTGATTTTAAAGCAGTTGAGCCAGAGATCAGAATGGATAAATTGGAAAGAGACATGAGCAATATTGGTAAAATAATAGAAGATATGAGAAATAATTTTAAATCTTTTTTGCAGGAAACTAAAGGAAAGGCGAACACATATGAGGGCAACAACTCCACTAACACCCCTTGTTGTTTTTGTTCTAGTGAAGAACATTCTGATGAGTCTTGTCCTATGGTTGAACAGGTTAATGCACTTGGGAGACAAGATGCAGGACATACCCAATGGAATGCAAGACCTAATCAGAATTGGAGCAAAGGAGGAAGCCACAACTTCGCATCAAAGCAATTTGCTCCGCAGCAATATCTGCAAAACTTTCAAAAATTTTCTAAGCCTTTTTACTCTCATCCTAACAACAATAACGACAACACTAATGCAACTTTAATGGATTTTATCAGGGAAATGCAAGAAGAGAGAAAGAGCATGCATGAAGAAAGGAAGATGTTGATGCAGACCTTAGAAGAACACAAAAAAGAAATTGAAATGCTCAAGCGAGGACAATGCATTCAAGCACAACAACTTGCGCTCAAAATGAAAGATATATGTACAGAACAATATGGTGCTAAGTTGGGAGAAGTCCCACTTCATGGTGGAGGAGAGAATTGTCCTAGGGCACCAAATCAGCAAGGATGGGCTAAGGGTAGATAGGGCCAAGGTCGAGGTTATCAAGAACCTCCCCCTGCCCACAACCCTAAAACAACTTAGGGGATTTCTAGGGCATGCTAGTTTCTACAGAAGATTTATTAAATATTTTGCTAAAATTTCTAAACCCTTAACTTGTTTACTTTCTAAAGATATACTGTTTTTTTTTTATGAAAATGCTAAAGCATCCTTCTTGCAGATTAAAGAGGCTTTAATTCAAGCACCATTATTAGAAGCTCCAGATTGGAGTAAGCCTTTTGAGATTATGTGTGACGCCTCTGACATTGCAATGGGAGCTATTTTAGGACAAAGAATTGACAAGAAGCTAGTTGCCATCTATTATGCAAGCAAAACTTTAGAAGGAGCACAAGTAAACTACTCAACAACTGAAAAAGAATTGCTTGCTATTATTTTTGCCTTAGAAGATTTTCGTTCTTATCTGTTAGGTAGTAAAATAATTGTCTTTTCAGATCATGCAGCTTTAAAGTTTTTATTAAATAAAAAAGAAACAAAACCTAGATTAATATGGTGGATTTTACTTTTACAAGAATTTGATTTAGAAATCAAGGATAAACGTGGAATAGATAATACAGCTGCAAATCATTTTTCTAGATTATCTACAGAATTATCTATGCCTATCCATGATGATTTTCCTGATGAATATATTTTTGAAATTCAAAGTAAAATTTCCATGGTATGCTGATATTGTAAATTTTATTGTCAGAGGATTAGTATCTAATGATTGGGATTTTAATGATAGAAAGAAGTTTATAAAGATGTTAATTACTATTATTATGATGAACCTGAACTTTTTAAATTAGGTGTTGATCATGTGTTTAGAAGGTGTGTGCTCGAGGAAGAACAATGGAGCATATTAGATGATTGTCATTCTTCTTTATGTGATGGACATTATGCTCCAAAATTAACTGCATTTAAAGTTTTAATTGTGGATTCTTTGGCCAAGCTTATTTTCGGATGCTTTTAAGTTCTGCTCAAGTTGTTTAAAATGTCAAGTTGTGGTAAATATCAAAAAGAATGATAGAATGCCAGTACAACCCATAATTGAAGTAGAAATAAATGACCTATGGGGGATTGGTTTTATGGGACCGTTCCCAAATTCAGATGGACATGAGTACATCTTCATGGGAGTTGATTATCTTTCCAGATGGGTTGAAGCAATCCCCACTAGGACAAATGATCATAAAGTAGTGTTTAAATTCATTCAACAACATATATTTTGCAGGTTTGGTTGTCCTAGAGCAATTATTAGCGATGGAGGAAGTCATTTCAATAATTATCAATTTAGGACCATGCTTAAAAAGTATGGGGTTAAACATAGAATTACTACCCCATATCATCCACAAGCCGATGGTCGAATTGAGAATTCAAATAGAGAGATTAAGAAGATTATTAAGAAGATTATTAGGCCTGATGGGAAAGATTGGTCAAGTAGGTTATATGATGCTCTTTGGGCATATAGAACTGCTTACAAAACACCCTTAGGGATGTCTCCTTCCAGGGTTTTTTTCGGCAAAGCATGTTATCTTCTAGTGGAAATAGAACATAGAGCTTATTGGGCTATTAAAAAACTTAATCTCTCTTTAGATGCAGCAGGAAAACAGCGTTTATTGCAGATGCACGAACTCCAGAAGCTGAGGAATGAAGCTTATGAAAATTCAAGAATTTATAAAGCCAGGATGAAGCATTTTCATGACAAGAACATTAACCGTAAGCACTTTCAGAAAAACCAAAAGGTATGGCTTTATAATTCAAGGTTGAAAGTTTTTCCAGGGAAGTTAAAATCAAGATGGGATGGACCATTTATAATTACTTACATATATGATAATGGAGCAGTTTTGATTTTTGATCCTAAGATAGGGAAGGAGTTCACAGTAAATGGCATGCGATTAAAGCCATATGTGGAAGTAGAAGATTTATCGCAACCCACAGCAACAATATTGCTAAATCCGATCGAGCCCACCGAATAGGAAGCACCAACCTAGGATTTGGATTCTAGAACTTTTTTCTTTATTGCATTTTTATTTCGCAAATAATGGGAATTAACTTAATTCCTTAGCTTTCAATTTTTTTTATTTATTTTGTTTTCAGTTTATAGTTGTTCTAGGAATAAAGAAGAAGTAGTACAATTCGCACACATAACGAGATGTCGGCTCATCATTAGGTAGTCTGATGGAGGACCATCTCGAGGACGATGCCACGATGACGAAGAACCATCTCGAGGATGACGCGACGGGATGTCGTCAGCCACGCCGAGCAGCTCGCGCCGACGCTCGCCACCCGGGGTTTAAGTACCCCGCGTAAGAACTTTTATCTTTTTACTTATGCTCATTTTCATGTGTGTTTGTATTTTTGGATTCGTGGACTGGGCCAATGTTGTTGGGCCCCGTCCTCGTCATTTTTACTTTTTATGTTTGTATTTTGAATTTGTAAGGGAGGCCGAACCACGTCTCGCGACGGTTCATCCTCTCCCACGTTCACTTGGCACCCATCCTCACTATATAAGGGGATGGCATGCCCAAGGAACACCTTGGAGTCATTGTTGAAAAGTTTATTCACAATTCGTCTCCCCCCCTATCGTAGAGAGTAGTGTAGGCGGTTGGCTAGCCCCACCCACGTTGAGATCACTCCGTGGGTAGAGCCACGTCTCCCCGTCGAGATCACTCCGAGGGAGATGTGTTAAAGCGCGCCGTCGAGATCACTCCGGTGCGAGGAAAGAGTTTCAAGAAGCCGCCGCCATCAAGAATCGAAAGAGGCCTTCGTCGAGATTACTTCGGGGGTCTTGGGAGATTTAAGAAGCGTCGCCGACACGCCATCAACCGGGGAAATCTGCTCCGTCGAGGGAGCACACCCCAGATCCGTCATGAACTCCTCTTTCTTGGAGGGGTCTTGGTTATTACAGTTCAAGAACGCCATTTATTGGTACCTTTTCAAACCCTTCCACCATTTCTTGATCGCCAACCCCACCTCCCCCATCGTTTCTTGATTCCCAACCGCCTCGTCTTGCCTTTCTTGATCGCCCACCCCCCTTTCCCCATCGTTTCTTGATTCCCAACCGCCCCGTCTTGCCTTTCTTGATCGCCCCCTTTCCCCATCGTTTCTTGATCCCCAACCGCCTCGTATTGCATTCCTTGATCGTCCACCCTCCTTTCCCCATCGTTTCTTGATTCCCATCCGCCTCGTCTTGCCTTTCTTGATCGCCCCCCCCTTTCCCCATCGTTTCTTGATTCCCAACCGCCTCGTCTTGCCTTTCTTGATCGCCCCCCCCTTTCCCCATCGTTTCTTGGTCCCCCGCCGCCTCGTCTTGCCTTCCTTGCGCCCCCCCCCCCCTCTCCCCATCGTTTCTTGATTCCCAACCGCCTCGTCTTGCCTTTCTTGATCGCCCACCCCCTTTCCCCATCGTTTCTTGATTCCCAACCGCCTCGTCTTGCCTTTCTTGATCGCCTACCCTCCTTTCTCCCCTCGTTTCTTGTTTCCCAGCCGCCTCGTCTTGCCTTTCTTGATCGCCCACCCTCCTTTCCCCTCCGTTTCTTGATCCCCAACCGCATCCTCTTGTCTTTCTTGATCGCCACTTTCTTTCCCTTGATTTCTTGATTTCTTGATTTCTTGAATTCTTGATTTCATGATTTCTTGATTTCTTGATCTCACCATATCTCCTTGATTCCCCTTACGTTCTCCTTAGCCCTCATCTTTCTTGATTTCTTGATTCCCAACCTCTACGCCATAACGATTACTTGGTTTTCTGCCCCACCCCACGACTATTCCCACGATACTTGGTTCGCTGTCTTGCCCGCCCACGACTACGCCGTCGCCAGCCAGCGCGCCTTGTGCGCCCTCTGCTCCGACTTTTGTTGCCGCCACCCGTGGACTCAGCTCTCTGCTGGTAGTTCACGACCGCACCGTCCGCACCCAGTTTTGTCCTCGCCAACAACACTCGTCCGCGCGACTCGACACTAAGCATCCGGCTCGGCGACTTGGGCGCCTTGGACTAAGCGATACAAAGGTCAGTCTCGTCTCCCCTCTATAAACTCCAGTATTATTATCTTGACAGTCTCGTCTTCCCTATCGCGTCCGCTACGTGATATTCTCGAACATCATCGGATAGGACTAGCCACCTTGTCGAGCATAGGGATTCTTGTGGTAGACGGACTGTCATCCGACTTGGGCGCCCGAGCGCTCCAGGGCTGTTAGATGCCCCTCACTTAGTAGGCGTCTAGTAGGTCCAGCGGGTCATTGGGAGTTTGATCTTAGGTTCACTCGTCTCTCATTGATCGGTGCGGCCGGCGTCGCTATCCGTCAAGTCCTTATCTGCTCATTCGTATTTTCTCATCATTGACACATCCCATACATTCGCATCATAACCTGTGGCGTGAAAGCGCGCGATCGATCCCAGCCGTCGTCGTATCACATCATATTGGTATCAGAGCGGTCGTGTTAGCTTTAGCTTAACACGGTCAGTAACATATCACTAAAGAAATTTTATTGGACTGTGCACGTCATTATTTTGAAAATCATTTACACCATATCGTGCACATCCTATTGGTTCATCGGCATTTTACAAGTCATAACATTTCATCCATCACGCGCATACCCCTAGGCATTTTTTAGGCCATGAATGGTTGACCATAGGATGGTTCATACCGATCACCTCAAGCATCCGAATACCGGAGATCTTCTACCGCCATCCCTACTCGTAGGGCACCGGTGAGCGAGGCCTATATGAGCCCCTTGGCTCGAGATGTTTCCGGCGACGGAAAAGCTCCCATGCAGGAGCATTCTGCCCCAGTACCGACCTCGAGGCCCGAGGTCCCACCTCCTCGATACCAGCGAGCTGGCGAATGGGAGTATGGCCGTGATGACGCGGCGATCCCCTCCCGGGAGTATCACTGCGGCGACCGGCGAGGATCCCCACCACGGGAATGCGACCGCAAAGACAGGCGAGATCCCACCACGGGAGGATAGGCCTGCACCCGCTACTATGGCGGCCGTTCCTATCGTCCGGATAGGAACTACTATCCACCGAGACTAGAGGTTCTTGGCGTCCACGACTACCCGGAAGGGCGGGTGCTCAACCCCAACCGCATACCAGTGCGAGATGCATCGCACTATTCTTCCCGCCGGGTAGCCCACGGTCACCACCTGTCGCGTCGATCGGGCGTCGCCACTTATGGCGGCAGTTCCGCTTACCGGCCACACTATCGGGCTGCACCCACTCATGCCGGGACCCATACGAGAGGCCCGGCACCACCTCGAGTGGCGCCAAGATACACATGGATTATGGCCGCCCCGGTTGGGATTATACCCCGACAATTTGTCTCGACCAAGGAGGCCCACGGCATACTCCCCTCACCGGGTGCGTGCTTATCAGCACACTCCCGTTGCCACCGAGGCGACCTCATCCCAGCGGATACCCAGAGGGCGGCCACCCTATCAACGGCACCTCACCGAGATGTTTACTACGAGGATCGATCAGACCAATACAGCCAACCTGAAAGCTATAGATGTCAATCCGAGATAGTCCTCCGTACTATCACGATCACGAGTTATCCACTCCGAGAGGAAGTACTCTCTCATGTAGGTTATCATGGGGATGTACATCCTCATTACTACCATGGGCGACCCGGGATCTGAGGCGCCTCCACCTTGCTACCACCTCTGAGAAGACTGGGAGCACTACTACGGAGAAACGGCGAAAAACTCCCACCTCGGAATGAGTATCCTGCACACTATTACTCGACCGTTCCTATCCACGGATAGGAACTACTGCCCGCATGAGAACCAGAGTTCTCGGCATCATGATGACCGGGCATCCTCACGAGATGGCCAACAACCTAATCAGATACCAGTACCGAACTCTCAAGGTATCACCGCACTACTCGTCGCCGGGAGCAGCCACATATGGTGGTAGTTCTGCCCACCCGCACTATGCAGGGTCGACGCTGCGTACCCGCACTTGGCCAATACCAGGAGCCTCTAGCACCATCTCGGCGCCACCAAGGAGGCGAACCCTACCCACCTCATATACCACAGTCATCCTACTTACCGTTTGCACCCTCATTGAGTTGTGCGGCACGAGCCTTGCACACCATTCAAGACAACCGACCAAGCTGGCATCATGTGATTCATACATGTCACCTGCTCACTATGGACAGCCCCTCCACTAGTGTCAAGTGCAAAAGAATCAGGGAACCACTTAGCTCACAACATGTTAGGCAAACCAAGTGTGCCCATCATCAGCATGATGACATTGATAGGAGATGTCGAGACAATGCACCCACTAGAAAGATACATCTAGTGACTCCATTCATTACCTTAGCCCAACACATGATGCACCTTCACAGTTATCCCATCGATATGTCATCCGACCGTCAAACGTCACAATATAATGAAAGGAGACTCATTCTAGAGGTACTATCATGAGCCCACCGACCCGCCCCGTTGCCAGATCCACCACCGCCTTCACCATTCCTTCATCCTTTCGCTATCCCGCAGCCTCTGGGGCTCTTCTTCACACGCGTCCAAACAACTCACCCCTCAACGCGATTTCTAGTATTTTTAAATTTACACTGGATTTATATTACATTCCAAGGAACGTACTGCAGTCCTCCATGGGTCTATACCCCCACATACTAGGATGTTTACCTCGCATGGATCGAGTTCACTGTTTGCCCAATGGTGAATCGTACTAGTTTGGCATTGTTTGAAACTAGACTATGGTCAATTACTTCATGGACACTAGATATCATTCATGTAGGTAATCATACTAACAGTTTGGATTCCGTTCTTCGTACATGCATTAAGTAGTAGAACATGCATCATTACATCCATTTGTTTTTTTTTTTTACATTGCAACCATGAATGAGCAATATAAGGCATCAGCGGGTAAGGGTCGTAGGTCCATGTCATTCTCTGAGGTAGAACTGGTCCTGGTCAGATTGAGGCCCAAGAGGTTCTCTCCTGGGGGTGCTCACGAGCTCCATGCTCGTGGCGCCGGGCCTTTCGACTGCCCAACAGATCAGCGACAACGCCTATGTCGTGAGCATCCGCCAGATTGGGGATTAGTTCGGCGTTTAACGTCAGTGACTTATCCGATACCAGCCTTCGCCACCCATCGCCGAGCCTCACAGCCAATTGAGCCTTAATAGTAGTGAAAGTGAGAGCAAACCCACTCCTCCGTTTCCCCTCCTTATGCGGCAAGGCGCGATAGAAAGCGATCTGCAGGAGGTAATTCACGCTGAGGGGGCGAGTTGGCCTTTCTTTCCTAGTCCATTAACAGGCGACCATCATCCGATGACACGTGGACCTCCGAAGGCGACCTTCGCCGACTTGACGGACCTGCTGCCTCCACTTGAAGACCTTGCTGAGCTTTGCTCGCGGTCGAGCTCCTCCCACCTCGGGAGGATGATGGAGGACGATCTCGCGGGCGGCGCCACGATGACGAAGAACCATCTCGAGGATGGCGCGACGGGATGTCGTCAGCCACGCCGAGCAGCTCGCGCCGGCGCTCGCCACCGGGTTTAAGTACCCGCGTAAGAACTTTATCTTTTACTTATGCTCATTTTCATGTGTGTTTGTATTTTTGGATTCGTGGACTGGGCCAATGTTGTTGGGCCCGTCCTCGTCATTTACTTTTATGTTTGTATTTTGAATTTGTAAGGAGGCGAACCACGTCTCGCGACGGTTCATCCTCCCACGTTCACTTGGCACCCATCCTCACTATATAAGGATGGCATGCCCAAGGAACACCTTGGAGTCATTGTTGAAAAGTTTATTCACAGTCGTCTCCCCTATCGTAGAGAGTAGTGTAGGGGTTTGGCTAGCCCCACCCCACGTTGAGATCACTCCGTGGGTAGAGCCCACGTCTCCCGTCGAGATCACTCCGAGGAGATGTGTTAAAGCGCGCCGTCGAGATCACTCCGGTGCGAGGAAAGAGTTTCAAGCCGCCGCCATCAAGAATCGAAAGAGGCCTTCGTCGAGATTACTTCGGGGTCTTGGGAGATTTAAGAAGCGTCGCCGACACGCCATCAACCGGAAATCTGCTCCGTCGAGGAGCACACCCCAGATCCGTCAAGAACTCCTCTTTCTTGGAGGTTCTTGGTTGTTACAGTTCAAGAAAGCCATTTCTTGGTACCTTTCCACCCTTCCACCATTTCTTGATCGCCACCCCCTTTCCCCATCGTTTCTTGATTCCCAACCGCCTCGTCTTGCCTTTCTTGATCCCCCACCCTCCTTTCCCCATCATTTCTTGATTGCCATCCTCCTCGTTTCGCTTTCCTTGAACGGCTCCCCCCTTTTCCCCATCGTTTCTTGATTCCCAACCGCCTCGTCTTGCCTTTCTTGATCGCCACCCTCCTTTCCCCATCGTTTCTTGATTCCCAACCGCCTCCTCTTGCCTTTCTTGATCGCCCCCCCCCTTTCCCCATCGTTTCTTGATTCCCAACCGCCTCGTCTTGCCTTTCTTGATCGCCCCTTTCCCCATCGTTTCTTGATTCCCAACCGCCTCGTCTTGCCTTTCTTGATCGCCCACCCTCCTTTCCCCATCGTTTCTTGATTCCCAACCGCCTCGTCTTGCCTTTCTTGATCGCCCACCCCCCTTTCCCCATCGTTTCTTGATTCCCAACCGCCTCGTCTTGCCTTTCTTGATCGCCTACCCTCCTTTCTCCCATCGTTTCTTGATTCCCAACCGCCTCGTCTTGCCTTTCTTGATCGCCCACCCTCCTTTCCCCATCGTTTCTTGATCCCCAACCGCATCCTCTTGTCTTTCTTGATCGCCCACTTTCTTTCCCCTTGATTTCTTGATTTCTTGATTTCTTGAATTCTTGATTTCATGATTTCTTGATTTCTTGATCTCACCATATCTCCTTGATTCCCCTTCGTTCTCCCCTTCGCCCTCATCTTTCTTGATTTCTTGATTCCCACCCTCTACGCCATAACCGATTACTTGGTTTTCTGCCCCACCCCCACGACTATTCCCACGATACTTGGTTCGCTGTCTTGCCCGCCCACACGACTATGCGTCGCCAGCCAAGCGCGCGCCTTGTGCGCCCTCTGCTCCGACTTTTGTTGCACGCCACCCGTGGACTCAGCTCTCTGCTGGTAGTTACGACCGCACCGTCCGCACCCAGTTTTGTCCTCGCCAACAACACTCGTCCGCACGACCCGACACTAAGCATCCGCTCGACGACTTGGACGCCTTGGACTAAGCGATACAAAGGTCAGTCTCGTCTCCCCTCTATAAACTCCAGTATTATTATCTTCGACAGTCTCGTCTTCCCCTATCGCGTCCGCTACCGTGATATTCTCGAACATCATCGGATAGGACTAGCCACCTTGTCGAGCATAGGGATTCTTGTGGTAGACGGACTGTCATCCGACTTGGACGCCGAACGCTCCAGGGCTGTTAGATGCCCCTCACTTAGTAGACGTCTAGTAGGTCCAGCGGGTCATTGGGAGTTTGATCTTAGGTTCACTCGTCTCTCATTGATCGGTACGGCCGACGTCGCTATCCGTCAAGTCCTTATCTGCTCATTCGTATTTTCTCATCATTCGGCTTACATCCCATACATTCGCATCATAACCCTGTGACGTGAAACGCGCCGATCGATCCCAGCCGTCGTCGTATCACATCATAGTCCTTCAAAGATCACACTTAAGCAGGTTTGCAATTCTGAACTTCTGAATTATATTTATGATCCATTCCCATGCAGTGAGGACATTGCATAATTTAGTGGGGGGAGAACATTTCATGTGCTTAGGAGTGCAAACCTTTGTTTTGTGTCATATAAATTCCATGTATAATTGAAAACCAACCTTTAGGAGACCTTCTTCATCCATGTGTAGGGAAGTTTGGCTTTATATAGCGGATCATGATCATGCAAAAATAAAACAAGCTTTGATTTTAGATAATACGGGAGTCAATTTCCAAATGGCTAGGGTATCTAGTGGGTGTGTAGGGGATAGGAAAATCAAAGGATTGAAGCACTATGACTCAAAATGGTAGAGAGTTGAGTGAATTGAGGACCCCCACCGCGCCACCATTCACTGAGCCGATCCTACTTGAATGTTTTTATTCTTTCATTAAGTCAATCTTACTTTAGGGTGGAAGATAGGCATTTCTCCAATAAAATTTATAATTTCAATGAATTATAGAGTAAGCAATTGATAAGCTTCTCAATTGATAAGCTTATCCCCGGCAACGGCGCCAATTGGTAAGCCTAAAAATGCACGTAAATATGTCATTGATAAGCTTATCAATTGCTTACTCTATAATTCATTGAAATTATAAATTTTATTGGAGAAATGCCTATCTTCCACCCTAGAGTAGGATTGACTTAATGAAAGAATAAAAACATTCAAGTCTTTAAGCAAAGAATTTCCTTTTCTTGATTCTCCATCTACCTCACTATGCCATTCCACTATGCCAATCCATATACCCTCCCATTTGTTATACCACATTTTATATACTTATCCACTTTCTTGAACCTTCCTCTAACCAACAGCCTTTCATGGACGGTAGCCATCTCCCAAGCCATTCTATCTCCCTTTCCATGGGATCACCCTTATCCCATCTCTATCACCATTTCTGTCTAATTTCGCTCTTGAATTTCTTATTACCTCCTCTTCTCTTCAGTGATTTTACATAATGCCCTTATTAGAGTCAATGATAACTCTATTCTCTTTTCTCTTTCACAATGTTTAGTATTTTCTTTACCCCTTACAAAAAAAAAGAGAGAAAGAAAAGAAAAGTCCTCAAGTTCAAACAAAATATGAGGAATTTAAAAATTAAAAAAATGGGGATTTTTGTGATAGGCATTATTAGTACATTAATTTTGTTTCAAGTTATTGAATCTAGTAAGGGCATTACTCATGATTTCTTTCTTTCTATTTCTTTCTCATTCGTCTAAGTCTTGGGAGAAGGCAACCTGAAATGATGTATCCTTGATGAAACCTTTCATTCGAAATCCATCTCTTCCCCTTTGAGCAAGCTATCTTTCGTTCATTCTTATTCTCTTACCCATACCATCACACTATTTGATATTCTGTGCTAACTGGGAGGCGGAGAATGTCTATATTTTATCTTATAGTTGGAGGAAACTTAGTGGAGAATTTTAACACAAAGTAGCGGCTACCCGGAAGAGAGTGATCTTGATATGAGAGGCGAGAGGTCCACCACTTGAAGAGTGCAGTGAGGAGCATTCTGGATCATAGTGTAATATCTGGAGAGAAGTACATCTTTCTATTTCATTTCATTAGCTCTACCCAAAACCAAGAGGGATGGCACCTATATTCCTGACAATGGTGGAATCCAAATTGTCGACGGGAGTTTCGTTTGACCATGTTATTGATAATTCTAACACTTCATGCAGATGAATGAGGATTGATGGATGAAGAAGTCATCTAAAGAAATAACGGTACATTGCTAAGGGACTAGCAATGTTTAAGTGGGGGGGATGATAACTTGCAAATTAACATCATTACTTGATGAATTTTACATTATATTTATGTGTTTTAATGTCTATATTTGCATGTTATTATATAGAAATAAAGATAAATGACTTATACTTTGATTTTATTATTTCTCGTTTTTATCAATTTTTACATGGAATTTAACCTCATTTCAGTGAAGAAATGTTTTTTACAGGGCTTTAAATACTTGGCTAAAGGTTGGTCAAAAATTGCGGCTCAACGGGAAGAGAGGCGACGTGGCTTCTTCGTAGCTCAAATAGATGTATTATTCTCCAATGATTGCGGATGGTGGACGCGCACAACGACGTGTCGACACGTGATCCGAGGATGGGGAAAACAAGAAAATCAATGCCAGCCAATAGAAAAATCCTATTTTTTAAAGAAGATAAAAGAGATCCAACAACCCAGATTTATCCTCACTAAAACCTTGATATCTTGAGATCTAGATGTCCGATTGGGCTGAAAATTTGAGGGTAGGTTTGTCTTTTCTCTCTCTAAAATCCAGATGGTTGTATCTTTAAATAGAGGTCTGGAAAAGGGCAAAAATGACTTTTTGAATCTCTCTCCACGGAATTGGCCAGGAAGGACAAAGGGATGCTTTGGAAGTTGACAGTTCTTGATTCTGCACTCAAATTTGTAAGTTTCTGATTTGTAATTCAATCTTCTTCTTGAACGATTCTAAAACGCCAAGGCATGGGCGAAATGTACATGGCCTAGAAGTTGGTTTTGAATGAAATTAGCACTGCATTTTGATTCTGATTCAAGATCTGATTTTCTATCCTTAATTCTACATCAATTTAGAACACTTCTGCTTCATTATATTTTTAATTTAGGGTCAGATCTCATCTTTTCCCTCAATTCTTCACTTTCTCTCTCTAGGTTAATTTGTCGAGTTTCTCTCTCTATATTTCGATTTTTATTGATTAGGAATTTAATTTAATATATAAAAAACCTAAAAATAAAATTTGATTCGAAAATTCATCCATCTTGAAGTCCAATTTAAAAATCCCTTTCTTGATTATTTAATTCCCAATTTTAATTCATAAAAATTGTCTTGAAATTTTATAATAATTGGGAAAGTAATAATCCGAATTAATCTGATCTTAAAATTGAAATATTTCTATCTTGGGGTTTCTGACGGAAATATTTAAAATCAAACTAAGTTTTTCTTAATTTTGATTAATTAAAAACATTATTAAGCATAATTAAGTTTTATTAATTACAAAATGAATTCATCTGTGAATTAATTCATTGAAATTGGATAAAAATTCTTGTTTGTTGCCTCCCTGTGGTTTGACCCCTTGCTTATTCTATATTCTATATTTAGTGATTAAGGGAAATTATAAATTTTATTGTATTAGTCTAACGCCAAATCAACGACATATTTACATGCATTTTTAGGCTTATCAATTTAAAAAGATAGGCTTATCAATTGGTGGCCTTTCATTTTTTCACATTCATCATGTAAGGCAAATGACATATGTCGACTTCTCAGTGGTCAATCATTCATGACACACAAAACTGTAGTCTATGATTGAAAGTAATATTGTGAGACATTTACGGTAACAAAACATCAATATAGAATGGTGAAGTGAGAGTCTCTCTAACAAGGAGAGATAATATTTGATCAAATCAACGACCAATGTTGCTCCAACTACAAACATTGATATCTGACCGTTCATAAGGCTGATCAAGCTGCAATGTTTTGGTGGCTCTTTATTCCTTCTCCTCATCATCCAGACCCTTAATTCAGGTGCCTATTGATGAAACATTAATTTTTTAACTATCTTCCTATATTTTAGAGTGATCGAAAGGGACTGAGGTTGGAGATTCATCAAGTGCTCTTCCTTGGTGTTCTGTTTGAATAGAGGCAAAATATAAGTGGAAAATCTTGCCTGTACTTGCAAAGCTTCATGCTCCTAAAAATATTGAAGGATCTAGGGTAATTCTTCTCACCTTACACAGTCTTATATTCATCATCTTTGGTAGGTTGGGTTTATCACCTCCTATATGCCTATCACATTCTATGTTCATGATCATCTCTGAATCCCTCATGGTCATTTCACTCCTTCCCCATGCCTTTTCATCCCATCTTTACTACGTCAAGAAAAAAAAATCACCCAGCTATATTTACCTCCATTTTTCATAGACCTCATCACATACTTTTCTCCCCACTTCATCATCCATCATTATTATCCCTATGTGTGTGTATATCATTATCTCCTATTTGCATCACCATATCACATCCCTATTTCCTTCGTTCCACTATCTCATGTCATCTCCTTAATTACCTTTCAGAATATTTAAATCGCTAATTAATATTTCCCATGGGAAAAATCAACACTCATTACTAGCTATATTTATCTTAATGACTATTGTTTTCACAATTTATAGATTAAACTCAATGTCAATCATGAAACTATTTAGAAACCTAATTTTGATTTGATGAATGACTCAAATCATTGTTGCTAATCAATATTCCTAATTGATGTTTCTCTCCACATTCAAATATTTAAAGGTTTTGGAAGGTAAAATGTGAGGGTCATTGCCTTTCACCATCACTTATGTGGGGGTAACCTCATGGCAAGTGCACTCAGCAAATATGCGGTATGTTCCAATATGTGCACCATTTTCTCCTCATGGCTCGACGTATTTGAAATCAAGTAAAACACCCTGGCATACAGACTACCAATCTATGTTGCACACTTACATTTGATGGTGCACCACACTAGCATACTTCATTAGCATGACCTCAGCAGGAGATACTTCTTTGATTTACTATCATTATGCGCCAAAACATTATCTTATTTTTTATTAACTGGAGTGGAATATGACTTCTCCTCAATGAAAAACACAAACACATGGGTTTTTATAAGGTCTTTTATTAACAAATAATATTTATAAATTTAATTACAGGCATAGACATACTAGGAAGAATCTACCAACAATGACACTTAAAAAGTATTTATTTAGTTGATTATAATGTTTTTCATTCAGTTTAAAATAATTATTGATTTAAATACAATTTTAAAAAATTAAGCTAGAAAAGTATATATTTATCCTGAAACATTTTGGACAATAATTTTAAAATTATATAGAATGTGATGATAGGAATTGATAATTAACTATGCCTAAAATAGAATAGATGTTACCTCATTGTTGCTATGTGCGGGCAAGAGGGGTTTGTAAAATATCCCCATTGTATGCAGGATAAATGGCAGTAGATACACACTAGCAAGGAATAGTGTAATGAGATATACAAAGAGGTGTGCAAGGTTTGTAGCAAAAATAAATAGCAGATACATCCTCGTAAGTTGTGGGGTTGGTGTATCCTATAAAAAGGTTGGGGCCTATGCTATACTATATAAAGATAAAAAGGCAAATATTTGAACAAAAGGTATTGAAAAAGAGATAAAATAACACAAACATTGTTGTCGCATGCCCAATAAGTTCACTGGAGCTCTTTCTACGTCCCTCCAGATAAAAATCACTACTTAAATAAGTAGAAAAATCCATTAATTGAATTGTAAATATAATACAAAGATGAATCTTTATCTTGAAACAGAATCTATTAATAAAAACGAAATTAGAGTTGGGTAGGTCCTTCAAAATTTGGTTTTAAAAAATGACATTTATCATTTTCCTCACAATATTAAATCATTTTAAGGGTCTAATCCATAGAGAAATTATTAAAAATTTTATTGTTTTGCTTACTTCTATTGTTCAATATGAATTATGTATTTTTAAGCAGAAAATATACTTTAATAAAATCGGACTGGATAAAACTGATTCAAAATAAGTATCAGATGCTAAGAATTTGTTAATCCTACTAAACCTAGTTGTTTTAATCTAATTGAATAATTTTAAGAATTCTTATGAGACTTTTTAGGGAAGGAAAAAGGTCAGTTATAATACAACTACCTTAGCAGCACTCTGATTTCTCCAGTGATGGATGTTATGATTCTTTTATGATGTTTATAATGAATTCACGGAACTTATGTAATGACCTATTCATTTATAATGATATGATAATTCACTTTTCAGTGGTATTTGAACATGTATTTAAAAATTCTTATTTCATGGATATTAATGATGTACTTTTAAATATCCAGAAACAGCAATATTATGGAGGACCATCCTGAAGACGTCACGCCCGGCCGACACCAACCTCACCGAGCAGCTCGCGTCGATGCTCGCCACCCGGGGTTCAAGTACGCATCTCTATCTTACTTGCCTTAGTTTATATTTTGTTTCCGTTTTTGGATTTCATGGACTGGGCCACTGTTGGGCCTCGTTTTCATCTTTTCCCTTTAAACTTTTCAGTTTCTTTTCAAATTGTAAGGAGAGGCCGAACCACGTCTTGCGACGGTTCGTCCTCCCCCACGTTCACTTGGCACCTATCCTCACTATATAAGGGGATAGCATTCCCAAGGAACATTTGGAGTCATTTGTGAAAGGAAAATTTGCCAACATTTGTCTCCCCTTATCGTAGATAGAGAGTAGAGGGAGATTGGCTAGTCCCACCCATGTAGAGATCACTCCGTGGTGTAGAGCCCGCGATTTCCCACGTCGAGATCACTCCGTGGGGAACGTGATCAAGCGTGTCATCGAGATTACTCCGGTACGAGTAAAGAAGTTCAAGAAAGTCGCTCGTGCCTGGAGCTGAAGACCTCCTCATCCAGACCACTCCAAGGGAGCCCAAAGCCGAAGACTCGACGCCGACGCTCGCCTTCCATGGATCATCAATATCCCACCAAGGCCGTCAAGGATCATCCAGAAATCGGCATTCTTGATGACTTCTTGGAGTAGTTGTTGATCAAGAATACCAAGAAGATCTTTTTCTTGGGACCCCTTCGCTGCCAAACGCCATCAAGAACGCTCACCATCCCCCAAGAATCGCCGACAGCGTCACCGCCAGCGCCGCTTGCCCTCTCCACCAATGTCTGCCTACCCGCGCGCCGTTTGGCCTTTTGCCACCACGGGATCCGCCGCCACTGCTCGTCGTGCAGCCCCCACCGCCGAACGCAGCACGGCCGTCCCCTTTCTGCCTGCCGGGGGGGAGGGGCCTCCTCTACCCGAGAGCTGCGCCCCCGCGCTCCCGTTCGCCCACCTGCGCTGCGCGCCGGGCTCCTCTGCCAGAGTGCCGCAGCCCCGCGCTCCCGTTCGCCCACATACACCGCGCGCCGGCACCCTCGCCCGACGCCACGTGCCCGTGCACCTGCCCAGCTGCCAGCGCTGCGCGTCCACGCCCCGCCCACAGCCGCGCACTCACGCTCGTGGACGCCCGCCGGTGCCACGCGCTCGCGTACCCGCCCGCAACCGTGCGCCCGCACCCCCGCCGCTTGCACGCAATGTGTGTCTGCGCACCCGCTCGCGGCCGTGCGCCCGCGCACCTGCTGGCCTGCGCGTGCCGCGCGCCCGCACCTCGCCCAAGGCCGCGTGCCTGCGCGCTTGCTCGTTTGGCAGCACCGCGCGCTTGCGTCTCGCCCAGGGCCGCACGTCTGCGCGTTTGCTCTTCTACCAGCGCCGCGTACCCTCGCGCCCGCCTGCCGTGAGCCCTGTGCACCCGCTGTGCTCCCCTGCATGCCTGGTGCGCTTGACGTCCACTGATCCTGTCCCCGTCCGAGCTGTCTCCACCAACGTCGCCGCTCCAAGCCCCGTCACCAACTCGAGAAAGTTGCTTACGCTGTGGACTATCGACCAACCAGGTATCTATCCGTCTCTCCTCCCTATTTTCCAGTATTATTACCGCTTTCAGTATCATCTTCCACTATCTCGTCCGCATCCTGGGTTTCTTTCTATAATCTCTAATAAGATAGCCAGCCTGTTGAGAGGTAGGGACCTTCTTGTGGTAAAGGTTTAGTCCATAACTTAGACGCCAAACTCCTCTGGGCCGTCAAACGCCCCTCACCTTCTTAGGCGTCTAGTGGGTCTTCAAGGTCATTGGGAGTCTGATCCTAGGATCAAACCCGTCATTGGCCGTCGTGGACTTACTTCTTTATCCGCCGACCCAGTTATTGCTCATTCTGCGTTTTACTCGTTGGCATACATTTCCGTATACTTCACAAACTTAATCATTGAATTCTTGTGGCGTAATACGAGCCGATCAATCCCGGCCGATTGTATTACATCACAATAACTACATGGTCGTACTTATATGATAAATAGGGTTCTTTATGTGTCGGCATGTATAGAGATACCAAAAAAAGTGTGCAGGGTAGGAATAATATGCATTAAATCCCTATCCAGGGTGGTGGATGAAGAATATGCATTAAATCTCTAGCCATGGTAATGTAGATAGTAGAGAATGTATTCTCCAATGATCCCTATACCCTTTGGTACTAACTGGAAGACAGATAAGAGGTTTAATGCTTAACCTATCCTAAGTCATTCAAGCATATTGGGGAAAGGTTCTATATCTCTATTACCCTGGCTACATATTTGTGCATCTTCTTCATCCACTAACCTAGCTAGAGATCTAGTGCATCTTCTTCCTCGACAATACTCTGTTTGCTAGTGTCTCGAAACATTTGGACACCTGACCAATCATATTTATCATGTGTAGGGTCATTTATAATTATGTTTTCTAGATACATGAAAGTCCATCTCAAGTATCCATGATTCTAAAGGTTCCAAGAGATTTAATCACTTCAACGTATGTCATAGCGCATGAGGTATAGCTTGGCATCCCTTGAGATGTAAATTAACCTATGAATTGGGTAATATTTATTGTCAATTAACTAGATTATATGTTGATACAATTAATTAGTTAGGTTTTTAAATAGTTTTATGACATCAGTAAAGTTATTAATGATACTAATTCATGGGCCTAGAGGGTCATACATTGAAAGCTCTATGGGTGATGGTAGATGTACTTAGACTAAAATGGCTTTTATGAAAAGCTCCATAATAAGCATAAATAGAGGTGGACACCCACTTTTGGCGCCCATGATAGCACGATCTTGGCCCCTTTTTTTCCCCTTCTCCTAACCTGACTCCCTCAATCCTAAATAGATGTTGAGAATATATACCTGCTTCTCGTGGGGGATTGAAGAAGTTCAAGAAGAAACCCATTGTTGCATTGAACACATGACTACATCCAGAGACCAAGCACATAAACTTCTTGAACAAAGGGTTACACAATTCAAAGGGAGGATGTCATCAATTACACACAATCTGATGAGTTCAGCTCGTGTTTTATTTTTAAAATCATTTTTCATTTTAAATTATTTACACTACATATATCATTTTGAATTTTCAATCAAACATAGAAAACCCAACAATGAGAAAATAGGAAATATACCAAGTGGAGTTAGTGGAGTGGAGTAATTTTCTAATGTGTAATGGGCCTAGTGGATACATGTCAATGTGCAGCAGAGCGAGCAAGTGATACAATCTTATTGATGCTCATAAGATACACTATAGAGGCGGTTGCACCATTGAGTGATATAGTTAATTGTGGCACGAGGTATGCTTAAAAAGAACAAAGATGAAGATATGCTATTCTCAATGATGATAATGTAGGAACAAAGATAAAGAAGAAAAAAATTAAAATTACACTAGCCTTTTAGTCACATGCCAATAGGCTCAGTAGTTATTTCTCCTCATGAGTCTTCATCAAATATTTGCTCCGTCAATCCGTCTCTACTGAAACTCATGAATATTTTGGATGAAAAAATCACATTATAAAACATTGTTATGAGCAAAAATTAATGGTGCCTTGTCTATATTGGTGGGGGTATGAAAAGAGGAGGTAAAGACAAAACTAACCTTAAAATTTGAGCACAACTCATTTAATATTGTTAAACATCATGTGTTTATTAAATCAATGTAAGCCTCAGATTATTTCTCTCGCCCCAGCACAATGTGTCAACATGGAAGAGAAGCCCCAAATTCAGCAATGATTATGCGTCAGAACTTATATTTTTAGCATTATTCAATAAAGTGCATCATTTAAACACAGATGCCCACAATGTTTCCAAAACCCCCCAAACCATTGTGTTAATTTTTTTTCACCTACAGATCCAATGTCATTCTTCAATGCGTCCAATGTCATTTGATTTGATGCATTAATGCTTTTACCCATCATCAAATTTTATTTTATCATGTCAACATTTCATTAAATTCCTGTTAGGCGCATTGATTGCAAGATAAATCAACATCCCTGTGTTAGTCATCATTTACTATGAAACATTCCCATTTTTTATTGGCTGTGCAATTTTCTAGCTAAAAAATTATAATTTAGTAATACATTGACATAAAAATCATAATCATCGGTCATTCCCAATGGCTGGCCAATGCCAAAAGTTCATCCAGACTAAATATTCTCCTACATTAACAATTGGTCACAATTGTTAAAATGAAAATTGTATTCGCTATCAGCAAAATAATACTATGCTCATAAATCTTCAATCTTGGCCACTTCTCTCTCTTCATAAATCGGCAATTTGATCCTAACTCTGTCATCCTACCTTTGATTGACATGAGAATTGTTTCACTCAATTTGGAAAGTTGAAATCCATTGAAAATTAATCAAAAATTGTCTAAAACTGGGCAGTATAGCTCACATTCAAGGGGATTAAAGTTTCAAGGTGAGTTTTATTTTTGCAATTTTAATTTGCAATATCTCTGGCCCTAGAAGATGAAAATACATCAAATTTGGGCGTCATTTGTTCGTCTTGGCAATCTATGTCGACTGGCACCCGTTTCTACCCTAGTTTTTAAGTTTTTTCCTGCGATTATATGTTTTAAAACTCTCTATTTCATCCAAAATCTGTGTGGTCCACAATATGATGCGGGGCATCAAGTTAGATGGCCTTCCTATCTGCCCGACTGACGTAGATAACAGGTTGGCCACCTAGCTAGGCCCATCCACCACCGTGGACAAGCCAAAGGGTCGTTCTTCTAATGTGTCCACGTCAAAAGAAGGCCGAATGGCACAATCAGCATTGAGATCCATCCAGGTTGTTGGATGTGACAGCCTGGATGAAACTCAAGGCCAAGATTTAAATAAAACTAAAAAAATTATACCGGAAAAAAAATTAAAAACGTAACTGCCCAGCTCCTAACAGCATTAAATGATGTTAAGAGCGGAATAGTCAACACAAAATTCTGGACAATTCCCCATAGCACGTGTCATGAGAACAACGGTCCAGATGATGGACCCCCTATTAACCCACCGTAGATTCAAACCAAAGAACCATTGGCATTAAATGCCAATGGTGCAATAACTCTGCTTTTTCACATGGATACCGTAGAGACTGCCATGTCAGATCCGACAGTGAATCAGGAGCTTCCAGCAAGGACAAACTCGCTGGAGCCCACCTCCCTCTTAGTGCCACTTGAACAACCTCAAGGCACATCTGATTCGACCGAATCGAACTGAGTCGACTCGATCGAGTTGGAACAAGACGACTAGATTGACTCAGTTGAGTTCGATCTAGTCGACTCAACCGAGTCAGCCTGGGTCAATTGGATCTACTCAGCAGATATTGATTGGGTCGACTCGGTTGAGTCAAACCAGGTAGACCAGCTCGACTCAGCCGAGTTCGATCGGATCAACTCGACTGAGTCAAACTAGGTCGATTGGGTCGACTTGGCCGAGTTAGACTAGGTCGACTCAGCCTAGTCAGACCAAGTTGATCGGGTTGCCTCTACTGAATTTGACCTGGTCAACTCAGCTGAGTCAGACCAAGTTGACCGGGTCAACTCACCTGAGTTAAACCAGGTTGAATCGAGTCAACCCTAACCTGATTGCCTTGGCTGAGTCCAATTGAGTTGACGCAACCTAGACCAGAGGAGTTAACTCTACAGAGCCTGACTTGGTCAACCCCATCGAGTTGACTTAGTTGATCTCAGCCGAGTTGACTCAATCGAGTCGAACTCTACTGATCTGGCCTGAGTCAACTCAAGCGATTCTGGCCAGGTTGACTTGGCCAAGGACTGCGTCGCCTTGGCTAACTCAAGTAGAGTCAACTTGACAAAGACAGGCTGAGTTAACTCAATCGAGTCAAACCTACTTGACTTAGCTGAATCACGATGTGCTGAACAGACCAATCTAGGCCAAGTAGACTCACTTGACACATGCCAAGCTGACCTGATCGTCTCATAGAGGGTCGACCCGTTTGAATGGGTCAGACAGTTTGCGTCCAATGGACATGGACAACACGCGCCCAAACGAGCCATCCAGCCCAAGTACGAGTAGAGGGGCCAGCCTGCAGTCGCACACGTCAACCATCCCGAGGTCGTCCGTGATGGACATATTGGGCCCATGGGGGTCACACAAGATGGGCAGCTTGGGCCTCGACAGGACGTGTATCCTACGTCTGACCGGGTTGCACAGCTAGGACCTGCACAAGCCGAGCAGACCGAGCCCGAACAAGATAGGCAGACTGGCAGACAGATGACATGCACTGGTAAAGTCGTTGGCCCTTCACAGTCGTCTCTTGTACCACCACTTCTGAAGATGACACTCCCGTCACTTTATGATGGCAGGATTCCAACGCACATTTATATAGAATTGGGAGGAATGCGACTAGTCAAATTCTCCAAAGAGGAGGTCTCCCGGATGGCTGAGCCATTCGCATACACACTACTAGGGAGATTCACTACTAAGCGTCCCCTAATGGACGACATCGCGTGAACCTATCTTGCTCTCAAGAACTTCCTCGACCATGTCGTCATTGGCGCACGTAACCACAGGAATGTCTTCATTTGCTTCCAACTAGAAGTTAATTTAAGGAAGGCTTGGAGCCAAACCCTATGGATGATGAATGGCATCTTTTGATGGATGGCCGAACAGTATAGCAGCGCATGCGATCAGTGCCCTCACTCTGTACTAGTATCGTTCAGATTCCCTAGACTTAAACCCCATCTATTCATGCCCAATGCCCTTGAATCATTGGCCAGTGCGATCGAAACATTTATACGTTTGGACAAAGACATACATCTTTTCAATCACCCCAGATATGTGCAAGTGTGCATTGAGATTGACCTAGAGGAATCCATACATGGTATGATCCTCATCCGCAATGTTGACAAGCTAATTCATTAGCCAATAGTGTACAAGAATTTAACACAATTTTGTACATATTACACCCTTCTAGGCCACACTATCCACATGTATTGCCAAAAAGCATTGCAAGCCACCTCGCCATCCCCAATGGAATTTCTTTCTCCTCAGTAGAATTCCTTACTATACAATGACTATGTTGTAGAGACACATCCCACCACTTAAGGACATTGCCCTAATCAGCAACCACCTCCCATTACACAGTCCACCCCTACATTGCATGGCGAGCCGAGCGCGCCACCACCCCTAGTGTGGGCCCTTGTTTTGGCCAAACCAGTTCCTGCCAAGCCTACTATAGCTCCATAGTCGGTGAAGAATAGCACTAACAAGCGCCCCAAAACTCCACTAAGGCTAAGGATATAACACCTACTACCTACCCATCGGTCAAGGGTAAAGAGGTTAGGGCCCCTCCACTAACCTCGAATACCTTTTCCTTGTTGGACACATTAGATGGGCTTAGTAATAGAGATTGCATCATAGTAGTGGACGGTAGACCTAGTCCCCCAGCTGCTAGATAAACTGCGAGTCGCTCTCCCTCTAGCTCCTCTCGCCCTTCATCCCCACGTACCTTACCCTCCCCTACTGTTAGACCTCCATTCCCCATCCCTCACCATCCTCTACTATTACATCCCCTAAACCTTCCCCACGTCCCTCTTGCCCACCTTCCCCTTGTCACTCACAAGTCTGCCTGCCATCCCCTATACGTTCCCCTAGCATCCCCCCTACTAGTCACCCGACACCCTCTCCTCGCCACCTGACCCCCCTCACCCCTCATCAATCGCCTTCTCCTCACCACTCGTCATCCCATCCCCACCCACCCATCGTGCCACTCCCCCACCCAACTAACTCATCCACCTCCATGCCTGACCTCCATCCATCTCGTATTCCATTTGCTAGAGAGGAATGCTTGACCCACCATCAAACTTATCTTCCGAATGATGACACTTGTGCGGATACTAGTGGACTCATTTCCACGACTGAGGAGGATGATAATGCCTCCATATCTGAGGATTCAGAAACAGACACACCTCTACCTCATAGTCATCAATATGATACCCCTCCCATCCGTTGCATATATAACACCCGATCGAGGGTGCGCCACATGACCAGATAGTTTCTATGATTCCAAGTCTTATTTAGAATTATCAAGGGATATGCAACCCTTCCACCTAGTCCCATCTCTTATCACTCATCAAGAAACACAAACTAGGAATAGTAGGGCTTGTTGAGCTGATGACTCAAAATGGATCATGTATATTGTCATTCCTCGAATAAGCTCTAGCGATTTTGGACGCGAGATTATTTGTTAGAATTTCTTGCCAAAGGGACTCAGTATGTCACCTTCGCAGTACCGTACTCCCTGAAGCCTTACACGCTCACAGTAGTCTGTGTCTCATAGACACCTAGTGCCTGAGGCCCTATCGGGGGAAACTTACTCAGCATATCCAGGCCCACCCTCCGCTAGTTGATCTCCCTTGGTTTATAGTTGGGGATTTCAACTGCATATGAGCAGTCAGTGAACGTCAAGGAGGTCGGCCGCCCAAGTCGAGGTCTATGCAACTGTTCAACAACTTTATCCACCAGCTTCACTTTTGGAGACCTCACTATAGGTGAGAAGTGGACATGGTGCAATGAGCGTCAGGCAGATGTGCATATGTATGAGCGACTTGACCATTGCTTCACAAATAGTGCTACACTCATGCACTACACTATTAATATAGAGCTTTTACCAAGATACTATTCCGACCACTCACCGATCTTACTTCTCCCAAACACATGTGCACGTGTCTATTGGCCTCCCTTCCAATTCCAGGCTGTGTCTTGAAAATGAAGTTTTTTTATAGTTTTGTGTGTCACCACTGGCATGGAGTGATTTATACATCGCCTATGGTGAACTTCAGCTATAGACTGAGGAATCTCAAATTCCATCTGAGATGATGGAATAGACATGTAGTTGGGGAGTGCACTCACCGATCAAAGTGATCAAGATGGAGCTAGGAGCCATCAACTGGTAACTACAATGAGCTTGGATGGATGACGTTGGGGAACTCAAGCTTATGCTAAGTGAAAAGCTTGAGGATATCATGCGATGACAAGAGATTTTCTACCCCCCAAAATCATATATCCAATGGATGCGAGGAGATGACAGAAACACGCACTTCTTTCACGGCTCGATCAGACATAGAGCTCGACCTAATTATACAACCCTATAAGGGGTGTATAATCATGACCCAAACCAGCTACCTACAACTGGTGTCGCGTACTATAGTTCTCTCCTAACCGCACAGCCGACTGAAGTGAGTGAGAGTCTACTCAAGTCCATCCCACACTTGGTGACCAACAAGGAAAATGTCATACTTACAGCCCTTCCTACTAGAGCAGAGATCAAGGAGGTTGTCTTATCCTTTAGTAGGAATAAGGCCTTGGAGCCGGATGGGTTTTCCGCGGAATTCTACATAGCTTGTTCGGATATCATAGGCACAAACTTGGTGCTAGCTATCAATGAGATCTTTACACGTTAAGTCTTCCCTAGAAGTTAGAAATCCATTTTCAAGGGACTTATCCTACAAGTGGATTATCTAATTTCTTTTAGAGACTTTCAGCTTATTAGTCTTTGTAATATATGCTACAAAGTTACACCCAATATTATTACAAACCGACAAGGGACCTTCCTTGAGGGACTCATCTCGCCTTTTCAGTGCAGTTTTGTGAACGGCCAACAGATCCATGACAATATCATGCTAGTTCATGAGTTACTACAATCATTGAACACTCATATTTGGGGTCTGAACGTCATCATCAAACTCAATATAGAGAAGGCTTTTGATAGAGTCGAGTGGAATTTCCGTACCATAGTGTTATGACGTTTTGGTTTCATCGATGCATTCATCGCTCTTGTGGATGTTTGCACTAGAGAAAATCACTTCTCTCTCTTGGTGGACAAAACCTCCATGAGCTTCTTTAGTGCCTCACGAGGTTTCCAGCAAGGTGACCCTATCTCACCCTTTTTACACTAATGGAGGAGGCCTTTAACATATCACTCACACGAGCGGTCGCCCAAGGCCTCATTCAACCATATTTTACAAAAAGGGATTGCCCGATCCTATCACATTATCTATTTGCAGATGATGCCATCATTTCCTCAATGGATATAGAAAATCTAAGGGGGAACTTATGTGTGTATTCACAATGTACAAGCGGGCTTCTTGTCAACTCGTCAATGCCTAAAATAGTAGCTTTATGGTCAGCCCTCCACCACTGTAAAGCGCTCAGAGATTATCCAACACTATACACATTACTCACGAGGATGCCTTCCTTTCAACTATCTTGGATGTCCCATCTTCCGCAGCCCACCGAGACATCATTATTTTGATGCCTTGTTGGCCAAGCTGAGAAAGAGACTTGATGGATGGAAACTCCTTTTTCTATCCCCTCGTGGGCGCATCCAACTTATTCATCATGTCCTCATGAGCATCCCATTGCATACCCTAGCGGTCCACTCACTCTCGCTCACAATCCTTCGCTTTGTGGAGCGACTATGTGCGTGTTTCCTATGGTCGGGTCACCTTGAGGGAGAGCATAGACACCACCGGGTTTCCTGGCAGAAATTCTGTTGACCGACAAACAGGGGGGGGGGGTCTATGGATCAGACTCCTTCAAGACGTTCAAGAAATGCTTCAAAAGAAGCTCATGTGGCATGTGCATTATCACAAACTCCCCATTGGAGAGTTTCATCTCGGCCAAGTTTGGAGAGTGGGCTCGTGGAGAGATGGACTTGGCAGCAACATTGGCTAGAGATATCCAATGTGACCCGTTGGCACATCGGCCAAGGTACAATTAGTGTGTGGTATGATACATGGCTTGCCGACACGCCCTTAGCCCATCATCCTCACTTCGCCCACCATAGACTGCGGTTGACTGTGGCACAGTTGCTCACAGAGAACACACTACATCTACAGGAGCAACATGGTCTTCCATTAGATACCTTACCACAGGCTCTAGCTATTGGTATAGTGACCTCTCACGACTGTCCTATTCGTAGGCTCCCGCTTGATGGGAATTGCTCTTGTCAGTCCTCTTAGGATCCATTTCAAGAGCGATCCCCAACACATCCTTAGGGCCGTCGCATCTAGCATCCAGCCATTATCACTCACGTCTCCTTCTTCCTTTTGAGACTCATGCATCGTGGCCTCCCTATTAATGATCAGGTGACCCTTATCGACCACTCACTCAGTTATTCTCCCCAGGTTGAGACTATGGAACACCTTTTTTATATAGTGAGATTGCTATATACTATTGGGGCCAACTCACACATCATTGGCGGCCACTACTATACACCCGCACTACTCTAACACCGTTAGAGTGTTTTAACATGATGTTTATCTCGTTAACACGATCTAAGCGGAGCCCCTACCTACACATTACCTTAGCTTACTTACTATGGCAGATATGGAAAGGGAAAAATTAATGTCATTTTATAGGATCCCCTACGAGAACATTGGATATTATGAGACAAGTCAAGCAATGGATATAGGCACACATCACATCATATCGCCACTTGCCCCTAGCTCAGCCCTTACATGCGATATTCTTCGCACCTGGGGCATTCCGATGACTTTGACCCTGACCACCACTTGGCTACAGATTGTTCATTGGCACCCGCCGCCAATCGACATTCTAAAGTTGAATATAGATGGTTCGACCAAAGGAAGCCTAGGCATGGCTAGTGGAGGTGGCATTCTTCACGATCAAATAGGGAGTATCCTTTTTGCTTTTTCCTACTTTTATGGAGTCCAAACTAACACCGCAGCCGAAGCGATACGTGATGGCTTTCTCCTTTGCAAGGAATGAAACCTCCACAATATCAGTGTAGAATCGGACTCACAGTTGTTAGCCAAAATGCTTCATGCATGTACATGCTCCGAGTGGCATCTTTAGAGCATATTTACAGACATTATGAGGTGTCACCATTGCTTGACAAGCATCCATCATCAGTGGCACGTGGGGATTCAAATGACAAAAGCCCTTTTGAACTATGTGGTATGCTCTCACACCCCTCTCTCCCTATTTCTTACTTGGTAGGATCTCCCCTAGGCGGCTCGCGGTTGCCTCCCTATTGAGCTCCTCAGCCTGCCAGCTCTCTACACGCATCATACCCTATCAAAGGATGGCCCTGCAAGTGGCGTATAGCATGGAGCACTAGAGTCGAGAGCATTCACCCTCTTGCCTCATTGTTGTACCCGCCGTACACCTCAACGCTGACATCTACTTAAGGCTGGCAGATCACGCACACTCCATGCACCACCGTCGCTGAGGACCACCAACACACTATAGGCGCCAAGCAGCCTCCTCCTGGACCTGCCTAGATATCACTACTTTATCATTTCTTTTACTGCATCATAGGTGTGGCAAGTAGGGTATGTGTGTAATTGGAACATTTACGCTCACTCCACGCCTATAAACACTGATAAACACTACACTTTATATATAAAATCCCCATAGGTGGTGACCAAGGCACGACTGGATCGGTCTACAGGCACAACCGTAGGGTTAGACCTACCTGTCACCGTGTAAAAAAAATAATTGGTCACAATCCTAACAAATGCAATTGTAAGATTTTATGAACAAAATTAAATCAAATAAATACATAAATAAATATATAAATCTAAATTTATGAAAATTCTCAAATTTTAGGAAAATTAGAAATTTATTCAAAAAATATTGTAAAACATCATAAGCTTTTGTAGAAGAAAAGGCAAAAACAATGTGTGGGTTATGATGAACTCCATGACCATGCTCATAAATGGATCATGTTTTACTCTAGAAACCACCATAGGGTTATTATAAATGTTAAAGTTTAGCATTTACAAGAGTTGGTAGATGTCAAGTAACCATAAATATCCCAGTTTACACACAAACCCCAATTTTCAAAACCACCCCATAAAGCAACGACATGCAACAATCATACCTTAGCAGGTCACTACCTAGGCCTCAGACCACAGATGCAAGTTCAGGTCTCTAAAGGCTTTCTTACCTATAGGAGGAGATGTGTCATCATTGTCTTCATACAATGTCATTGTAGGAGACTTTCGATATATTATAATCATTTCAATCAAAATAAACATAAAAAATACATTGTATTTGTAATGTATTTATAAAATACATCATTGGAAATCCACATTTTATGCGTTTATTCCAAAAGTGGACACTTCAGCTTCTTGTAGAGACTTTCACCCTATTAGTCTTTGTAATGTATGCTATAAAGCTGCATCCAAGATCATTAGAAATTGACTTGGGACCTTCCTTGATAGACTTATCTCGCCTAAACAGTATTGTTTCATCAAGGGTCGATAGATCCAAGACATTATCATGCTCGTTCACGAGTTAGCCCAGTCACTAGACACTCATATTCGGGGCTCAAATGTCATAATTAAATTGGATATGGAGAAGGCTTATGATCGAGTCAAGTGGAGTTTCCTTGCCGAAGTGTTACGTTGCTTTGGGTTCACCGATGCATTCATCACTCTTTTGGATGTCTGCATTAGAGAGAATCACTTCTCTCTTTTAATGGACAGAAACTCCCCGGGCTTTCTCACGGCCACGAGAGGTTTACGCATGGTGATCCCATCTCACTGACCCTTTTTATATTGATGGAGGAGATATTTAGCCAATGGCTCACACAAGCAACCGCTCGCGGCCTCATCCAACCATATTTTACAAAAAGGGGATGCCTGATGATGACATCCTTTTCCTTAACGGATCTAAAAAATCAATTATGGAACTCATGAGTGTTCTCACTACGTACGAATGGGCTTCTAGCCAGCTCATCAATGCCTCAAAGAGCAGCTTTATGGTTGGTCCGTCCACCACTTTAAAGCGCTCTCACATTATCCAACACTATACCGGGTACTCACGAGGATACCTCCCTTTCGATTATCTTGGATGCCTTTTCTTTCTAGGACCCACTAGGCATAATTATTTTGATGCTTTGCTGGCCAAGTTTCAAAAGACACTAGATGGTGGAAACCTCATTTTCTATCCCCTTGGGGATGCATCCAGCTTATTTGACATGTCCTCATGAGCATCCCTTTGCATAACCTCGCGGTCCACTCACTATGGCTCATAGTCCTCCATTCGATGGAGCGATTGTGCGCGCATTTCTTATGGGCTGGTCACCTTGAGGGAGAGAGTCACCACCTCTAGGTTTCTTGGCAGAAATCTTGCCATCCGATGGACAAGGGGGGTCTAGGGATCAGACGCCTTCAGGACATCCAAGACATGCTTCTAAAGAAGCTCGTTTGGCGTATGCGTACCACACTCTCCCCATTGGGGAGTTTCATCTCCGCCAAGTACGATGAATGGGCACATATAGAGATGGATATCTAGGGCCATCGTTGATGGCAGACTTGGCAGGGACATTGGCTAGTAATAAGGGATGGTGTCGAACGTCGACGGTGTCGTTGTCCGACGGATGGACCCTAATGGGTCGATGTGACTATGATGTGAAAATGAATGCCCTACGTGTCATACTTGCAGGCTCCGACTCGAGGGAGGTGGCGAGCTCTGGGCTAGGACGGGGTTGCCGGGCGATGGCGACCGTGGCCTCTCAAACCTTGTTGTAGCGATGTAGGCGTCTACAGCTGAACGGAATTTATCCTTAGGGCTTGCACGTAACGGACAGTCTCCTCTGTACCGGTAAGGCAATCAAGTATCGCAGTTTCTCTTAATACCTCTCTAACCAACCTAGCCCAAGCACGGTGGAGTCAGGACAAAATTATAATACAAGAAGTAAATAAATGAGCAATGGGAGGGGACAACGTACCTTGTCGGCGTGGCCCGCAGTGCAGAATTTTGTCGACAATCAGCGACGGTCAAAGTGGGTGGGGTGGAGAGGCGCCAGAGAGTGGATGGCAACTTTACTAGCAAACGGTGATGTCGGAGCTACTGGTAAAGGTCAGAGGGGAGGTCGAAGTGAGCAAGGCAGCGGCCACAGTCGAGATGACTGGGGCAAATCGGCTAAACAATCTCGGTAGTTGGGTAGGGAAAGCAGAGCGATCCCTCGCCGCAGACCAGTCGAAGAGGGCAGTCATGGGTTGCGGCGGAGACGAGCGGTCCGAGCTCAATGCCGGTCATAGGCTTAGGCGCACACAACAACCTTAAGCACCGAGAGGGCAGGGGCAGCACGGCGTTGTCACACGCCGTGCCTATATAACACACTTGTCGCCGATAGCAGGTCCCACCATGAGGGGACAACCAAAGGGAAGGTGCCGTCAAGAGTTGCCCACCGTTCCCAGCTAGTCCTCGCATGGGACCATTTTTGGCAGGTCCTCGCTGGGTGAGTCCGGCGTCAAAAGATTTTTCTTGTTGTCCCTGGTTCAAGCGGCGGCCAATCGAGGAATTCATGACAACACCACCGTGCAGAAACCAATTGGGCATGTCGAGAAGGGATGGTGGCCTGCCGTCAAACAACTCTGGTTGTTGGGTGAGTCCGACGTTGAAGATTCCGTTAAAAATCTCTGGTTCAAGTGGCAGCTGATTGAGGAATTCACGATAACACCACCGTGCAGAATTTGATCGGGCACACAGAGAAGGGATGATGGCCTGCCATAAAAAAACTCTGGTTTTTGGGTGAGTTTGATGTGGAAGATTCTGTTCACAATCCTTGGTTCAAGCGGCAGCCGATTAAGGAATTCACGGCAACACCACCGTGCGAAAACCGGTTGGGAATGCCCAAAAGGAAGGAGGGCATGCCGTTAAACAACTCTGGTTGGGTCCTGGCCAGTTCCACAAGTTCTCGGTGTCAGAACGTGCATGCACGGCAGGGACCGTGGAGGGGACCCTGTAACTACCGAGAGCGCTATCAACCAGACAATTTGAAGTCAGAAGGGGTGGGTAAAGGGCTTCTTATTGCCATTGAGCCAGAGGGGTTCGAGCATTCCACGTGAAACCCCTGGATTCTTCTCCCTCCCCTTCAATTTCTTCTCGATCTGGTTCTTCTCATTCTCGATCTCTTCTCCTTCCCTTGTGCATTTCTCTTGAGCGAGGAAGGGAGACCAAGGATCCAACTAAACAAACAAGCCTTCTTGAAAATTCCTGGTCTCCCAAACTAGGGCCCCCCCTTTCCCCTTATAAAGGGGAAGAGGTCAATTGGTCCCCCTTAGGTCGGTCAACAAGGGGAAAATGGGTCCATTAGGGGGCCCTAATAAACGGGGCCCCCTTACACATAGAAAGGAAGGGGGATTAAAAGTAAAATAAAATAAGAAAAGGGGGAAAAGGGATGCCCCTTTCCCATGACGATAAAACAACCGGCGTACGGGACATGTCGCAAATGCGACGAAAATGCAATGACGAGAACAGGAAAACACAAAACATGAGAAAAAGAACGATGAAAAAAAAATGCAATAATTGAGCATCTTTCACCTGGCTTTCGATGACGGTGGTCGGCGGTGCGGACAACTTCGTCGGTGATCCTTGATGGCATGCACCATGAGACATTATCATCACCTCTATTCCAATCTAATTTCATCCGCATTCACTGTCACACATCCTCTAAATCATCATGATTATGTACATTGCCTTATCCTTACGGAAACACACAAACCCTAAATCACTAATCCCATGACATTCTTGTTCCCTTCTCATTATCTTATTTCACCATCATATATTAACATCTTCATCTATCAAGCTCGCTTTAATTTTCAGTCCATCCACCCACATCTACCTACTCATGGCTTGGATTCTTACTCATCTTGTCATCATTAAATATGTATTGCCATGCCTCTTATCTTCTGTCTTCATTGGATCATTACCTTAGATACCCTATATGTACTCGTATTCCTGCCCAAATCTTTTGCTAGAGATAGTGAAATCCGTTGGATTCATTCTTTGTGGAGATGATTTCATATATGTTCTACATTTTATTGATGAGACTCAAAATCATTGATGACCTTATTTAGACCAATTTTTTAGTTTATCACCTAGAGGTATTCATCAAATATCACATTTAAAAAATAACATTAGTAACAATGAAATATTTGTTTTATCAGATGTCATTAATATGTAAATAGTTTTATATCTCTACAAATAGAAGATCGAGAGGGCCATCCCTGATTCCCTTTCGAAGGGGTGTCATATTTATGAAGAAAGTGAACAATAAAAATACTGAGTGAGGGGATACTAGTATTTAAGGACATATGACTTAAACGAGTAAGGTAGCAGAATCCCTCCAGTGATATGGGAAAGTGAAATAGGTCTGTAGCTGATGAAGATACAAAAAAAAGAATATGGGTGAACGAGTTATCACCTAAGTTTTGGCCATCATAAATTTACACCCTAGTATTAATCAGAACAGTTAGCTTCTCTTAATCCATGAGAAGTGACCATATAATGGCGCAGTGATGGGTGATAAGAAATAATAATAGACTAATCCTTATAATAAAACATATATATTTAAATATTTTTTATTAGTATAATGATTGTACATTCATGTTATATGAGATTAAACATTTACTTTTGAAATGATATTATGAATCTTCCTAAGTTTATAACTCGGCATTTTTTTGATTTATCTAAATACTGATTGTGTTTAAATTTATTTTATCTGGAACTTATTTACTCAGCCATGTTTGGTAATCTAGTTTGTTTGAACTACGTTCAACCATTGGTTAGAGCCGATCATTAGCTGTCCCCAATGATTAATCATACCGATTATTTCACAACTCTAGTTTTTTTACTTAAAACACCCACCTAAATTGTAGCATGTGGATCTGACATGGGGGATACATGTCAAATTGAAAAATGTCACCTGTAATGAATGCACCTAGCTTGTTAAAAGTACATGAGACACATATTAAAACAATAATTTGACATGAAAAAATCCATTAAAATAAAGAAAATTAAAAAGTTATTTACATGGTAAAACATTATGGGACTAAAACATTTTCATGTTTTTGTCCTTGAGGTTATTCATCAACAAGATAGTTAAGTCGCCCTCAAGGACAGAAGTTGATGTGGAAGCTTTGGAGAAACTAAGGCTTATACGGTAGGTTGGAAATCCAAGTTTTGGATAAAGGATATCGAAACATACAATATTCAAGAATCTATAATTCTCCATCTTTGGGACGAAAAACTTGGGTAGCTCTGTGTTTCATTCAGATATCCAATCATGCTCTTACATCTATGAAGAAATGATAATTACAAATAACATGCTGGTTTTTAATAGTAATGCAATGTATTTTATATATTTTTTTGGCAAAATACACAGTGCGGGGTACGTGCAACCTTGTGGTTGAGCCCGTAGACCGATCCAGCCGTGCCCTAGACGCCACCCAGGGGGGGGTTTTATATATGAAGTGGATTATCTATCGGCGGTTATAGGCATGGAGTGAGCATAAATATCCCAATTAGACTCAGATCCTACTTTTCCACACCCATGGTGCAATAAAAGAAAACATACATGAGTGTACCTAGGAGGTGCTCAGAGGAGGTCGCTCCTGCCGATGTTGCGTTGGGTCCCCCGCAACGGTGATGGTGCATGGAGTGTCTAAAGCTTTTCCCACCTTCAATAGGTTTCAGCATTGAGGTGTGTGCCATGTACATCGGTCAGCGAGAGGGTGAGCACTTTTGCCTCTAGTACTCTATGCAATACGCTAGTCGTGAGGATTATCCTTCGACAGGATGCGACATATGCAAAGAGCTGACAAGCCAAGGCATTAAATGCGATAGCTACCACAAGCTGCACGAGGGAGTTCCTTCCAGGAGGAGTAAAGAGTAGAAGGGGCTTGAGTGCATACCACATGGTTGGCAAGGGCATCCACAATCTGGTTGCTCTTGCGCAACTATTGACAGATGCTGATCAAGCGGTGCCGGCACCGTATGATGTCGTTCCATACTTGCTATAGTCGCCACAGGGAGTAGGTACCTGCACAGAGCATGTTTAATAACACATCTGAGTCTGATTTGACGACGACATTGTGAAGGTTTCGGCCTTGTGAAGGAGCAAACCATCATGAATCACCATAGCCTTGACTGCTTTGTTAGTTTGGATATCATAAAAAGGCGAAAAGGCAAAGAGAATACTCCATGTGTGGTTGTGGAGAATACTCCAGTCTAGGTTGTCTCACTATGGAAGAAAAGATGCTTCATTGTCTCAGCGTGGGGAGATGCAAGGCAACAATGGCAACGTGAACTGAGGGAGTGACCGATACGAGTCACCCGATCATCAGTTGAGAGCCCACAATGCATGAGTCTCCAGAGGAAGATAAAGATGCGAATGATGATCACCAGATGCCAGATGTGATGATCCCAGTGCATGATGGGGGATTTTTCGTGAAATGCTCCCAAGAAGATCGGCAGGGGAAGGACCCATCGAGGGTAAGCGTCCAAATAGGACGGTCATGAGCAGACCCAATGAGAGTACCTCGAGCAGGGGATAACGTGTCTAAGGGTAGGCCATGTTGCTCCCAAAGGTGGTGCATGTCGCCCGTGAGCAGTTGTGCCACGGTCAATCGCAATCGATGGGGTGCAAAGTGCGATTGGTGTGCTAAAGGTCATCGCCAAGCCATGTATCATACCATGCGCTAATCTCACCGCAGCCGACATGCGAACGTGTGACCTTGCGCAACCTTTGGGAGCAACATGGCCTACCCTTAGACACGTTATCCCCTGCTCAAAGTACTCTCATTGGGTCCGCTCATCACCGTCCTATTTGGACACTTACCCTCGATGGATCCTATTTTCCTATGCGAACAAAGGGCCCAATGCGGAGGTTCTACCTCCCAGCAACGTTCCGAACCGTCGCACCACGAGAGGGGCAACCCCACTGCCCCCTCAGAACCCCGTCCCGCGACACCCGTGGCCGGTCCAGCACAACCTCCTATGGAGTGCGCACAAACCACACCCGCCGAAACGGGTGCCACCAAATCGTATGGACCATGTGAACACACTCATGCGTACTGTGGCCGCCGATGATCCCCACATGATTCACCATGGTCACTAGGTGACACACCACCAAGTGACTTCGAGGATAGGGAAACCACGAGTCACCGACCGCACAGGAAGTCTCCTGTAGATGAGGTCACACCCTGAACTGCCACTACACATGGCCGAGGAGTAGGACGCGGACAAGGAGGAACGCACCGACAGCACCAACCGCGAGAGGACCCGTCAGAGGAGCAAGGGGCGTATCTTCGCACCATGGCCACCATGGTTGAGCGCGTGGAGCAGATGCTCGCACGCCGACAATCTCCCATACACGATGCTGATTTGGCGCCCACGGCTCAAAAGCGAACCCGCAACCCGCTTAGGGTTGCTCAACACCCACATCGACAGAGGAGCCCCTGCAACAATGATGACGAGTACGAGGAGCTTGACCACAGGCCAGGCGAGATCCAGCGACGACGACGCCCGGCCCGAGACTCCGCACGCGACCCATAAGATATCCGTGCTTGGGATAGGAGACATCCACGGGATGACCACACCCGTGTGGGTACGAGGCCGATCGACCAGCCCAGCCCGACCATTACATCTGACAACGCGATTGCAAGTAAGACGCCGACCACCCGGCCTGCCGCGACGACCCCGTTTGGCCCCGCGATTGTTGGTATGTCACCAACCTACCTGCCCGCTGTGATGACTATGTACAGCCTCACCACCGCCGGTACGAGGAAGTCGACGAGGCTCCTCGGTACCCACCACGCGCGATGCCCGATGGCTGCGCGCCCTGCGAGGGTCGCCCCCACCACTGGGATGACTTCGACTGCGAGCCAACCCTACCTCGCCGACATGCCAACCCGCGTCACGAGGATTACCCGGTGCCCGAACGGCCCTCAGACGACAAAGAGTGCCGATGAGAGGAGCAACGCGCCTGAATCCATAGAGGCATGCGTGCTGACGTTGCCGTCTTCGAGGGGTCAAGAAACCCAAGGAGTTCATATGCTGGGAGTCGAGTATGAACTCCTACTTCCTGTGGTACTGCATCGACGACGACCTATGTGTCCAATATGCAGAAATGAGACTTGGCGGACAGGCCAAGATCTTTAGGGAGAACGAGCGTGTCACCGCCGAGCGGCGAGGATAACCTATCACATCTTGGGTCAATATGACGTAGAAGCTGAGAAGCAATTATGTTCCACGACAGTGTCAGATGTCACTATTCCTCTTGTGTCTGACCTTAGGCAAGGTCGGCTCACCGTGACGGAGTACATCGAGGCCTTCGAGGAATGTCGAATGCGCTGTCAATTCGTGGAGGACCCGCGAATCATCATCGGATTGTTTTCCCACGGACTCAGACCGGCCCTATGCAATGAGGTTCTTAAATGCAACCCGGCTGAAGTCAATGAGGCATACCATCTTGTCGAACATATGGAGCATCCATGCGACGAGACCGCTGCACCCGGCGGAACACCGCACCCTGAACCCTACCGGTTCAGCCCACTCCTGCTCAGACCACCCCGCCCGCGACCATACGGGCTACCTAGACCACCGCGGGGCAAGGAACCGCCCCCGCCACCTCTATGGGATCAACCCCCCAAGATCGGGCCATCAAGAACAACACTCTTGCCCACAGCATCACCGTAAGCCAAGCACACGTGACGTGCTTCAAGTGCCAAGGAAGAGGGCACCGGGCCAACCAATGCCCATCATCAGCACTATTGATCGACGATGTAGACGTCGATCTAGCCAATGGAAGACATGGAGATTTCACATGACGATCACTACCACGTGGATGAGGAGTTCACCCTCGAATATGAGGAACCACACAGACAGGTTTGGTACATACTGTTAACTGAACCACGTGTGACTCCACCCATGGCGCCACGACTTGTCGACCGCCCGCTAGCCAAAATAGCGGTTGACCAGCCCAGCACTAGTAGGGCACGGCTACCACCCCAAACCGCCGCACCCACTCGGTCAGCTCTAGTAGAGCCTAGACCAGAGCCTATGGTAGACGTGTGGCTCCGCACCTCTATCTTTTACACCTACGTCAAGATCAATGACAAGGTGTGTAAACTGATCGTAGACAATGAGAGTTGGATAAACACCATCTCTGATACGATGGTTACCCGACTCGGGCTAACTGCTACACCCCATCTGACTCCCTACAAAGTGTCGTGGATAGACGCTTCGTCGCTTATGATGAAGAGTCAATGTTGAGTACCGTTGAAGGTGAGAGCCTATGATGAAAGCGTCCTATGCGTCGTATTTCCCATGAAAGTGGGAAGCATCATCCTAGGCCGTCCCTGGCTATATGACCACTACGTCACTCTAGTGGGAAGAGCGAACACATGTTCGTTCTTATACCAGGGACAACGGGTTACATGGTACCCATACACCATGAAACGGTGAACAAGCCGGTCACGACCAACCCGGTACAGTTAGTGGTCATCCGAGTCCCCTTGTTCACCTGAGACCTGTGCCGCCAGGGAGACGACACGCCCATGTGCCTTGCCTTCACTCTCGACGTCCCCGTCCACCCACCCGTAGTTTCTTGACCACCCGAAGTCGAGACCCTCATATCAGAATTTGGTGATGTCTTCCACGAGGAGTTACCCGGCGAACTTCCGCCAATGCGTAACATCCAGCACGTGATTGATCTCGTGCCCAACGCGACCTTGCCAAACCAGCCCCACTACCGGATGGAGCCATAGAAATACGAGGAATTACTACATTAGGTCCGCGAACTTCTCGCGAAGGGCCTCATCCAGGAGAGCCTCCGCCCTTGTGCGGTGCCCGCACTCGTAGCCCCAAAGAAAGATGGCACGTGGCGCATGTGCTGCGTCAGCCATGCCTCAAAAAGATGACAGTCAAATACCATTTCCCCATTTCTCACGTACAGGACCTCTTCGACATGATGGCCGGAGCCACTAACTTCTCGAAGATCGATCTTCGGAGTGGCTACCATCAGGTTCAAATTCGCCCTGGGGACGAATGGACAACCGCCATTAAGATAAAGGACGGGTTATATGGGTCGAGGGTCATGCCATTCGGCCTCTCCGACGCACCAAGAACCTTTCAACGACTAATGAATGAGGTACTGCACGTGTTTATCAGAAGGTTTGTCATTGTCTACTTTGACGATATCCTCATATATAGTCGTTCGCGGGAGGAGCAACTTGACCACCTCCGGCAGGTCTACACCATCCTACAGCGCGAGAAGCTATATGCGCACCCCAAGAAGTGTACTTTCCTCACGCCGAAAGTTACCTTCCTGGGATTTATCGTATGTGCCCAGGGCTTTTCCGTGGATCCCAAAAAAGTCTGGGCCATCACGTCGTGGCCTTTGCCGACCAGCCTCCACGACGTACAGAGCTTCATCGGTCTCGCGACCTTCTACCGGCGATTCATACAAAACTTCAGTTCTGTCATGCCTCTCATCACCGACTGCCTCAAAGTGGAGCCGTTCACTTGGACGCAAGCTGCCAAGCATGCTTTCCAGCACGTAAAACTCATGATGACTCAGGCCCCCGTCCTACGCCTACTCGACTTTGGGAAGGTGTTCGAGGTTACCTGCGTCGCTTCCGGCATCGGCATCGGTGGTGTACTCCATCAGGAAGGTCACCTCGTCCAATTTTTCAGCGAAAAGCTAAACAACACGAGGCTTCGTTACTCCACATATGATAAGGACTTCTACACCGTTATCTAGGCCCTGAAACACTGGCAGCACTACCTCCTATCAAAGGAGTTTGTGCTCTTCTCGTATCACGAGGTGCTCAAGTTCCTGCACTCACAGCAAAAATTGAGCGACCGACACATAAGATGGGTCAAGTATCTTAAGGATTATTCATTCGTCATCAAGCACAAGAAGGGCAAGGATAACATCATCACTGACACACTCAACCGGAGAGCCCATGTGCTTCACATCATGAGGTGAAGAACCTGAGATTTGAGACCATCCGAGATGGGTATGCTCCCTGCCCTGACTTTAGGCCAATTATCACAGAAGTTCGACGAGGACCGGCCCGAGACTTTCAGGACTACATCATCATCAACGACTACCTGTTTTACCAAAACAGATTATGCGTGCCACGCATGTCCTTGCGTGACTTCCTCACTTGGGAATGTCACGCTGGAGGTCTTAGCGGCCACTTTGGTCGCGACAAGACCATCGCGGTCGTATAATATCAATTCTACTGGCCCTCGCTGCAACGCGACGCCGGCAACATTGTTGCCCAATGTAGCATCTGTGCCTTGGCCAAACAGGTCAAGAAGAGTACCGGGTTATACACCCCACTACCAACACCCAAGTGTCCCTAGACGACGTTAGTATGGACTTTCTCCTAGGATTACCCTGCACCACTCGATGACATGACTCCGTCATGGTCCTCGTCGACAGGTTTTCAAAGATGACACATTTTGTGCCTTGCGCAAAGACGTCTAACGCCACGCAGGTTGCGCAATTATTTGTATGGGAGATCGTGCGCCTCCAAGGCGTGCCAACTTCGATCGTGTCCGACGGAGACGTGCGCTTCATGAGCTACTTCTGGAAGACCTTGTGGAGCCTCCTCGGCACGAAGCTCAAATTTTTGACTGCCTACCATCCTTAGATAGACGGTCAGACGGAAGTGGTTAATTGAAGTTTGGGCAACCTACTCTGGTCCCTAGTTGGTGAATAACTCACGACCTGGGATTTGGTAATCCTTCGTGCCGCGTTGCCATATAACTCCTCAGTGAACCGAACCACCGAGTTGAGTCCTTTTGAGATTGGCTATGGCCAATCCCCTCATCGCCCACTAGACTTAGCACCCGTAGACCCTCATGATCAGGTATTAGAGGACGGTCTTGCATTCGCGCAGCATGTTTCCACACTACATCAGCATATCCATAAAAGGATTAGTAAACAAAATGCATTGTACAAGCAAGCTACCGACTTGCACTACCGACCCCGAGTCTTCAATGTGGGAGACCTAGTTATGGTTAGGCTTAGGCCAGAGAGATACTCTCCTTGGACGACTACCAAACTACATGCTCGTAGTGCCAGCCCATTCTCGATCCTCCGAAGGGTGGGCGAGAATGCCTAACGTGGTGAGATTCCTCCTATGTGGGGAATAAGCTCCACGTTCAACGTGGCAGACTTAGCTCCGTACCGAACCCCTTCTCACCGCCTAGACCCAGCCTCTCTAGACTCAATCCGTGTGAGCGAGTTTATGGCAACCGCTCCCCCGGTTGTTTCACCCGATTGGCATGAGGCAATCGATTGTGTACTGTAGGAGATAATTGACTATACAGGGGATGAAGTATCAAGAAGATTCCTAGTACGATGGCTGGAAGGGACCAGCGCAAATGACACTTGAATATCAGAGGAGCAGCTTCGCCGCCTTCGACCGGATCTACTCCAGCCACTGCCCTTCATCCCTCCTAACTCACCTGAGTTGAGTTCTTCTGACCTTGGCAGGGTTGATGGCGCAACGCAGCCCGAGCCCCCAAAATCATCTTCAGAGACGGCGCCATCATCAGCAACATCACCGTCGGTTCACATCCAGGCCGCACGGCAGGCCAAGGCGACGATGCGCATGCCCAGATTCAAATATCACGGGTAACGGGCTTGTTATCTTCGTTTCCTTTTTCGTTTATGATTGGACTTTCATCCGCGTTTTCTTTCCTTTCAGTCGTCTTTATCTCTCATTTTTTCGTCTCTTTTATCTTGCCCTTACTTACTCGTTGTAATGAGGGGAAATAAAACCTATAAGGATTTCCCCTCCACCTTCACTACGGGGCTAGGATAGTTCCCTCTACCCCCAACCCCTCTTTTCTTTCTTTTCCTTTTATTCTCTTTTCTTTTCCTTTTTATCCTTTATTTTTGGTTTGGGCTTTGTGTGTTAAGGCCCATCCACCTCCCCCCCCATAAAAGGGACAGGATGGGCGCCCTAAAAACCTACCCTCTTTTGACTATCTTTTTCTTAAAGGAAGTTTATTAAGAAAGCGAAGGGTCACCATTCACAATCGAGGAGGAAGGAGCGAGGAAGAGAAGAAGGAAGAGAAGGAAGCGGAAGGAGAGTAGAGAGGAGAAGGGAGGGAAGTGGGAGCCAGGGAAGGATGGTCAAAGGCCGTGCGCGCCCTCGCTGAGTCGCCAAGCCCTCGACTACTGACCTTCGTGCCGCCAGCACCACCAGATTGCCACCGGCGTATTTTGGTCGCACCATGCCTATCCGCTGCCGTTGGTACGATCGCCGCAAGCTGCTCGACTAACACTATGCAGCAGGGTTGGCCTCCGGCTGTCGAGCTTCCTCAGATGCAGACCGGCCCATGTTGGAGCTTCTCCAGGACACCACAGGTGCAACGCCTCTCACCCCACTATGCGCCTTGCCACCACCCGCGCAAATGGGCCGTTGTACGTGTGTAGTGCCGTCGCACCGCCGTCGGTGCCACAGGTGTTGAGCTGGCGCTCCCACTGGTCGTCGCTAGTGCAAGAGGTGACGCCACGCCTTGCCGACACCCGCTAGCAACTCCGTCGCTCACGCGACTCACTCTCACGCCGCCCGTTGCGCCACATCTAGTCACCTCCGACACCTTGTTGCCATCGCTCGTCCGCACCGAGACAGGACACACACAGGGTCGCGACTGTTGTTGCTGGTGTCTGCGTGTTTCTACACCTCAACCTCGCTCCATTCCTACATGACCTGTGCCAGCGTCCTGACACCACCGGTGCCGTAACGCCATCACTTCCGCTCCCTGGTTGCCTAGATCAGGACTACACGGCCGATTACCCCACGTGGTCAGACCTCCCCTCCCTGCACCCAAGCGTCTGCTTCCCCGTACCACGACTTACCCAGATTCATCGAGGCAGACTGGACGGAGGACCACCCACCACCATCTCCTTGCCATGCTCTATTCGTCTCCGACATTGCCACGCCAGGTTTTATGCACGAAGCAAAAATATTGGCCGCAGTTGTTGATAAGGTAGGTCATTCCTGCCGCCCGTCTTTTATTTCTTTCAGTGCATTTTTGTTGCCTCTACTACGCTTGGGTTAGACGTAGGTGAATGGAGAGGTGGAGTGAACAAACATGACAAACTTGAGCGTCTTACTTGTTTGGTACGAGTGGGGCTTGCCCGTCCCGTGAGAGCAAACCCCGGTGGAGATACTCCATTCGGCACCGTAGCATCCTCGAGTCCTCGGACGAGGCTTAGGAGATCAAACTACCCACCACCGGGTGACTCTGTCCCTTTCCAAGGAGTCGGAATTCCTCGCTTGTCGGCATTTGCATGTACCACAAGTGGACGCATATGGCATTTCATCCTAGGTTCCCATCATTAGGATTCACTATCGGACGACGCCACTGCCGTAGTCCGATACTGTCAGTTTACATCAGCACTGATCCATCATAATTGGTGACAATCGGTCGACGTCCTGACGATGTCCCACATCACTCTGTATTGGCATCGATTCCTAAGGTTGTTCAGTTTGTTCTTTTGAGATGGAAGCTTGATGAGTATTTTTTCATCTGGAGTTGATGTTTCTACAATATCAAGTAGAACTTGATCTTGAGTATTGTTAGAAACAATTTTAGGTATTATAAAATAAGCCTCTTTAAAATCAATATTTCTATCTTTATCTCTCCCCACAAACTCATCATCCTCAAAGAATACTACACTATCTGTCTCAAATATAAGTTTAATGGTAGGATCGTAAAACTTGTAACCCCTTGATCATTCAGGATATCCAACAATATTGCAACTAACTGTTCGAGAGTCAAATTTCCTCTCATTATGCTTATAAGGTCTTGCCTAAACAAGACAACCCCAAGTTCTTAAATGCTTTAGACTTGGCTTTCTACCTGTCCAAAGCTCATAAGGAGTGTTGATTTGCCTTAGTTTGAACCCTATTCAGGATGTATGATGCCACCTTTAGTGCTTCTCCCCCAAGGGTATCATGTAAAGAAGTTTGATTAATCATGCTTCTTACCATGTCTTAGAGTGTTCTATTTCGTTGCTCAGCAACACTATTCATGATAAGAGATCCTGGCATAGTGTACTGTGGAATGATACTACACTCTTCTAAAAACATAGCAAAGGTCGTGGATGTTGTTTTCCTGAGCCATCATTTCTGCTTTCGCTTCAGCTTCAGCTAAAAAGCATGTCGATTTTTAGCTTCAACTTTCTAACTTTTGAACATGTCTATTGCTTGAGATTTCTCATGGATGAGATACAAGTATCTATATCAAGAATAATCATCTATGAATGTGATAAAATATTGTCCAAGATGTCGTAGGGAAAGGCCCACAAATGTCTGTATGTATCAATTCTAAGACTTTTGAAGCTCTATTGAAACCTGATCTCATTATGTTTGTTTGTTTGCTCTTGATGCATTTGACACATGTGTCAAAGTCTTTAAAATCTAGGGATTTGAGAATTCCTTTTGAAACAAGCCTAGTAATCCTCTTTTGAGAGATGTGGTGATGCCGGACGTCGTCTCAACGGCGTCCGACCGTCACCGAGGGTAGGAACTCGGTGTCGTATCACTAACTAATCGGTTCACGTCCGCGACGTCAACCGATGGATATGCGGAGAACAGGAATGTAGGTATGACGATAACGAGGATGATGGCCCTACTTTGGTACGTGCAATGCGCCGACAAGCTATGAGTGCCACCCGAAGCGGGGACGGGGTCGCCAAGCTGGGTCGAACCAGCCCTCCAAGTCGTCCGAGGTGGGTCGAGGGCGCGCACGCCGTCAAATGGGATGACTCCACTAGAATGCTCACACGCGTCGGGGCGTCCCGACTCGTACCGGACAGGTAAGACGCTCGTCTTTGTCTCGTCGTTCTCTCAATCTGTCTCACTCACCTATCTAACCCGAGCGCGGTGGAGGCAATGCGAAAGAGTACTGTAAGAGATAAAGGAACCGAGGATCAAGTGGAGAAGCTACCTTTGTCGCGCTGGCGACGGGAGCTTTAGTGCCGTTCGCCCAAGGTGGCCTGACTCGGTGGCTCGAGATGATCCGGCTCGGCAGCGCGCCAGTCGTGCAGGATCACGGCGGTCGGTGCAACTTGCTCGGTGCAGGACCACGACCGGATCAGCGGAGTCCGGTGCAGGCTTGCTCGGCGCAGGCGAGGTCAGTGCAGGCTCGCGGCGGCTTGACGGCCGGCTCAACGGCGGGCGGTGCAGGTGTGCTCGGTGCAGCCTAGCTCGGGCAGGTTGCGGAAGCAGCGGCAGCACGCGCGGAGCGTCGATGGTGGAGACGGGTGTGGCGGCGCGCGCGGCGGCGCGACAGCACGCGCAGGCGGCGCTGCAGCACAGTGCGCGGGCGGCGGTTCACGGCGGCGGGCGGCTGCGGGCGGCAGCGGAAGCGGCGGCTCGCGCGGCGGCTCGCGCGGGATCAGATTCGGCGCAGGCGGCGCTGTGTGGGCGCGACGGTTCACGGCGGCCCGGCGGCGACTCGCGGCGGCGGGAGCGGCGGCCGGAGCGGTTGCTCGCGGCTGCAGAAGCAGCGGTAGGAGCGGTGGCTCGCGCGGCGGTTCGCGAGTTCGGTTGGCGCGGCGGCGCTACGCGGGCGCGAAGGCTCGCGGCGGCCTGAGCGGCGGCCGGAGCGGCTGCTCGCGGATGCAGGAACAGCGGCGGGGCCGGCGGCTCGCGGCGGCCGGAGCGGTGCTGGTGCAACTCGCCTCCTCCCTGTTCTCCCTCTCCTTCTTCCTTCCCTCTCTCCTCCTCCTTCTTTCTTCCTCTTCTTCTTTCTTCTCTTCTTCTCCACGACCTGACCCCTTCCCTTCCAAATGTGCAACTTCTAATTTAGGTCAAAGGTGAGGGAAGCGCCCACCTCTTCCCCTTATATATGGGTGAAGATGGGCCCTTCCTTAAGTCCAAAAACACAAAAGAAAAGGAAAGGAAAAGAAGGAAAGAAAGTATGGAAACAGGCTTGTCAGGCCTCCATAGAAAAAGGGGAGGGGTTCCTCATATGGGCCCTTCCCCCGCTACACGACAATACGAATAAAGTGAAAAACTATAGAATAAAGTAACTGACAGTATCGGTGTGCTCCGGTGGTCGGCGTCCGCGTCATGCCGAGTAACGGAATGCGGGATCCCGTGTTGCTGCGGCGGCTCGTCGTGGTGGCTGGACTCGTCTCGGTGGCGAGCTGGGTAGTGACGGCTCCTCGGGTGCTGAGTCAGGGACGTCCTGCTGCTCCTCTGCTGCTGGCTTGATGACGACCGGTGGTGACGCGCCATCATGTGGCCTAACCTTTTATGCCATAAAAATAATGAAATCTCATTACATAACTTGCATTTCATACCATGAGTACTAATTTGCAATGACTGATCCAATGAAGATGTGATAGTGTCAACTAAATACAAGTTGTCATTAGCCACAAACATCTGGTAGCGTTGAGTACTGAATTTTGAAACAGACTCAGCTTTCTATCTCCAAATGAACAATGATAACCTGATTTGTCCAAGACAGTGCTCTATATTAAATTGCATCCAAAGGACGGTAGAATAAAAGTCTGATTCAAATAAAAATGATAACCAGTATTTAACTTTAACTTAAAGACACCAAAAACATCAACCTCCATTGCTTTGCCATTCACCTTGATAGATGAATCGTTCATCTTCATTCGGCTTGCAATGGTTAAGGAAGCCCTCCATTGATACACTTATGTGAGTAGTAGTACGGGAATCTACCCACCATGTGTCTCTTGGTACTGAAGCGAGGTTGATTTCAGAAAAAAACAAGAGAAAAATGTGTACCTTTCTTCTTGCACCAAGCAAGATATTTAGCACATTCTTTCTTCATGTGTCCTCTGCGCATACAGAAGCAAGCACGTTCCTTTTGTTGTTTCTTTTTAGGTGGACCATCAGCAGCTTGTATTCCCGTGTGCTTTCCTTTATCCTTGAATTTTCCCTTGGAGGAAACAGTGAGATGAGCACTTTCACATTGTTCAAACTTCAATCTCACTTCTTCTTGCACACAATGCAAGATGAGCTCATTGAGAGACCAAGGGTCCCTTTGATAGTTATAGCTTACTTTGAACTGATTGAATTATGTAGAAAGAGATTTGAGAGCCATATAGACAATAGATTCCTCAGGCATTTCCAAACGTAGAGCCTTAAGCTTGGAACGAATGTGAGACATTTTGAGTATGTACTCTCTTATGTTGCCTTTACCTTTATACCTCATGGTAGTTAGGCGATTCATAAGGGTACTAATCTCAGCTCTATCACTTTTGTAGTACCTCTTTTCAAGCTCTTGAAAAAGAACTTTAGCTTCAGTTGCCTCTTCAACTACTATATCCCTCAAGGATTCAGGAATGGTGCACTTTATGACCATCAAACTCATGCGATTTGATCTTTCCCATTTATCATAGACATTTTTTCCCTCAACCGAGGAAGAGTCTTTGATGCCCTTTGGTCGATCATTTCTCAATGCATAGTCGAGGTCCATTGCACCGAGATAAAATGTCAAAAATTCCTTCCATTTCTTAAAATTGGAGCCATTGAGCATCGGAATGGAATTTACATTTATGCAAATATTCGAAACTGAAGTCGAGCCTAAACAAATAATTAACCATAATCAAATGAGAATGAAAAATAACTAAGCATAATTCGAAAACAATGGTATTCACCATCTCAAGAGATCTAGTACTACATCACTACTCATCTTTGGATTTTATATAGACTTGTAAGTGATCCTCTTGGCGTAATAGTTAAATTTGAACGATAAAATGAAATTCAAAGAATCTTCCTTTGGGCCAATTCAATGACATCATTATAACTTAATAATCGTTAAATTGACTACTACTGATGTAAGTGTTATTTGGCCAGATATGTCACATATGCGTCGTAGTATTATAAATAGACACACAATCATCTCAATTAAAAGTCTATTTTCATGAACAAATACTAGACCAATACCACCATTTTAATTAGCCATAAGTGCACTCAATTCAGCCAAGCACCTATTTTCCTATGGCCAGATATGTCACATATGCGTCTTAGTATTATAGCTATAATTGCCTTAGATCCCTATGTTCTGCTGGGATCAAGGCAATTGTTTCATACAGATCAGCTTCTCCACATAATTTTTGACCTTCTCCAAAGACTCGAGATATCAAGAAAAACTTGATGGATATTCCAAAACCTCACTATCCTTTAATCATCCTCTCCAGAAGTAAGCAAGTTCAAAGATGTTTTTAACAAAGACCTAGGGTTCAATTTGTAGACTCAAATATGGATGGATAGAGAAGAGAAAGACATAGTTGACCTCAGAATGTCAACTTTGATTTGCCTTCTAGATCGTGACATTTCAAGCCCTGATGTTGGACTATTTCTAGTCAACAAATTAAACCAAAGATTTCTCTCTCCTCATCCTCGTAAGTTCCCCACGTCAGTTTATGGGTCTTCCTCTTTAGTTAACATTAAATTCACTGATTGGCTATGATTAATCCTCGTGGTCGTCTATCAACGGTTCTCATTATGCCATGTGCCCTGAAGGAAAAAGATAAAAATCCAAGATTAACGCTATGTGATAAATAATTATTATAGTAATTAAGATGTGTGTGACATGGTGGTGCATCAGCATGTGCCATATCAATAAATTTTCAAAAAGTGTCAATGATTTTAAGACATGTCCCCAACACATGGTGCCATGTGTCAAGTGGAATTGGCATCACGATTTCTCGCATTTCAAGTTAAATAAAAGAAGGCCAAACATAATTAATTCAATCCACCTCATTGATCCACGCAACGCATTTATTGCAAATAAAATGGAATATTTTTTCAATAGGACCACCTCACTACGATTAAAAAAATTACCGTTAGTCAATTATTTGTTGTTATGGCATAACAATTTTGAATGGAATAATTGCACTTATTGATTGAGGCTAATGACCTAATAATTAATCCCTACAATGAATTGATAAATTCATATAAGCTAAAAAATGAATATATTTTCTAGAGAAGGTAAATCCTATCTTGCTGATTTCTCTGAAAATATGGTATGCTGAAAAAAACATAAAATAATGAAATACTGATTTTTTATGAATACAACTATGAGATGTAAAAAAATACAGAAAATTTTATATGACTCAAAAAATATTTGTTTTAGAAAATAATATCCAAGAAATATTTCAAAATTCTGAAAAATATTAGAAAATTCACAACATTATCTTTAAAATGTATTCAATCATTTTAGGCTTGATAACACGTGTATATACTCAAGCTAATTTAAATCAACATATAAGTATCATCATTTTTAAACTATTAAAAGTGTGCTTATTCATTCACTCTAAGCCTGTCATTCTGATGTGAGGCAAAGGCAAACCTTAGACCTGAAGATACGAAGTATGTGTGAGAAACCATACGACATCTGGCAACTAACCTGAGGAGGATGCAACCGACAACAAAGGTCTAAAGCTGATGGTAAACGCCTCATGGCAACAAAACCTGATAAGTGATGGAAACCCATTATGGTGTTAACCCTAGTTTCGTTGTAATTAAATTTCCCCATATCAATTAAATTTCATAATTATAGAAAACTCACTCAAATGTGTATAGTAGGAGCGAGGTTGTCTCCACATGGAGTGGACTTTAGAGGTGAATCTAATTATTAGTTCGTCTCCTAGTGGATGGAAACTCCACTGGCTTCTTCATGGCCATGAGGGGTCTACGGCAAGGTGATCCCATCTCACCAACCCTTTTCTTATTGATGAAGGAGGTCTTCAGCCGATCACTTACACGAGTGATCGCCCGTGGCCTCATCCAACCACATTTTACAAAAAGGGGATGCCTGATCCTCTTGCACTCCTTATTTGCAAATGATGTCATCCTTTTCCTTAACAGATCTAAAAAATCAATTCTGGAACTCATGAGTGGTCTCACTACGTACGAGCGGGCACCTAGCCAGTTCATCAATGCCTCAAAAAGCAGCCTTATGGTCGGTCCGTCCACCACTCTAAAGCGCTCTCAGATTATCCAACACTATACCCGATACACACGAGGATACCTCCCTTTCGATTATCTTGGACGCCCTATATTTCTCGGACGAGCTAGGCATCATTATTTTGGTTCGCCAAAATGAGAAATAAACTAGAGGGGTGGAAACTTCATTTTCTATCTTCTGGAGGACACATCCAACTTTTTCGACATGTCCTCAGGAGTATCCCGCTGCATACCCTAGCTTCACTATCGCTCACAGTCCTCCGCTCTATGGAGACACTTGTGCATGTTTCTTAAGGTCAGGTCACCTTGAGGGAGAGAGTCACCACCATTGGGTTTCTTGGGAGAAAGCTTGTTGGCCGACGGACGAGGGGGGTCTAGGGATCAGGTGCCTTTAGGGTGTTGAAGAAATGATTTAGAAGAAGCTCGTGTGTCGTATGCTTACCACGCACTCCCCATTAGGAGTTTCATCTCAGCCAAATATGGCAAGTAGGCTCGTAAAGAGATGGATATCCGGGGCCATTGTAGATGGCCGACTTGGCAGCGATATTGGCTAGAGATAGCTAAGGTCACATGTTGGCATCTCGTCGAGGTGCCGCTAGCGCCTGGTATGACACATGGCTTACAGACGAGCCTTTAGCCCATCAGCCCCACTTTGTAGCACACCACCTGCGACTGACTGTGGTGCAATTGATAAGCCAAAAATAGGGGTAAAAACTATGCAATTTTAAGCCCTTGTCGTTGTGGATTTTGGCTAATGCAATAAAATTTATAAGAACTCCGCTTAAGACGTATAGTGATAAGTACGAGTGTCATCCAAGGGAAGCTAGTAAGGAATTCGATTTGGTGATTGTATTGGTCGTTTCACTCTGATTAAACTGAATTTGATCTTCAATGAGGATCAAGTCGCCCTAATTAGATGAGAATTTAGAAAGGGGGTAAAAGAGTTGAGATGAATAGAAGAAATATGGAGCTCTATATTGGCTTCTTTGATCCTAATAAAAGGATCCAAGAGGTCAATTAGAGAGATTAAAAGGGAATTTTTAATTTGAGTTTGGTTTGTTTTTTTGCAACGTTGATAATTCAGAATTGAAATGGGGGTAATTTAATCTCCTAAGAATTAAAACTAATTATTTTAGAGTTTTTCTTTGGAATGCAGTTGAATGCTTAGTTGAATCCCTCAAATTCTCCTCTCAATCCTAATCAGGGCTTGTACATGCCGCTCAAGCCAAGAGATTTAGAATTTCAGATCAAAACCAAGAAGAAGAAACAAGAAATTGAACTAATCTCATTCAAAATGCACAAATCCAAATACAATCAAGGAAAAAGTACCAGATAACTTGATCCAGGGTGGGACTCCTCTCTGTCTTGCAGCTGTGATAGAGAACCATCAAGAATCAGCTCCCCCTCTCGAAATTCAGCTTTTATACTTAGGTTACATAGTGAAAATCACCATTTTACCCCCGTTTAGAACTTAATGTTTATCTATCAATGTAGGCTAGATCTAAATGATCCAACCATACAGATAGAAAGAGGGGATCAAGACGAACAAATCCATAAAAAAAATCATCTCAATCGGACTTCAGGATCAAAAGATATTAATAAATCAATTTTAAACCAATTTAGTCCATTGGATTCAAAATTGATTTATTTATTAATACACGCAATGACGTGTCGACTTCCCATTGGCTGCGGCGTTTCAAAATCCTTTGGCGGGCACTCTCTCATCGCGCCACGTACCCCTGACGAGAGAGAAAAAAACAATTAAATTTTCGTTAGTGCGGATTTCGCGTATGTTTTGATACGCACGCACACGTGCATTTTTTCGTTCCTTTGCCTACTTGTGTGTCGCCACATCACCGCCCGTGCACGCGCATTGTATCGCCCGCCGGGCGTGAAACCTCCTGCCACATACACATGTGCGATCGCCGTTGGATTTTTATCCAATGGCTAAAGTTGCGCCACGTCGACAAGGCGGGAATCACTTTGCATTTTTTTTCAAGAAAGCCCTTAATAAAACAAGCAATTGTAAACGAACGCCGCCCTAAAATATTCGTGTATATGCCCTTACCGCATTCTCTCTCCTCCAATTTTTTCTAAAACATTAAAACTATATTGCAATAAAACCCTAAACTTTTTTAAATATGATCTTTACTCCTGCAATGGCGACCGAGAGCTGTTTTCAGGGTCTTTTCGCAACGAAACATTGCAAAAAGGCCCCGAAAAGTGCATTTCTTCTTGAAATAAATCCCATAAAAATCCTTAAAATTCGTAAAAAACTCTAGAAAATTCCCTAATTCATTCCCATGCTGATAAATGTCGAAACAAAATATTAAATATGTCATTTTCATTCAAAAATAATTATTTTGAGCTTCAATAAATCCTTACAAATTCATATAATTAACAGAAAATTAGGGAAAAATCAGAAATTACTTGCAAACATTATTTTCATGCAAATATATGATAACAGCCCAATTTTAGGCTCTTTAAATGCATGAAATCATGCTAATAACATGAAATAAAGACCGAAATTAGGGTGTTATCAGTAGCACACCACCTGCGACTGACCGTGGCGCAGTTTCTCACGGACAACACGCGCCACCTGTGGGAGCAGCATGGCCTTCCAACAAACATGTTATCACACGCTCAGCGTACTCCCATTGGGACCACTCACGACCGTGCTATTTGGAGGCTTACCCTCGACGTGTCCTACTCTTGTAGATCTTCTTGGGAGTATTTTCGTGAGAAATCCCCCATCCAGCCCTTGGATCGTCGCATTTGGCATCCGGGGATCATTACTTGTGTCTCCTTTCTTTGGAGACTCATGCATTGTGGCCTCCCGACTAATGATCGAGTGACCCATATAAGTCACTCCCTTATTTCGTGTTGTCATTGTTGCCCCGCATTTCCTCAAGTTGAGACTATGGAGTACCTTTTCTTCCATGATGAGACAGCCCTAGACTATTGGCGCCAAATCACACATGTTTTGGCAAGATGTACCTCGAAGTACCTCCTCTACTTTGACACCATTAGAGTTTTTTGGCAAGATGTATCTCTCGCCAACACACTCTAAATGGAGCCCCTTCTTCCACGTCATCATAGTTTACTTACTATGGGAGAAATGGAAAGGGCAAAATTCTTCTTGTTTTGTTGTAACTCCCATGTTCGCCTTGGATATCATGCAACGAGTCAAGCAATGGATACGGCGCACCCACCATCTTCTACCACTTTGTGCCCACAACTCAGCCCTTGCATGCGACCTCTTTCGCTCTTGGGGCATTTTGGTGACCCTCGCCTCTATTTGCATTTGGCTACAGGTTGTTCATTGCCATCCACTGCCAATCAGCACCCTCAAATTGAACGTGGATGGTGCGGCCAAAGGGAACCCGAGGCCAGCCCAGGGAGGCAGTATCCTCCATGACCATACAGGGAGTATTATCTTTGCGTTTTCAGTTTTTTATGGCATTCAGAATAATACAGTAGCCAAGGTTATGGCAATACTTGATGGTTTACGGTTCAGTGAGGAACAAAACCTCCACAATATTATCATAGACTTGGACTCACAGGTTTAGTTGACATGCTTCGTGCAGGCAAATGCTCCCAGTGGCGGCTTGAGCGCGTATAGCAGGACAACATGCGGCGCCACCCTGGCACAACTAGTGTTCATCACCAGCTACGCCAGGGAAATCAGACATCAAATGCCCTTGCCAATCTCACGGTACACACACAAACCCTACCTCTTTTTCCTTTCTTAGCAGGAACTCCCTCCGACAGCTCGTGGATGTTATTGCATTGAATGCCTTGGTTTGACGGCTCTTCACACGCGTCACACACTATCGAAGGAGGGGTCGAGGGAGTGGTGGATTTCATGGAGCGCGAGAGGCAGGAGAGCTCATCCTCTTGTCAGATAGTCCGACTTGCCGTGCACCTCAACGTTGATATCAGCAGACGGCACGTTGGACTGTGCACACTCCAAGCATCGCATCTACTACGCCGGCTCCACACATTCCTGATGGCACAAATGATCATCTCCCGGCGATTGGCCCCCTGATTGGCGTATTGCATGAAGCACGGAAGGCGGGAGCGTTCGGTCTCTCGCCTGACTGATGTCCTCGCCACGCACCTCATCGATGCCGCATGTTGATGGCAGAGAGGTCTCTACACACTATGAATCATCACCGCCGTAGGGCGATCCAAAGAGATGCCGGCAGGAGCGACCTTCTCCGAGCACCTACCAGGTATCATTTATGTATCTTCTCTTTTTCTTGCACATGGGCGTGGACAGGTGGGATCCAAGTGTAATTGGGATATTTATGCTCGCTCAACGCCTATAAACGCTGATAAACAATCTACTTATATAAAAAAACCCCATGGGTGGCATCCAGGCGACGGCTGGATCTGTCTATGGGCACAATCGCAAGGTTGGATGTACACGGCACCGTATTTTTTGCCAATAAAAAAATTATTAGTTCAGATAATGGAGAATTTAGGGTAGTTAGAGAGATTAGTTAGAGGTTGAGTAGGAGAACTGATAATAATAAATACAAACATAGTGAAAGGGTGAAGATAAGTAAGTAGCCAAATGGTAGATAGGGATGTGGAGAAATTAAGATTATATATGATTATAAGTGATAATAAATTGTGATAGATAGTAGTTGTGAAAGGAAGAGATGAGATAGTTATAATAGAGGATGCTAACTATAGCATTTGTTACGATTAATAGTTTTAAAGATGTTTGATATACTAAGTAAGTAAGATGATCAATGAAGAGATTTATCGAGGTATTTAGTGGAAAAATTTTCAAGATTAATAAGCTAGAGAAGATAATATGATGTTATTCCTAGAAGAAGATAGGAAGGTCATTAATATAAGGGTATGTGTAAGATAGGAGATAGGTACAGTAATGAGCAATTATTAAGTTACTTATAGATTAGTGAGACAAGAAAGAGTTATGTATAATATAAACTTCAGATTAAAATAAATAGAGAGAATAGTTTTTTGTTTAATTTAAGAATAAGAATTAAGATAAAATTGGAAAGGAATAGTAGGAGATAAAGAGCGAATAAGTAGGAGAGTTATGGAATTAATTATATGTATTAATATATAGTTAAGGAATATGATATATAATAGCATAATATGGTTTATTTATGTAATATATATAAGTATTTTTTAATGAGGTAAAACTGGGAATTTTGTGTAAAATACCCGATGTCCTAAATGTGTTTGTCAAAATGTCTCACGGAGGCCAAACTTAGAAACAAGATAGAAAACTGATTTTGTCTTTGATTTTAATCAAATACATGCATCTAGAGAGGATAAACACATAAAAAACAACCTTATGGAGTTCAAAAAATTCACCAGAATCACCTTAATTCAGGCAGTCACATAATGGGGGCACTGATTGCCACCCCCAAGCTTTGGTGTTCGTCGCCTCCCACTGTCCTCCATGCTCCCTCAAATCCAAGTAGCTCTAGCACTCCTAAGGCATTTTCCTTGGCATTCCAAACAGTGGGAGAGATGTCACTCCTCTTTCCTGCTCGTCTCGCTTGGTGGGTCTCCCACTATTGGCATGTGTATGCATCATAAGATGTGAAATTGGAGGCCTTTTAGTCACTTTTAATAACCAAGGAGGATCTCCCATGTCTGTGAATCTCTTGGTCTGCCCTTGGGAGTTCTTTGAGGGTTGTTGGATGGCCTACGATGACAACTTTATGTTGACAACTGTTGTCCGACCTATGGAGGCAACAGACAATGGCAGAGATGGATATATCTGCCCCTGGCTATCGGATCTCCTTCATAGAGGATCCAATGACTGTGATTAAATCATAGGTCTGGACCTCTATAAGTACTGGTGCACCCCTCTTGCCACGTCAGCCATCCTTGTCATCAGCCTCCTACTTGATTTGTTCCTCAAAGGGTTCATGTGTCCTCATCAATTGCCACAGCCAATCAAAAGCCTGGAAACGAACACAAGGAAATAATTGAAAATAACAGTAAAATCTCATGGTTTGATCTTCCTTGAGAAGATGGGACGGGTGAGATTATATTGGAGTACTTATAAAAGCCCATTCTGATGCGGGCTTTGGGCCGGGTGGCTCAAAGCCTTGTCATAATGAATGTCTTTCTATTTTTCTTAAAATCGTGGCCCATTGTGCCATGATTCTTCTCTTATATTTTGTCAGCCCAACCCACTTGCTGTTTGTAAAGGAGACAAACATTAATCCCATATCAAAACTTTCTAGAGAATGAAGCCCTACATAAATGTTGACTGGAGCTTAGAAAGGAATAAAATAGTCCATTCCCTTGCGCGATCATGTGGGCCTTGGACTCCTGCAAACATGTGGGCCTACTATTAAACCCATGTGTGTTAGGTCTAATGATATATTTTGAGTGGAACTTCTATGCGCGCAGGGCGTGGCAGAAACAGGCAGGCTAGAGTACTCTATGCTTGCCTGCTTACACCGGGCTTGAGCATCATTGCACTTGAAGGACTCCTTTGCTCGAATTCTTCAGAAACCAAAATCTTTATGTTTCCTTCTTCCATATCTCTCTTTTTATTCTTTCTCTAAATTTGACTTTGGCACTGAAAATATATAATAACATAATAAAGGGAGGCATTGAAATCCTTAAATTTAATAATATTTGAACATATTTTCAATGAGAATTAATGGGCCTCTGAACTATGAAGAAATTACATTAGAGAATTGTTGTTTTGATGAAATGCTCCTTTTAATGCATGAAATGACAATTCATATAAAAATGAACGTAACATCAGTTAAATGATCCAAAAATGGACTTAATATATGTATGTAATAACACTATGGAGAGAGGAATTGAACTCTTTAAATTTAATAATATTTTGTGCCTCATTTTGGATTCAGCAATAAGTCATCTCACATTAAATTAAGTAAGATCTATTTGAATATAGCTTGATAAAAACATAAAAAATCTATATAAAATCATGTAAGAAGATTTTCCACCTCTAACTGATTGCATCAAACACTTGGTGATTATCTCAATGTCTAGTTACATTTCCTCAATTTCCTCCACAACTATAATTGAATAAAATCTTAAATTTTTCATAAATTCTCAGATCTATATATCTTCTCATTCTACCAATTTTCTCATTATTGTATTAAATTTTTTCTAGTTCATTATTCCAACGACCCAATAAATTTTATTTGTTTGCTAAATTAAGTGTCTCATCATACAGATTAATTAATGGATCGATTGAACCAAATCATTAGTTTGAGTCTCCAGCCTGTGGGGTGCCAAGCTACACCTTTTGCTTCAGAAAGATACAAAAGTGTGTCACGACTCACTCATGGAACCTATCCATCATTGGTTACTGTGTATGTATAGTCCCTCATTCACTTGATGCTCCAAGAATGAATTAAGGTATTTTCAACTATCAAATCCTAATCGGTCATCCGATTTAATGATAATGTGTGTTGAAATCATCCAAAAACTCTTCTCAAATATTCTAGTATGTTATTGTCTCCACTCTATTTATCCTAATTGTATCTACTCTAATGGCTACAATAATGTACATACCTATCACATTAATTAGACGAAATAGTGTTATTCTATCAAGATACTTCAATGTCCTTCCAGATTATCCTTTGGATAGGAATATTTAGAATAATTCTCAAGCCTAGTGTTGACCTTATTAAGATTTCCTCATATTTCATTAAGTGGGACCATGCATTCATGGACTTCATTATAAGCATCCATGTTCACTACAATGAATAGTTTATATTCATGAATAATGACTGAGCTTTCGATTTATTGGCTTACTTTCCACATATATTTCCATCACACTTTTAAGTTGACTCAGTCAAGTCACCAAATTAAACCTAACCAAACTTAACTGAAAAAACAGAATTTTATACAGTTTTCAATTGTTTCTCTTTAACAAATTTAAGATAAATTTCATTATAATATATTTTTATAAATTTTTCGAACTCAAAATTATGTTTCATTGAAATTAATTCCTATAAAACTATAAATATCCCAACAATTATTAACCACCAAAAAAGCTAAAATAGTTTAGCTTTTTTATATGGCATGTATGGATATTTCCCTTACTCATTCTATGATTAGTAAGGAAAGTATTAATATTTTTTGCATAAAATAAAACCTTGAAAAAAATTTTGAGCCTAATTTTTTGTGGATCACGTTTTATTTTAGTATGAAACCTGGACACTTTCATGCCTGGAACTCCACCAAGCTTTCCTGATCAACACCAACTTGTCGTTGGTCAGCATTTATAAACACCATTGGATGTAGTTCCCCCTTTTGTCATCCTGTATCTGGATAGCTGCCACAATTTGATTCACAACCAAAAACATTTACCAACAACCTTGAATACTCAGTCCATTATGTCATGCATCTTTCGAATTCACATAAACTAGTTTCATTGTCTTGCTGAGGATGAGAGGTGGAGGGATTTTTCAAAGCTTTTAGACTATTCTAAATGATGATATTGATGGTGTTTAGCTCATAAGTCATGTTGAGGGATCTTTCAGATGAGGGCCGAGCTTGCCTGAACAGGATTTTCAATGGTGTAATCATCAATATAGTCCGAACTCTTCAATCCACACAAGATACATCCTGTTATAATCATAACTAACATGCTAATTTTCTTAAAAGTTTATATATTTTATGTGTTTATTCACATTAGATTAATGATACATCCATGTTATTAATGCTTAAAATCATTTACTACACTTTTATAACAAATTTCTATTTTTTGTGATTTTATGATATTCTAAAATAATTGTTGACATTAATTTCATGAATAAAATAATTTTAAAGTCTTAAAAATAATTATTTAAATTTATTTTAACATTTTGAAAAGTTTTTTTTATGTTTTTGAAATAATATTCTGATTTTTCTTATTTTTTTGTATTTTTATGAAATTTCCTAAAGTTAAATGCATAGCGAAAATAATTTTATAAGTTAGAGATTATAATTCTGAATTTAGTTAAGTATTTCTAATGAATTCACTGACATTTTCTCCTACTAGAAGTGTGTGCCACGAAGGCAATCCACTATTGAATTCAAAGGAGAAAGAAAACAGAGGATAAAGAAAATCAAGTGGTTCATGTTGCTCAAAATTGAAACTTTGGACTTCAAATTTGAGGATAGTTCCATATACCCCCCTCTATCTATCACTATCTTGAATCTATATATAGAACCTCTATTTGTGTAAAAAAGGCACCCTTGGATTTTGTTCCGAATTATGGTTTGTGAAGTGATTTGTTCATTCAAAATCTCGTTTGGATCTGTTGTTGTACTCCACGAGAAAACGATTGAAAAAGTGACATTGATATCAAGACACTTGGCCTGTTGGGCATTAGACGAAGCGGTCAGCTTTACCTTCATATTTGTCCACTTATGTCTTCATCCTTTTTCCTAGGTTATCATCACCAGTTGCCTAGTTTCCATTCTCACACGCCACCTATAAGTCCACTGCTCATCGATGCATATTTGTCTCCATCTATGTCGCACCAACGAATGTAAAATCGTCATCGCTTGCCCCACTCCACTGCTCGTCAGTGTATATATGTCACCATGTTTGTGCCAAACAACATGGCATCTATTTCATCTGCTCCACTCCACTCACATTCATCTCCATCGATCACCACCCCATGCTCCCAAAGTGTCGGCTAAGGTACTTTAAATTAGAGTTAATTAATATTTTTCATTTATAAAATTATATTCAATTTCTCAAAATTATTCCATAAATTGTGAATAAATTATCTTAAATAGGACTGATATTTTGTGACCTTCCTATATTGATTTTGAATTTATTTTCCATAGTTTTCTTTCTTTAAATTAATTTGAATTCTTAAACTTTACATATAAACCAAAAAATAGAAATTCAAGATAAAATTCACTTTTTCAATACTTGGCCCATGTGGATTTGATCCATACTCACACTCTACACTAATAAGGAAATTATAAATATTATTGTATATTTAACCCTAATTTATGTTTCATCAGTATTAAAGGTTGTTATTGCCAATACAAGTTCTTGAAGATGGTAGTTGTCATTAACCTAGTGCACAACTATTTACAATAAGATAACTATGTTCTGGCTCATCTGGGGATCAATCTTTGGGCAACCACTTCAAACTTTGGAAAGCAACTCTATCAAATTTTGCTTATTTATGATTCTCAAGAGATTACCAAATATATGAATGATTTTCCAACATGGTTGTGCACAATACAACATCAGTTTTATGAAACATCTATGATCAACCATAACCCATCATTGGTCACCAAGACATGAATTTTGTTAGCCTCTCATCTGTTCCCTCAAGTGTGAAACCAAGTAGGTGTTCATCCCTAATATGAATTAAGCAATTCAATGACTGATCATTGCAACCACAGCTCAGAGTCTCCCTTTTCTCTTGTACATGATTCCATTTTAAATTGGTGTGAAACTCTTATGACTCTTTTAAAAGTGCAACCAAAGTATTGTTTCCCTCCAACTGTCATTCCTCTAAATAATAGAAGTGATTGGAGGGTTGTTATCTTTTGCACATCTTGAGATAGTATCAAAGGGATTGGAACTCAGGAAATTTATGCATCACCTTTGATTCCCACCCCAATGTTTACTTTGTGATGTTCATTGACGGCCATTAGAGTTCGTGTGTGTGGGTCTCCTTTCTGTTGTATGCCCCCCTCCCCAAGACTCAAACCTTTCTCATCTCACTCTTTATTGAATTTCTTCCCTTCAGTGTTGCTATCTTTAGTGATCAAATTGATGAAATTAAGTATGGTGAAACATGCTGAAATTAATGACCACTAAATAAGATGACTCCAAAAATATAAATAATTGTAGAATCTAGTCTAAGTGCTTAACTTCATGAGCGGTAATTCTCTTTAAATTGATTTAGGAAGATAACTCCAGTCAAAAAGGTGGGAATTAAACAGAACAAATCCTTGTCAAATTTTTAAACGAAGTAAAATAAATACTCTTTCATCTGAACAATCAAAACAAATAAAATTGCATATCCAGCAATACACGTAAGAGAAGGGATCTTAATGGCCACTGGACTCCAATCATTGTTCAAATTTGATAAGAAGTTGGCTCCCATCTATGTTATACACTAATTTTAGTCCAATTTTTTGAGTTGGATGCTGATTAGAGTCCAACTCTTATCAACTGTAAGCTGTTTTCAGATGAAAGATAGCACATATCCTCATGCCCACTTCAAAAGGTGAACTAAGATAGAGGAAAATATGACATGATCCGAATATGGGAAAAGAGAGAGAGGGATCCTTAGCAAGGCGCATGGAAAAACTAGTATCTTTCCACTTTGTGATGATTCAAACCACTCTTGGTGACAGTTCCTTGCTATGGGCAACTAATGAGCATTCACGCTGCCCATTGCATAGAGCCTAGGGTAGAGAGATGTTAAAACCTATTTGGATTTTATTACTAAAACTGTCATGTTAGTTAATAACAAAGATGTTGGAGGTTTCAATCTTGAGTTGATTCATATTTTTTATATTTGATCAAATGAAAATAGGTCTTAGAGGGAAGGGCTTCCACTAGTAGGAATGGGAAGTTTTATTTTGTTCAATCACGAACAAACCAAGTTCACAAACCATTTGCAAACAGACAAATTTTACACGAAGAGGGGATGGGAATTCACCAGGTTCCTATTTCTCATGCGGAGAAAGAACATTCATGAATAAACCAAACACGAATATAATGTTTACTAGTTCATTTGTTGAAGAGCCTCCCATCTATAGTTCTGGATCGTCCAGGACGTGGATGATGGAGGGGACGAATTTTGTCCTGTCTGACTTCCGAATTCAGTGCAGGGAGGAAGGACAGGACATTTTTTCGTCCGGCGGTACGAAAACCGTCCCGTCCAGTTATCTCGGACAAAAAAACCTGTTTTATATTTTTAATATATTAATATAGATTTTTCCAAGTTTTTTAGGGAAATATAGAGGAGAGAGAATGTGAAGGGACATAGGTACAATTATTTCTGAGCGGCATCAGTTTGCAGGCGCGTAAAAATACAGGGTCTGTGATGCAAATTATCATAGCGAGGCCAGGTGGCTACATCTCAACTGTCCGATGTGAATCCGGCGGTTTTTCGTCCAGATTCGTCCGTCAATCGTCCGAGGCCTCCGGACGGACGGTTTTTTCATCCCACGGGACGAAAACCGTCCCGTCCGGTGGTCCCCGGGATGAATTTTTGTCCCAAATTTTGTCCATACCCTTGGACAGGACGATTTTTTCATTCTGGGATGAAAAAATTGTCCCGTCCAGGTCCCTGCACTATACTCCCATCCCTAGGCACTACAGACCTGTGGGAGAGAGAATTGGATAACGGTTGAAATTCCCGCCTTATATTTGAAGCAACCACCGCACGTGGGAGATTTGGGGCGATTGGAATTCGCCCACATGGTTCAAGTTTCGATCCTAACCGCGCAAGCACCCTAGTTTCGGATCCTAACCTATCGGTTCGGATCCGAAATATAAGGCGAATTTGAATCAAGATCTGACAAGAAGTATATAAACCAAATGCCACGAGCAAAATATCATACCTATCATCTTCCCCCGCGAAAAGTCTAGTTTCGACAGATATTTGGCAGGGGACATGCCTCTCGTCGCGAGCTTGAATTCATTCGGAGGTTGTTATCCCGTGATCAGATCGTGCGCCTCGTCTTCATCTTCTTCATCCTCCAATTCGAAAGGTATCGCTTGTCTCAAAGTTTTGTGAAGTTGCTATTCATATTTTGCTGGAAATTTTCCTGTATAGAGTTCGTGTTTTCTTTTTTTTTCGTCTGAGCTTTTAATTCTATAAAACTTAAGTAGAATTTTATCATTTCCCTTGTGATTTGGTGAGGCTGAGCTAGCGATGCCTTGAGAATCTTCTTTATCGAGCTCGTGTTGTCTTCGTTTTCGACTGAGCTTCTACTACTAGATATTTCTAGATGAATTTTGTCATTTTCCTTGTGATTTAATGAGAATGAGCTAGAGATGGCTCGAGAATTTTCTTTATCGACTTGAGAAACTTCTACTTCTAGAAATTTGAAGTTGAATTTTGTATCTTCAGATTCAGCGGAGCTGAGCGATGACCGGAGAATTTTCTCTTTTGAGTTAGTGTTTTTCCTTGTTATCGTCTGAGCTTCTGCCACTAGAAATGTCAAGTTGAATATTGTTATCTTCCTTGAGATTCAGTGGACCTAAGAGATGACCAGAGAATTCTCTTTATCGAGTTTGCGTTTTCTTTGTTTCATCTGAGCTTCTGCTACAAGAAATATCAAGTCAAATATTTCCTTATTCCATTAGACTCTGTGTATCCAGGAGATGACCGGAAAATTCTTTTATAGAGTTCATGTTTTCTTTGTTTTGTCAGAGCTTTTACTTCTAGAACTATCAAGTTGAATTTGGTCACTTTCCATTGGAGACAGTGTAGCTGAGCGATGACCCAGAGAATTTTATTTACCAAGTTTGTGTTTTCCTTTAGATTCGGTAAAGCTGAGAGATGACTGGAGGAATCGCTCACGGCCTATCCCTCCTGGTGGAGTCTACCCTGCTAAAGATCACTGCAGGTATTCCATGGACATTGCCATGCTGAATAGCGTATCTCAGCTCTAATGAATCTGGCTTTGCTTGTCTGGCATGCAGCAAATGCGGTTTATGTGACACGTATTATATTGCACACGTAAAGAATGCCTGTGCCTTCTTGGGAGATGGGATGTCAAGAATCGAGGTGAGTTTTTGATGTTTCATAACCATATGTTGGGTCGTAACATGTTAGTATTCTGTTTCCAAGAATGTATCTTCATAATTCATTACTTATTCAGCTTTAAATTTCATGTTTTTCTGAGGTCTGTTTTATTTTCTTATCTGAATATGAACTTTCCAATTTATCGATTTTTTTTCACTCCAAATTGACTAAAAGCAATAAATTAGGTGTTCCCTCCACCAAGCAAGGCTATGTGCGGCTTACAAAATCATTGCAGAAATCTTGATTAATTATGAAGATGGTGTATTTGCTTGCTCCTTATATCTGAGTCAACATAATATAAGATTTTGTAATGCATTGTTTCAATCGTTTTCCACTGTAAATTATTTATCAATCAGGGGCTTTTTAGTCCTCCACCCTGATGCTTCTTTGATAATTCATCTTGAAAGTTGGCGAACTGCATTTTCTAATATTAGTAATTTATTTTATGAATGGTCATGCTCCAATTATCTTTTGTTTTATTTACTGTTAATAATTGTGTTAGGGGTGCTCTCTTAAATATGAGCCATCATCAATATAGAAGCTTGGATGCTTTTGAAGATAGGTTTTTTCTTATTTTTACTGTTTTTACTAGGCTTTGGAAGCAGAAGTCCATGGAAGAGGCAGAAATACGGATACAGATGAACTTCACTTTGGTGTTAATGAAGAATTGCTCTATGCACGCAAAATTAAGCCAGTGGAAGGTTGTGCCTCTTTTAGTATGTTTTAATATATTCCTGGATTTTATCCAGGAATATTTTGATTAAATTTCCGCTTTTAGAACACTACAAAGAAATTTGTCTTTATTTTTAGAACATTCATAAAGTGTTGATTTATTGTATGCATGATTATGTTTTCTAAATTAGGAGCACAATGGACGGGCATTGTGACAACAATTGCAGTAGAAATGCTGAAAAGGGATCTCGTGGATGCTGTAATTTGTGTGCAGAGGCGAGTAAAATTACCATTTTCTAAATGTTTATTTTCTCTTTGAATGATTGACAAGACTAACTGATTATGTGCTTGAATTCTAACAGCAATCCAGAAGACAGACTCTCTCCAATGCCTGTATTGGCCAGGTTCGTCTTAGTTGTGGAATTTATCTGGGTCTTTTCTTCTGTCGGTTCACGTTCATTTTAACTCAGGGAGGTTGTTTTCATAAAGAGGACGGAAATTATTTATCTTACATTTTTATGTCTGTAACTCTATGTGGTCCTTTTACAATAGGACACCTGAAGAAGTGTTTGCTGCCAGAGGTGTAAAACCAACACTATCTCCCAATCTTAACACTCTTGCTTTGGTTGAGGTAATTTTGATTATTTGATGTTATTTGGTTGACTTTCTTATTCAATCTATCTTCTGTGATCAAGCTTAGTATGTTTGCTCTGGGAGGCAAAACTTTTGCATATCTTTCTCTCATCATAAACCAGTCCTTCAGAGTTTCATGAAAATTTTCACTTAAAAGAATGGTTCAGACACTCTTTTCAGTCCTCCAAACTGATATCTATCGTTGGCTTTTGACCAATTTTGGGTTCTTACCGAATTGCGAACAAAAATGCTTTTGAATCTTTTACTTGCTACTATAGCCCGGGCTCCTATTCTCTCTATGTATCACATGTGGGCACTGATGGAAACATCTATTGACTAATTTTGAAGACGATTAGGATTCATCATCTTATTCAAAGATGATATCTTTCTCGGGAAGAAGGTTCTGGTGGAATTTGACTTTCGAAAGTGGGTATAAGATTCCCTGTAAGAACTGTATCTTGATGGATCCTAGATGACTTTGTGGAGATGTTGATTAAGACATCAGGAAAACCTCAAGAATTAAATCTTGGGTCTATGGAAATGTTACAATCCCCTTGGGTATCGAACGAAAATCAAGAAAAAGAAGAGGAATATAGGGGGGAAGGAATACATGAGAAGAAGAGAAGAAGTTAGAATGGCCTAGGCCTCAAGAACTTCCAAATTGGGACTTGCCTCATGACAGTGGGATACTGCTACTCGTGTCTTGAAAATATCTAATGATCATTCATTTAAAGTGTCTGTAATGAATTTAAAAAGGGGTCTTTATAAACCTAAGACTCTTCCAGAATCGGTTTTTCTTTCCAGAATCGGCTTGGAGTCTCTTCACTCATAGATTTCCAGGAAGTTTTTGCAGAACCTGGTCAAAGAATCTGAGCATCCAGTTGATCAGGTCTTCTATATTGGTCCTTCTCTGGACTCCATCAGGAAAGAACTGGACTACACAGCCTGCCTTCAGATGGCTCTGCAGAAGTGTTGTTATTGGCTTTACTGAGATTCCACCCTCTTTGAATAGATATAGAGCTTCCCACTTACACACTTCGGCATGAACATTTATATACTGGACCTGATGACCAAAATGTCCTTATTGGACCAGCTCACAAATATATTCTGTTAGGTCATGGAGGATACTGCTAACTAATGGGCCGGGCCCTGTAACTCTGTAATAGCCTAACCTAGGATATAATAATAAAAATAACTACTTCCATGCCCACCCCAGGCACTACCCGCCACTAAGGGCCATAGGCCCCCCAGTAGGCCCAGTAGGGTAGGGCATTAGGCTAGGTATATAGGTATATATATGTTGAGACTGACCACAGTCAGTCCAAACTCTCAAAACAACCTGAAACCGTTGGTTGGAGAGTCAACTTAAAAAAGCAGCTCTCTCTTTCTCAAACACACATATATATAAAATATATATGATGAGTTGGGGGAATATATATTCTAGGAGAATATTCCTTTCTAACAAGTGAAGTTTTTCTTCTATAAAAGGGGGCCCAGTTCAGCAATAAAAATTATTCCTTCTTGCCCCAAATTCTTCTCTCTTCTTTTTTCTCTTTCCATTAATCACATATTCTTATTAGTGTTTTAGATCTCCCTGAAAGACAAGATCCTCATGGAGCCCATTTGAGTAGTGGAGATGTTAACTTAGAGATCAGGAACCTCAAGAAGGAAATCTTGATTCTGTTCCAAACCTATACCCCCATCGTTCATGTAAGCCCAATGAGAGCAATCAGTCAGTTTGTACTTTTGATTGTTTTCTGTATAAATAGAGGGGCCCTTTCTTTTGGAGAGCAGCAATGAAGTGAAATATGAAGTATGTTAAGAGAATCTTAGAACAATCGTTCCTCACCCCCTCGATTAAACCGTGGGCAACACTCCTATTTCCCAGGGGAAGCTCCTGCAATACACTCCTTCCTGGTGACATCTCTCCCCAGGGGGACTCTCTCTCCTTGAGAAGCTGCCGACGGCCTCTGGTCTGATGGCCAGAATGATTACCCGTGGGCAGAACCATTTTATTGATAACGATAACCAGGCTGATTAGATTCCTAAGATTGGAAAATGGTAGAAGTCCAATTCCAAATGAAAAAATAGAGGTTTCCGACTGGAACCAACTGCTGAGAGAAAAAAGAATAGGGCAGTGAGAGGGGGAAGGACTGAAGAAGATAAGTCAATTGCCAAGGAGAGTCTGCCTCCTTGCCAAGAACTCCTCCTCCTGCACGCTGGTAAGACCCTCGATTTAGCCAAATATAAAATGAAGAAATCACCTAGAAAACTCTCAGAACGCATTCCCCATGAAGTACACTGATCGTATGGACCAGGAAAACACTTGACAAACAGTGATGATGTCCAACGATGAGAGTGGGAAAGGGAAAGTGGGAAATGGAAGGAGAAGAGCTTGGCCAAATTTGCTGTGCTTCTCCAGCAAGTAAGATCTCCACTGCTGGCCAATTGCAAGCGCAATCCAAATCATCTAGAAAAACTAGGAGTGTTTCTTGAACAAGGACCTTTATTTATAGTCTTCTTGTCCCTCCATCAATTGCTGCTTTATTCAAATCCCACACATGACTCAGCGGGCCGCACGTGTGACGTCCCTTTTCTTTTTCTTCCTCTTCCTCTGATAAATCTTCAAAAGATTCTTATCACACACTCGCCAGGTGGAAGGGGAATCAGGGATAGAGGAAAGCAGGGGAGTGGAGAGGGTAGAGTTTCGGGACTGATCAAGTGATTTTGTGTCCATTCTTGAGGGTTGTAGGTTTTTCAACCCAAGGAAAGGCCCCCCTGAGCCTTGTCATCCAGGGCTGGGCCTGTTAACACTTGTCCTGGGCTTTCCTCTCTGCCTGAGGAAAGCCCGGATCGCTGTCTCAATGGAAAATGAACATTTAGACACATGTATATCTATGTGGATATCATTAAAGGGGAAGTTTATGATTATTGGTAATCTTACCTTTATGGTATGTATAAAATATTTGAGTTCTCTTTTAAATCGGTATACTCAAATATGGTGCTTTATTAGAAGAGAAACCTATATTATTACATAATCCATGTAATGATTCTGGCGTGTCTGCAATGTATCAAGTACGAGTTATGATTTGTCTTGACTATTTTGATTTGCACGGCAGGCAGCTGGTGTCAAACGACTTCTTTTTTGTGGAGTGGGATGCCAAGTGCAAGGTAACTGAAATCAAAATTCCAGCGTCAAACACATATATGTTTTTCATTCGACGTGACTTTCATTTCTTAATGCAGAATAATTTCTTAAACTGCAGCACTGAGATCTGTTGAAAAACACTTGGGCTTAGATAAGCTCTATGTCCTCGGCACAAATTGTGGTAACTTATGATCACCCGTCTCCTGAATATTCTCCTCTCAATCTTCAGATTTTGGCTGAATCAGAAGGCTCTCTGTTTGTTGAATGAGAATATTTTCATGATAGCTAAATTGGATTTTTTCTACCTCAACATCCTCAGTTGATAATGGAACGCGGGAAGGGCTCGATAAATTTCTTAGGGCTGCAAGCACTGATCCGGAGACGGTTTTACATTACGAGTTTATGCAGGATTACAAGGTTTATTCCCTTTTATTTCATCATTTTTAATGATTGAAAGTAAGAAACTATATTTCTATCTGCTTTACTTTTTTCAAGTTTCATATTTTCAACATACTTGGATGTTTTTCGATAAATCTAACCTTGCCTTGTTGAATAATGGATTTAAATCAGTTTTTGTCCCTCAATAGTCGTGCAATCATTATCTTAATTTGATAAGTGATTATTTTTATCAGGTTCAACTGAAGCATTTGGACGGTCATATTGAAGAGGTAATCTGGGAGTATTCTTTTCTGATGTAATCTAGATACTTTTGTTTAACGAATATCTCCTTCTTAATTGCTATAATTTTATATCAGATACCATATTTCTCCCTTCCTGCAAACGACTTAGTGGATGTAATTGCGCCATCCTGCTACAGGTAATTCTTTCTAGAGTTCTTTTCACTTTTGTGGTGATAAACGCATCATTTCTAGAGCAGTTTTTGTCTATCGTTTTCTCTAGTGTGAAATCAGTTTTTTGTCTTCTTGTTCTATTCTTTGGTACAAGATAAAAGATAATCTTAATCACCAGACACCAGAAACTTTCCTAATGAGAAAGGCAAATGATTACGTTCTGGAAACAGTCGCTGCCATCACAATGTTAATTGCATCTAAATTATGTTTAATTTTAGACGAGTATTTTTCGAATCAGACAAAAATAGTTACTATCTATAGGTTTTTCTTACTTAGTACTCCGACTCAAATAAAGAGCTCATAGGTTGTTGACTCTCATACAAAAGTAGCTTCATGTTTTTAGGCTATAATTGTAATAACAGTGTGGTCGTGCTCAATTTTACCTGCTACTTTACCCCTCTCAGTCAAATAGCCTAATGTTTTGTTCCGCATGAATCGGAAATTATAAAAAAAGTTGCTCAATCTTCTATGTTCACCTTGATTTGCAGTTGCTTCGACTACTCCAATGGGCTGGCGGTGAGTTTTTAATTCTTTTCTAAATTCAGTTTAGTTTTTCCTAGCAAGGTAATGCAGCCACATAAGATGGCTGCATTCCAGGGTTTTCCCCTTCGGCTTATCATTTTAATTCAAAAATCAATGTTTCAGCAAATTTTTAAATACTTATGCCATTTTTCTCACGTTGGCAGGATCTTGTGGTGGGATATATGGGTGTGCCAAAATACGCTGGATTGAGTATGACTCAGCACCCACAGTATATCACAGTCAGGTAATGCTCAGGGTCTTCCCGTAACCAGATCACTGATCAACTGATTTTGTCTCTTCACACTTTCATTGACTTTTAATTTCTGCATTTTTCTGGTGAATTTGAAATTTTGGGCCTCGTTTAATGCCAGAAACGAACGGGGACGTGAAATGCTCAACTTGGTGAAGGATCTCTTGGAGATAACGCCGACTGTGAGCAGGGTATGAGAAATAATATGTCCTCAGACATTAATAAAGCTCCCTCAAATATGGCTAACCCTGCTTGACCGGACTTTTATTTATATTTTTTTTTTGCAGGGAAGCCGAAGGGCATTAGTGATGGAGACTGTCAAAGCTGATGACTTAGCTAAGTCAGGTCTCGTAATTTGTTTGACGAGTTATTGAGAAAATCAGAATGTTTCTTTGGATAATTGATTTCCAGCATTGTCGATGCATTACAGTCTCGTAACCGGCAATTGGCTTGCTGTTATTCTCTTTCTTTAACTTGCATATATATGCTTTCTTCCTCAACCTGGTGCGCCATTATTTCAACTCTCTCTCTCTCTCTCTCTCTCTCTCTCTCTCTCTCTCTCTCTCTCTCTTCTCCTCTCTGAAAGGTCTCTCTCTCTCTCTCTCTCTCTCTCTCTCTCTCTCTCTCTCTCTCTCTCTCTCTCTCTCTCTCTCTCTCTCTCTCTCTCTCTCTCTCTCTCTCTCTCTCTCTCTCTCTCTCTCTCTCTTCTCTCTCTCTATCTTAATTTATATCTCTGTCTGACTCTCTCTACTTTCTGAATCTCTCTGTGTTCTCTGACTCTCGCTCTTCCTTTCTCTCTCTGACTGTCTTATTCTATCTCTCTCTGTCTGTCTCTCTTTGACTCCCTATGGAGTGATCTCTGTACATCCATCAATTACATGTCAGTTGTAAGAAATTTATTCATTTCTGTTCACCTATCTTATGCATCCACCAGTTTATTCATCCATCTATCCAGCGTCCGCCCGTCAACGAATTATCTGTCACTCTATTTATCTATGCGTTTCATAAATTTCTAATGGAATTTGGTTGTGAACAGATCGGCCCCAAAGGGCTAGAATTCGCCCGGTACTCTTTGGACTATCACACCATAAGAAACTATTTGTACGTGAACCGAACTTGGGGAAAACAAAGGTAAGATCAACGTTGGCCCAGGCATGGAATATTGCATTGAGAATCTTCGATCGATCAAACCCATATCTTGTCTATCTTATTTATAACAGGGCTGACCAGCACATCCCATCCTATGCAAAGAAGATTGTAGACGAATACAATGTCAATGGAGAGGTGGACAAGATTCTAAGGCAAGGCTGACTGATCACAGACCTTGAATATTTTATTTTTAGTTGATGGCATATGCTGTTTGATCATCTTTTTGCCCAAAAGAGAGTAGACAGAAAGAGGGGGATGTTTAGTTGCGTGTGCGTGCCAGTGTCATGCACAAAGTGAATGTGCACGACAGACCAGTTAAAACTCAAGTGACTCTCTCGCCATTCACTCTGCACGAGAGTGATTTCTTTTTTCAAAAAAGAAGTATTTTTTTCTGGTCAACACACAGGGCTGTCCTGGTATACATGCACCGTTGTGCCGCCCGTTATGCATGGGACTGCACAACCCGTTATGCATGGTCGTGCCTCGTGCATGTGTAGAGCCTGTTGCACACACGCACCTACGTACTGAGAGGTGTGCCTTTTGTTATTATTTTTTCGGGGCCAGCGAGGGTGAAATGATGATTTTCTTCTCTCTCTCTCTCCCCCCCCCCATTTTGCCCCTTCTTTCACCTCAAAGTTAGGTGATGGTGAAAAAGAGGAGATGTTCTTCTAGGTACAGGAGACAAATTCGGGGATGTGAGTTAGTGAAGATATTCTTGTTTGGTATTTCTGTTGTGATTCATGTTGTGCATTGTTTAAAGATTAAGTTCCCCGCCCTTGATCTTATTGCTTTTGCTACTTTGGCTAAGAGTCTGATGATATTTCGACTTTATATGTCTTCTACTCTTTGTTTAAAGTTGTTAATACGTCACATTTGGTATTCCATAATGGAAGAACCAAATCTGGACTATTTATTACCACGAATGATGAATTGGGCAAGCTTCTGAAAAAGACTGCAAGTATTGTGTGCCATGCTCAGCCAGTTGTGTCTAGAGTTCAGCCATCCGATATCAGATATTGGACAACTGATATCCGATACACAGTAGAACTCCGGGTGGTTTCTGATACTGGATATTGGACAGATATTGAAATCTATCTGATATCGGATATCGGGATATCGGATAACTTCAGGATGCAGTGAATACAGGATACCAGCTATCAGTTTTTGATATCTGAATATTGAATATCAGTATTGAGATATTGAAATATATATATCTGGATATCAGTAAAATACACTGTCCCATTAGGAAGAAAAACATTACAGTTTATGTATATAAGTGTGGAAGCTCTATCTATCGATAAAACTTGGTGACTCGTTTCAAAGGTGTGTCTATGAAGTTTTTAATGCCGGAGTTGGAATTGTGAGACCCCTTGGATTCCCTTTGTTGACTAACCTCAGCCTGGGAGTTTTTCTGGCCCAAAATCTGCCAAATTAGTTTAATATAGACTAATATAATAAATTATCCACTTTATACTAAGTTATTTAAATTAAATTATATTTGTTTAATTTATGTTTCCTATAAATATACTCCGTCATGGTAATAAATACGTATAATACTGGAATTAATCCATTCACAAGATAAATAATAATTCTCAATTATCAAGTGAATGAAATAATTCAATGCTTAAGAATTCATCAAAATCAAACAATCGTTGGTCTTCAATAACTTCTTGAGAATAGTATTATATCATTCACTTGATAATTAACAATTGTTAACTATTAAGTGAATGATATTTTTCTATCTTTAAGAATTTATCAAAATTGAACCATTGTAAATTTTCAAGTGAATGAATTAGTTCTACTCTTCAGTATTTATTAAAAACCAATAATTGTTAATTATCTAATTAATGGATTAGATCTACTCTTAAGTATTTATTAAAAATTGATCATTTTAATTACCAAGTGACTGATATAATTATATGCTTAAGAAATTAATAAAAACCAACGATTATTAATTATCAAGTGAGTGAATTACTTCTATGTTTAAAAAATTATTAAAAACCAACGATAGTTAATCTGGAATGAATGAAATAATTATATGTTCAAGTATTAATAAAAATCCAGTGATTGTGAATTTCATGTTAACAGCTTAGATATACACTTGAATAGTAATTAAAAGCTATTGAATGTTAGTTATAATGTGAATGAATTAACTATATGATTAAGTAAATATTAAAAACAATGATTGTCATTATTAAATGAGTGATATAATTATATGCTTAAGTAGTTATTGAAAACCAAGGATTGTTAGTTGTCAAGCGAGCGAATTAATTATACGCTCAAGTGGTGATTAAAAATCAATAACACGCAAAATTATTGTGTTATTTCTATGCAATTACTTTATTTTATGCACAATAATAATTAAATATGCCTAAAATCAAACTTAAAATGATTAAATCTATTTTTCAAACTGTCTCCCAGTCCTTCCTGCCAGATCCTCCATTCTCACCACCATGTCCCTCGCCCTCTCTGTGTGGCTATCTCTCTCTCCGTCTATCTCTCTATCTTCTATCTCTCTCTCTCTCTAACTCATATCTAACTCTCTCTCTCTCTCTGAGCCTAGGTCTCTGCCTCTCTCTCTCAGTATCGTGCTCTCCTTATCTCTCTATATATATGTATATCTGTCGCTATCTCGCTCTATCTCTATCTCTCTCTCCATCTCTCTATCTCTATCTCTCAGTCTCTTGCTCTCCTTATCTCTCTCTACTCTCAAGCGGGAAGGGTATATATATAATGGTATTTGCTCACTCCTTGCCTTTCTCTTCTCCCTCTTTCTCTTAACCGTTATTGTCTTACTCCTCTCTTTATCTCACTCTCTCCTCTCCTTTGGAAAGTTCTCTGCTCACTGGCTCTTCTCCCTCTTCTCCCTCTATCACTCGCCGTTCTCTCCCTCTCTCTCGACTGATCCTTCTTATCTCTATCTCTAGCTCTTCTCTGCCTCACTCTCTATCTTGCTCACTCCTCTCCCTCTAGCTTTCTCTCGCTCCCTCTTTCTCTTTTCCCTATAGTCTTTTCTCTCTCTATCGCTCTCGCTCTCTCCCTCTCACTCCTCTATCGCTCTTCTCTCTACCTCTTTCTCTTTCTCTCTCACTCTCTATCGCTCTTCTCTCTCTTTCTCTTTCTCTCCCTCTCACTCTCTATCGCTCTCCTCTCTCACCCTCTCCCTCTGCCACTCCTCTCTCTCCCTCTTACTCTCTATCGCTCTCCTCTCTCACCCTCTCCCTCTGCCACTCCTCTCTCTCCCTCTTACTCTCTATCGCTCTCCTCTCTCACCCTCTCCCTCTGCCACTCCTCTCTCTCCCTCTCACTCTCTATCGCTCTCCTCTCTCACCCTCTCCCTCTGCCACTCCTCTCTCTCCCTCTCACTCTCTATCGCTCTTCTCTCTACCTCTTTCTCGTTCTCTCTCTTTCCCTCTCACTCTCCATCGCTTTTCTCTCTCTCTTTCTTTTTCACTCTCCCGCTCACTCTCTATCGCTCTTCTCTCTACCTCTTTCTCGTTCTCTCTCTTTCCCTCTCACTCTCCATCGCTTTTCTCTCTCTCTTTCTTTTTCACTCTCCCGCTCACTCTCTATCGCTCTTCTCTCTACCTCTTTTTCTTTCTCTCTCTTTCCCTCTCACTCTCCATCGCTCTTCTCTCTCTTTCTCTTTCACTCTCCCTCTCACTCTTTATCGCCTCTCTCTCTCTCTCTATCGCTATTCTCTCACTACATCTTTCTTAACTAAACAAATCAAACACTCATTCATGTCGTTGTTGAGAAATTCTTTGCTAAACCAGCAAGTTAATGTACCAAACTTTGAGGATTCGAAGTTGATTAATAACTAGGAGAGGTAGTAGATGACATAATTCCCTTCACTGGTCGCTTTCTTGATCAGAATGTCTGGACATGGAATGCCCACTAAGGCTTTTCTCTCGGCACGTTTGGAAATGGCGGTGGCCGAAAGCCGATAGTGGAAGGTTAGTTTATTTTATGTTTTTTATTTCTTACTCTTCTAAAGTCAGAAGTTACAACTTCTCCGGCGATTGAATGGGTGGGTACTTGCCAAGTGCCAAGTGAGGGGAGGCGGCAAGAGAAAGCGCTTACCTTCACGGAATCCACATAAGCTTGTTGGCCGGCATTTATTACCCTGTCAGTCGGCGAAGAAGACAGATAGAGAGGTAGACTCCAGATGGTCACACAGAACCTCAGGTTTGCTCTTTACTGCGGAGAAGGCGATAGATGGGGGACGACAAGGTTACGAGGGAGAGCAAGAAAGAGAATGTGAGAGAGAGAGAGAGAGATGTGAATGCAGTGGAATAGAGAAAGAGACTCTTGTTTAAAAAAGAAATGAACAAGAGGGAGATGGAGAGGTAGAAGGATTAGGAGAAGAGAAGATAGAATAGAGAAAGAGACTCTCTTGTTGCATAACCCAAACAGATACGTTCGTAGGGTATTTATAGTGCTGTAACACAGGGTAAAACAGGGAATGAATAGAACATGAGAAGTTGTCGATCTGTAACCGTTTTGGCAACCATTGTGAACAGTGTTTCGTTCACAACCGATCTTTATCTATTCAAACATTTATTTCATTTCTTATTATTATGTAAGTGGGGTACGTGGCTGTCTCCTATTCGTTCATTATTAAGTGCATCCTGATTGGTCACTTTCTATAACGTTCTATTCTTGTACAAAGTGGGTATGTGGCTGTCTCTTATTTGTTCATTATTAAGTGCATCCTGATTGGTCTCTTCTATTCTTATTATTTATCTAAGTTGACTCAGATAGGCTCTGAGTCGCGAAGCCTTTGTTTGACTCAGATAGGCCGTGAGTCATGAAGCCGTTATTTCTTTTAGAAACCATACCTGATGAATCATTGTCTTCAACAAACACAATTGCTCACGCGAACATCCCGGACACACAGTGTCCCCTTCTCAACTCCTTTTTCCAGCTATTTATTTTCCATGCGTCATCCACACCTCCATCATCGTGCTTCCTCTTTCTCTCTCCCTCTCTCTCTCTCCCTCCCGCTCTCTCTCTCCCTCCCGCTCTCTCTCTCCCTCTCTCTCCCTCTCTCTTTCACTCCCTCTCTCTTACACTCCTCTCTCTCCCTCTCTCTTTCACTCCCCCCCTCTCTGTCTCCCTCTCTCCCTCTCTCTCTCTCTTCTCTCTCTCCTTTTCTCTCTCCCTCTCTCTTTCCTTCTCCCTCTCCGTCTCTCTCTCCCTCTCCGTCTCTCTCTCCCTCTCCGTCTCTCTCTCCCTCTCCCTCTCTCTCTCCCTCTCCCTCTCTCCCTCTCTCCCCTTTTGTCTCTCTCTCTCTCTCTCCCTCTCTCTGATGTAGGACAGCTAGACGAATGGATGCAGAACGACTGATGAGACGGAAGGGCGACGACGGGTGCTGGGTACAGGGTGGTCTAGGAATGGGAGGGATAAATCAGACCACAAACCCACACGATCGATTTTCAAAAACTTAAATCCGATAAAATAGTAGTGGTGCAGCCCCTTTCCTCGTCGAGGGCGGGAGTACTGTCTTCAACCAGCGCGAAGATGCCAAGCACTAAAATCAATATTATCGAATTCACGTTCGCGGGAAAACTCAAGAAAGACCTAATCCACTATTCGTTGAAAATTCCAGAAAATTCCCAAAACAAATCTGAGGGTGGTGGAAGACTTCTCGCGGAACACTGGACGAAGAACACGCGACACCAAAGAGTTCAGGGATGCCTCAGCACCAGAGTGCTGCGGGGAATTTTTGGCTTCTCGCAGACGGGGAGAAAGGAGACAAGCCGTGTTCGGCACGGACGATGGCGAACGGTCCGAGGACGATGAATGACCAAAGGGCGATGGACAGTAGCCAGAGGGGTGGGCGACCAGGCACGGGGGGCACTTGAGCGAGCGGTGCCTGCACGGGCGGCCGGCTTAGCGGCCTGTGCGGGTGGGGTGACCTAGCGCTAGGGCGCATGGCGTCAGGCGGCCTTGGCAGGTTGCCTGGCGCTAGGGCGGCCCTAGTGTTGGGCGGCCCTCGCGGATGGCCTGGCGCTAGGGCGGCCCTAGCGGGCGGCCTGGCGCTAGGGAGGCCCTGACGGGCGGCCTGGCGCTAGGGCGGCCCTGGTGTTGGGCGGCCCTGGCGTTGGGCGGCCCTGATGATAAGCCTAAAAATGTGTGTAAATATGTCATTGATTTGATCTTTAGACTTATACAATAAAATTTATAAATACCCTTAATCGCTAAATATAGAATATAGAGCAAGCAAGGGGTCGAACCACTGGGAGGCAATAAGTCAGAATTTTTATCCAAAATTAATATATTAATTCAAAGCTGAATTAATTTTGCAATTAATAAACCCTAATTATGCTTAATAATGTTTTTAATTAATCAAAATCAAGTAAAAACTTAATTTTGATTTTAAATATTTTGGCCAAAAAGCTCAAGATAGAATTATTTCAATTATAAGATCTGATTAATTCGGATTATTAATTTCCCAATTATTATAAAATTTTAAAAAAAAATTTATGAATTAAAATTGGGAATTTTGATAATCAAGAAAGGAATTTTTAAATTGGACTTCAAGATGAATGATTTTTCGAATAAAATTTTGTTTTTAGGTTTTTTATATATTAAGTTAAATTTCTAAACAATAAAAATTGAAATCTAGAGAGAGAAACTAGACAAATTAACCTAGAGAACGAAAGTGAAGAATTTGGGGAAAAGATGAAATCCGTCCCTAAATTAAAAATCTAATGATGCAGAACTGTTCAAAATTGATGTAGAATTAAAAAT